>NC_030832.1:25065612-25368643 GCF_001704415.2 Capra hircus
GATGCCTGGTGAGGAGACAAGAAACGGCAGGATGACGTGGCAGGGAGATGAGCTCTGGAGCCTCATGGACCAGAATTTAAATCCCAGCCGCTTCCTCAATTGTCTGACCTTGGACAAGTACATCTATAAAACAGGCCAATGCCAGGATCTTAATTCCTGGGCCAGTGAAGGATTGAGCAGGACAAAGTGTTTGAGGGTCTGCAGTAAGCCCACCCATCCAAGTATGCGTTCTCCGTCACCATCGTCATCTTTTTGGTGATAAATATGTCTTCTTGACAGTGAGCTGAGGGACCTCTCTGGGTGTCCCAGTGGCTGGGACCCCGCACTCCCAATGCAGGGGGCCTGGGTTCGATCCCTGGTTCGGGAACTAGATTCCACAAGCCACAACTGAGACCTGGCACAGCCAAATTAAAAAAAAAAAAAAAATCCAGATAATCCTTGAATGCCTGACACTTGGAGAGCCCCTCGGTTGACCCTGGGGTTTCCTGAGGTCCAAAGGAGGCATGTGGCCAGCCCACAGTCACACAGCAGCCAAGGCTATGGACCACGACAGTTGTTATAAGCCTGGTCACGAGCAGACCTGTGAACAACGCGCCCCCTGCCCTTGGAGCTCAGCTAAGTCCTCTCCTCACCTGAACCCCTGCTTGTGCCCTGACCACCCGTGTCAAGCATCTTGCGTCCCCAGTCACAGTCCCTTGTGCCTCCCTGTGCACTAACTCAGTGTTTCCACTTCGTCTTCTGTACAAAAGAGCTCTCTGTACAAGTGCCCCCAAAGGTCATCACGAGATGAGCAGAAACGACGCCCGTGACATGGTTAGATGCCCAGGTTCTGTATTAGAATGCACGTCCATGCCTTCTCTCTCCTGCTAGACCTTGAGTTCCAGAAACAGGTTCTCAGAGTATTCCTCACCTTTCCTTGCCCTCAGCACAGACCCCACACCTCGGGTGGGGGGCATGAAGGGAGAATAAACAGGCACACAGATACTAAACCGCAGTGTAAGGCAGGGAGACTCGTGATAGGAAACCTACAGAATCTCTAAGGCAGTGGTCCCCAACCCATTTTGGCACCTGGGACTGGTTCCGTGGAAGATGATTTTTCCATGGGCCGGGTGAGGGGGATGGTCTCAGGGTGGTTCAAACACATTACACATATTGTGCTCTTCATTTCTATTATCATTACATCAGCTCTATCCTCAGATCATCAGGCGTTAGGTCCCAGAGGCTGGGGACCCCTGCTGGAAGGGGACAGAGTGTGATAGGGCAGCAGGTGCTTGGGGGCTCCATCTCCACCAGGGCAGGGGACTGAATCTGATTTTCCTGAATCCCGTACACCAAGGGCAGTTTTTTATGCAAAGTCGGCTATCCATTAAAAAGAAAAAAACGCCCACTTTTCTTTGATGCCACGTGGGTATTCCTGATGCGCTCAGCTGCAGTAGAGGAGTTCCTCTAGTGAGTCCTTTCACAGTCTGACTAATTATCTCCTCGTTTATCAGTTTCATAAATCCACATTTTCATAAATCAGTCTGCTTAAAGAGAGACCCACGTGGAGCGCCCGCCACAGAGCTTGGGTAGCGGGATGCCACGGCGACCGTTCAGGAAGCGTCAGGAGAAAGGGGGGTCTCTGGAAGGAAGTTGAGGCAGGCGCTGCCTGGCTAGGTGGTCAGATTTTTCCACCTGCCGACCATCTCAGGGTCTCTCAGGGCCTGGGTTCCCTGCTGTCCATCCCCGGGGACCACTGGTATCTACTGCGTCCTTTGATTGTTTGCACCAGAGAGCGCAGCTCCTGCCGTGTTTGGAAACTGTCTCTTAGTTACTTATGTTTTCCTTCTGTTTTATGCTGTTGCCCAACAATCAGGCATCTCCCAGGCTTCAGAGGCTGGCAAGAGATAAGCAGTGTGTAATGAATGTTCCTGCCACGATTGGCGAAAAGATGGATGTATCAACCGCCAAAGAAACATTTAAAAAAGCAAACAAAGAAATCACCCACAATGCCGCCACCCTCCCTCAACAGCTGATTTAATTTTCACACCTATCACCTTCCACTCTGGGTCCCACAAACACACTTTTTTCCAACTTTGCGCTGATCGCCTAGGTACGGTTTTTATCCTGCCTCCTCCACCCCTCTCTGAACAGATCACAAACGTCCGCCATGTTTCGACAGAATCTTCCTAATTATAACAGCTACAAGAGATCTCCGTTTCCACTGCCCTGGTGTGGGACATTCCGGTCGCTCTCGTGGTTTTGTTAGGACTGGGTGCCGACCATTGTTCCTGATCAGAAACTATTTGCTGACTGAGCGAAACCAAGCGCGTAACATGTTCTGTTTCCAGCCATGTCTAAGCTTGTCAGTTTCAGCTTGCTAGCTCTTGAAGTTGTCTTTGTCGTGGCGAAGATTCTGGAGCCACGCTGCTTCAATTTGCATCCTAGCCTCGCTGCCATACTAGCTGTGTGACCTCGGGCAAGTTACTTAACCTCTCTGTGCTCCAGTTTCCTTATCTATTAAGTGAGGTTAAGAAAATTAATGACCCCATAGGGGGTGAATTATCACTGTGCCACCTGAGAAGCCCTTACCATATACAGCAAAGTGTCCTTTTTGTGTTTTACTTAGTGTCCTGTTTTTTACATTTCTGTGTTTTTCACTGGTGAATTCCCTGTTTAAACTGGTGCCCGGCGTAAGGTGGAAATGCTGTCCCACATTCCTAAGCCCAAGAGGCTATGATGTCCCTTGTGGAGAAAATACACGTGTTAGCTAAGCTTCATTCAGTCATGAGTTGGAGTGCTGCCGGCATGAGTGTTACTGGATTAAGTATCAATATGTATTAAATACTGGAGTGGGTAGCCTTTCCCTCCTCCAGGGGATCTTTCCAACCCAGGGATCGAACCCAGGTCTCCTGCATTGCAGGCAGTTTCTTTACCAGTTGAGCCACAAGAGAAGCCCAATATATTTAAAAAGGTACCTTTAAACGGAAACACACATAAAGCAAGGTTTTATTTTGATCGGCTGATGAACACGTTGTGACCAGAGGCTCACAGGAACCAAATCCTGTATTTTGCCCTTGAAACAGTGGTTCAGTATTCACGAGTTCAGTGTTTGCCTCAACTTTATGGGACTTATCTCAAACAATGGGAGATGGCTCTACTTTAGAGGGGCTTCCCAGGTGGCACTAGGGGTAAAGAACCCACCTGCCAGTGCAGGCGATGTAAGAGATTCTGGTTCGTTCCATCCCTGGGTCAGGAAGATCCCTTGGAGAAGGGCATGGCAACCCCCTCCAGTATTTATGCCCGGAGAATCCCATGGACAGAGGCACCTGGCAGACAGCAGTCCACGGGGTCGCAAAGAGTCAGACACGACTGAAGTGACTACGCAGCTACTGCACAGAAAGCATTTAGAACAGAGCGTGGCTTCTACCTTTTATGGTTTACCATTACTATTATATTTAAAAATCCTCTTTATTGGGTTGTGTTGGGGCACAGTTGCCACAGACAGGCTTCCCTGGCTGTAGTGTGCAGACTCCAGAGCATGGGCTCAGCCGTTGTGGCCAGTGGGCTTGGTTGTCCTGTGGCACGTGAGATCTTAGACCAGGGATCAAACCTGTGTTCCCTGCATTGGAAGTTGGATTCTTATCCAGTGGACTATCAGGGAAATCTCACTACTGGTTTTAAAAATTTACATTTTGCTACTTTGGTAGGAGCTTATTTAATCACTGAAGAGGACCCACTTTTTAATTTTTATTTTTTGCCACCATGGTTGTTTGCATTTCTCCTTCTGCGAAAAGAAATCTCGTTGGTGTAGGAGTGTGTGCAGGCATTTGTAAAGGCTCTGAAGGGTTTGACGTCAGATGGGAGCAATTCTGAAATGGACATTGGGCCCTGTCTATGGCAGGGACCGTCAGGAGTGGGGAAAGGATAAAGCCAAAGTGCGAGGTTGGACTCTGGAGAAAGCTGAACAAGGAACCTGGCCACGCGCACGCCAAGCCCCTTGCAGGCAAAGGGTTTGATCATCACATCATTAATCTTGAACAAAGCCTGCACTGGTATATTTTTAAACTGCATCTGAATGTAAAATGATGACATTTGGGATATCAGGGGTGTTGGAGAACACATTTATTTCCTGAAGCCAAAAATCAGTCTGCCTGGCGTGATGGCAGCTGTTTTCTAACGTGAGGATGTGTTAAGTGAAATCTGTCTCACAGAGGCTTAGACCACATTTTGTTCCACGTGGAACAAAGTGCTGCTGTCCACACCAAGGGGAGGTGCACGAAATCGGAATCACGCCAGGAAATCCAGGCCGTGTGTAACAGCGTGCACACACCTGCTTTTGTCCCTGTGCCACCGGCAAGGATGGAACCCGGGTTTTGGCTGATGTACCTTTGAGCCTCAGGATGAAAGCAGGGCCCGCGGAGCCTCCCGCTCCCTGCTCCTCCATGTGTGAAATGGGCCTCTTAGGGCTGTTTATAGATGAACAGCTGGGCGCCCGCAACCCAGCCTCTGATTAGAAACGCTTGCCTGTCAGAGCGGCAGGTCCCTCCCCACATGGGGGTGGGCAGTGGCTCAGGCTCCTCGGATGAGACGCTGGTGATCGTTTCTCTTCCAGGATATTAAAGCATCTGAAAACCAAGGACCCCGTGCAGTTAAGGCTGGAGCACCTGGAACAGGGGTTCTCGGTCTATGTCAACGGGGCCAACTCCGAACTGAAGGCATCCCCTCGGAAAGCCATCCACTCCGACTTTTCCAGAAGCGCCTCCCACACTGAGGGGACTCATGGTGAGTACAGGACTGCCAGGTCAGCGCCAGCTCTGCTGACAAATGAGGGACGATGGAGCCACATCCCACGCACAGAAACTAGTGAGCCCGTGCAAGTTAACTCTGTCCACTTGGCCACAAAGAGATAGCATGAAAATGAGAGACACAGAGAGAGAGAGAGAGAGAGATTCTTTTTTTTTTTTAACTTCTTTTTAAATTAGTCTTGGCGTCCATTCCTGCAGGGCAAAGGAGACCAGAGTAGTCAATTCCTGGCTTTTACATTTCCTGGATCTCACGTACCAGTCGTTTAATGAAAGGTCTAGGATAATTTTTGGAGAAGGCAATGGCACCCCATTCCAGTACTCTTGCCTGGAAAATCCCATGGAACGAGGAGCCTGGTGGGCTGCAGTCCATGGGGTCGCTAAGAGTCGGACACGACTGAGCAACTTCACTTTCACTTTTCGCTTTCATGCATTGGAGAAGGACATGGCAACCCACTCCAGTGTTCTTGCCTGGAGAATCCCAGGGACAGGGGAGCCTGGTGGGCTGCCGTCTATGGGGTCGCACAGAGTCGGACACAACTGAAGCAACTTAGCAGCAGCAGGATACTTTTAGTGAGACCTGATTTTCACTCACTGTGTCTTAACTTCAGTACCTAACCCCTGTGATAATTGATTCCAAATCCATACTCTACAGACTTTAATCAGATTTCATGTATCCTATAATAAAAGGACACATGAAATAAAATCTGGAAGTGGAATTGAAGACTCCCGATCCAGTGGTTGGCCCCATATAGGCCCCCAAAATGTTTTGGTGAATCCCATGGACAGAGGAGCCTGGCGGGCCACAGTCCATAAAGAGGTCAATAGAGAGTCAGACACAGCTGAAGCTACTTAGCAGGAATGACTGAAATGGCAGCACGTAGGAGTCAGACTGGGGCTTCCCAGGTGGCGAAGTGCCTGCCGATGCAAGACACACAGGTTCGAACCCTGGGTAGGGAAGAGCCCCTGGAGTAGGAAATGGTGAAATCCCATGGACAGAGGAGCCTAGTGGGCTACAGTCCATGGTGTCTCAAAGAGTCGGATATGACTGAGTGACTAAGCGTGTGCACACACACACACACAGGAGTCAGACACAGTTTGGCTGTGTTGCTTTGGGGAAGCCATTTGCTCATCTTTAACATGGGGTGAATGAGTGCCAGAGTGCCTTTCAAGACTTGTCATTTTGTCTGAGAGGCCAGTGTGCTACTGACTTACGAGAAGAGGATTTGGAGCAAGGCTGCTGCTGCTGTTGCTGCTGCTGTGGCGTCGCTTCAGTCGTGTCCAACTCTGTGCAACCCCATAGACGGCCTCCTACCAGGCTCCTCTGTCCCTGGGATTCTCCAGGCAAGAACACTGGAGTGGGTTTCCATGTCCTTCTCCAATGCATGAAAGTGAAAAGTGAAAGTGAAGTCGCTCAGTCATGTCTGACTCTTGGGTTGGATTCAAACCCTATTCTGCCCCTTTCTAGCTTTGAGACCTGTGACAATTGGGTCCTTTCTGATCCTCGGTAAAATGAGAGTGATTATGCCTACCTTGCAGATTTCCCAGAAGGACTGAATGATAAGAAGTCTAAAGTGTCCAGCACACAATAATCTTTTAAAAAACTTTTTGCTTTATATTGGAGTATAGCTGATTCACCATGTTGTGATACTCTCAGGCGGACAGCAAAAGGAACTCAGCCATACATATCCATGTATCCATTCTCCCCCAAACTCCCCTCCCATCCAGGCTGCCGCATAACATTGAGCAGAGTTCCCTGTAGCACACTATTCTTGATTTGTGTTCCAACTCATTGGCTCATAGGTATGTAAGATCCCAAGCCATTAACAGGCAATAAAAATGAATACAACAAGGGGATAAAAGGAGAAAGTGGTGTCTTCAAACCTTCCCCAAGGAGAGCCGCTGCATTTCAACTTGGAGTTTAGCATGAGTTTCCTAGCCCCCAGGGCAAAGAGGGCAATGGGATGGACTCTCCTAGCTTTCATAGGGGAAACTTACGCTGACCTGCTGGTTAGGAGAAGCAGGCCTTTCTAGGGCTCAGGGAAGGGCATATAATGGGAGTTTCTGAATTTGGGTCCCCAGTAGTATGTTCAGTCATTCAACGGTTCTCTCCCCTCGCCCCTCCTTTGGCTGACCTGTTGTACGTGCTGTCCTGACCTGCTTCTGTATCTTAGAGATGCTCCTTTTGTACGTAGACTGCCCAGTTCAGCTGCCCACTATTATACCTACTGTTCCATAGCATGAGGGGCTGTGACTGACTCGCCATCCCTTGTTGTTGGGCATTTAGCTTGTTTTCTTTCTCTCTCTCTCTAATTTTTTTTTTTTTTTTGGCCCCACTGCTCAGCATGTGGGATCTTAGTTCCCCAATCAGGGATCAAACCCATGCCCTCTGCATTGGAAGCATGGACTCTTAACTGCTAAACCACCAGGGAAGTCCCCATTTAGCTCGTTTTCTGATGCTTTGTGGCTACAAAGAGTGCTATAAAAGTGAAGAGCTTCACAGATACGACCCTGGGGACCCCGATGGACATTGTAGCTGTAAGTTACAAAACCACCATCAGTGTGAGCTCATCTTTGGGGGCTCACCAATTCTCTTCCCTTCATCTCTGTACAGATTGTGGACGAAGAACGCTGTTTCGAGAAGCTGAAGAAGCTTTGAGACGCAGTGCACGGACAGCTCCCAGCAAAGTCCAGCGCCGAGGATGGCATCAGGTCTGGAAACCCTGGGCAGAGTCAGGACGGTGGCCCCAGCTCACACTTTAGACTAAAGAGCAGGCTTCTTGTGACAGCAGAAACGTAGAGTGTTCAGAATCCCCAGGGGCAGGGGGTAGGTCTAGCTGCGCACTGCCATGGTGCCCTGTGGCACTGGCCTCTGGAGAGCAGAGAAGCCCTGGGGACCCGCCAGCCCTCTCTGTGACATGATCCTCCCTTCTGGATGGGGCCACCCCAGGTCAGACTCACAGCATCACAGGTCAGACTCACAGTCCCGTCGTAATGCATTCTCACAGATGATTTTATTAAGCACCTGTGACATGCCAGGCATGGTCTCAGGTGCCGGGGATACAGTGGGTGTGTAAGACAACACCCCCAATCCACAGACCTGAGATGCCACATCAGGTTGCTACTGATGCTGCTGGTTCAGCGGCTTGCTTTTTTGAGCACCTGCCGGTATCAGGCGTGGGCTAAGCTGCCATGTGACTCCTCTCCTTTGCCCTCACAGCAGACCTGCAGGATATATTCCAAAGTCCTTCCTCCTTTTTTTTGGCCATGCCATGTGGCACGCGGAATCTTTAGTTCTGCAAACACCCCCGTGCCCCTTGAATTGGAAGCACAGAGTTTTAACCACTGGACCACCAGGGAAGTCCCATGTCCTTCCTACTTAAGGACGCTGAGGGCACAAAAGCTCAGAAGTGTTAAGTGAGCTTTCCAAGGTCAATCACTAAGAAAGGGTGGAATTAAGATTCAGGTCCAAATCTGTTGCTCCAAGCTCGGCGTTCTTGCTCCTGTAGTCCTTACAACTTCCTTTGTGGCCTTATCTGGGACCAGGGGGACCCCCACTGTGCATTTGCGTCACCTGGGATGGTCAGGCCCCACCCTCACATGATCTGAGATGAGGCTTAAGCAACATACATATAATATATATATACACACACACACAGTATATACATACATATATATGTATATACACACACACACATATATATATATACTGTCATGGTCCGTATGCGAGTTGGAAAATAATTTCCAGACATGAGGCAGAATGAGAGGAGAATAAAGTTTATTGGAGAGGGAGACGCTGTTAGAACAGCAAGCTGGCTCAAGGCGGAGCCAAACCCTTTCACAGGCTAGTAGGCAATTTTTATAGCCTCAGGGCAGAGAAAGTTCCTACTGGAGTGGTGGCCTTAGGCGACTGGTTAGCATGCTATAGGGTGGGTAATAGGATGGGTATTTTACCTAATATGGGGTCAGGGAACTGGCTGGTTTAGATCTGGAGGCTCATGGCAACAGTTGATTGCTATGGGGCTTGGTCAGTTCCAGAGATTTTAAAAAAAATTAATTTATTTATTTTAATTGGAGACTAATTACTTTACAATATTGTGGTGGTTTTTGCCGTCCATCGACATGAATCAGCCATGGGTGCACATGTGTCCCCCCATCCTGAACCCCCCTCCCACCTCCCTCCCCCCGATTCCCTCTGGGTTGTCCCAGAGCACCAGCTTTGAGTGTCCTGCTTCACGCATTGTGCTTGCACTGGTCACCTATTTTACCTATGGTAATATACATGTTTCAGTGCTGTCCTGCTTCTCACCTGTGACCTTGGTATGCGCCCTGCTGTGCTTAATCGCTCAGTCGTGTCCGACTGTTTGCGACCCCATGAACTGTAACCCAGGGCTCCACATATACCATATGTTCGGATCTATGGTAAATACTAGGGCTTCCCTGATGTCTCAGCAGTGAAGAATCTGCCTGTAGAGCAGGAGCCACGAGTTAGATCCCTGGGTTGGGAAGATCCCCTGGAGAAGGAAATGGCAACCTCTCCAGTCTTCTCCCCTGGGAAATCCCATGGACAGAGGAGCCTGGCGGGCTGCAGTCCTTGGGGTCACGAAGCGTCAGACACGACTGAGCATGCGCACACAAACAACAAGTGAACATGAACAGCAAATACTTTTTATTGGCCCATCTTTGCTAACCCCAGAGGAACGTGAGTATCCTCATTGTGCCACTAAAGAAATCGAGGCCCAGAGAGGTAATAAGGTGACCTGCTCCCACAGATACTGGCGGAGGACAGTGGCTGAGGTTTGGACCCTCGGCCTGTGACTCCAAACCCAGTGATTCTACTTCTCTGCAGGCACTTTTGTACATCTAAGTGAAATGGGCAGGGGTGTTCCTGCCAGCCTAACTCCCAAGCCTCATCTCGCTGCTGATGAGCAAGGCCCTCGGGTCACACAGCCCGGAGGCTTCCTTTTGTCCCCAGCAATGAATATTAATTTCCCATTAATGAGGCCTTTCTCCACTTCTCACTTCAGACAGTTCTCCAAGCTGTCTTGAGTGCCTTCTATTATCAGGAGCCGTTATTTGCGTCTTAGACGGTGACTTAATGGCTGGCCCCGGAGTCTGTGCAATTTAAAGACTTGGCCTAAGATTAATTAGCATCCCTCCCTGGTCTCTCCCTGTGGTCCCACACTTCACAGGGCCTAATCATGGCTAATTCCCTGGCTTCCTGATGCCACGAAGGCTGTAATTGTCCTTCTGTACCCAGTCCGTCAGGGGTCAGTCAGTGCCTAACAGTGGAGACCCCCAGGCTATTTGAATCATAAATGAATGGAAGGCTGGGAATGGGGGGAGTGCTTACAAAATCCTTGGGCTGGTAAGAGGATGAGCTTGAGCTGGGCCTCCAGGAGCAGTATACCCAGTATCCTCAAATGGGCCGGCCAGGAAAGCTGTTACCTAGGACACAGGAGGGAAGATGGGGGATCAGCCTCAAGAATGTGTCACCTGGGACCTCCCTAGCGGTACAGTGGACAAGGATCAGCCCACCAGTGCGTGGGATACAGGTTCTATTCCTGGTCCTGGAAGATCTCACATGCTGCAGAGCAACTATGCCCAGGTGCCACAATCATTGAGCCTGTGCTCTAACAGCCGGGGGACCACAACTACTGAAGCCCACGTGCCCTGGAGCCCCTGCTCTGCAACAAGAGGAGCCACCGCCATGAGAAGCCCCCACACACCGCATCTAAGCGAGTAGCCTCCGCTTGCCACAACAAGAGAAAGCCCGTGCGCAGCAACAAGGACCCAGCACAGCCAAAAATAAGTAACTAAGTAAAAGAATGTGCTACCTGAACTGTGATCGAGGCGTCAGGAAGCCAGTGCCACAGCCGTTGGCCTCCGAGCGACCCTGTGTCTGCGAGTGAGGCACGTGGAAGAAAGACCTCGCCCACAGTTCACCCAGCCGGGGTGGGACGTGAATGAAAACCCTCCTGGCCTCTACCGCATGCTTGGCACAGAAGCAGCTGGCGTGTGTCCCCTTCGTCTCCACTTCACCTCTGCTGTGCCTACCTTCCACGAGGCCATCGGATCAGCCACACCCATGTCACATCCAGACCCTGGCTAAGAGGGAGGCTGGGAAACACAGTGTCTGGCTTTCAGGCCTGTAGTGAACCAAGAGGCACCCTCAGAGGAGGGTGAAATGGGTGCTGGAGGGCACTGTCCCATCAACTCTGCTCCACCCATACACAGTCCTTTGGGGACCACCCCTCAGAGATGGAGACAAATACAGGAGTCTTCAGAAGTGGCAATTGGACTGGGAGCCAGTCATAAAGGAAGTCATCCATTAAGTTAATGAACATGTATTACCATGGGCCAGGCAGTCGGCAAGTGTGCCCCAAATGCCCAAATCAGGCTCAGTGCCTGCCCTGGAAGATCCGACTGTGAAGACATGGGCACAGCTCATCCTGGGAGGGAGATGCCACAGCTGCTCTCCAGTGTCTGGAAGGCCAGTCTGGTAGACTCTGAAAATTAACCACCTGAAGCCTGTGGGCTCAACTTGCCCCCCAGATAATGGTTTTGGGACTCACACAATTTATAAGATACTTAGTCACTTGCTAACACTTTAATTCAAAAAATTTTATGTATTTTTTTTAAAAAAAGCTTGATTCCTAATTCCCCGGGAAAATGGAAAGATCTAGCCCCCAGGCTGGGTTGCCTGCCCATAAGGCAGCCATCAGCAGTCCACTTCTTCAGGTAAGAACACCCGGCGGCAGGTGACAGGCAAGTCCAAAGGGTTAAGAGCACAGACTCAGGGACCGGCAGCCTGGGTTCCAAGCCTCAGTTGCACCACCTACTAGCTGAACGGTCCCAGAGAAGTGGCTTAACCTCTCTGTGCCTGTCTTCTCCTCTATAAGCAGGGTTGGTAATGGCACCCTCCCCACCAGGTAGTTAATGAGGATTGAATGACTGAGCTCGCCCAGTGGTGCCCAGCACAGAGGAAGCTGGCAGTGAACAGCACTGACTGTCGTCATCAGCCAAGGGGGAGATGCTGAGAGTGGCTTTTCCCTCCAGTATGTTCTCACTCTCATTCAGTCCTTCATTCATCTGGGGACCATTTACTGGATACTTCTGGGTTCTGGAGTCAGAACATGAGTGAGGCAGGCCAGGCCCACTCTCCTGGTGCTCACGGTGGTGGAGTAAGTGAGTGTCGGGGTCAGTTACTCTCATAGGTCAGAGGACCTAGAAGACCCCAGGAAGGAAAGTGGCTTTCATTTTAAATGCGAGGACTCTCCTGGAGGGTTTTCAGCAGGAGAATTACATGTTGGGCTCCTGTTTGGGAAACATCCCTGGAGGTTGCCCGAAAGGACCAGGCTTGCAGGTGGGGAAGGGGATTTGAAGCAGGGCTCCCCCTAAGCCCAACGGGCCTTTTCTCTCCCCCAGCCTTCTCCAGCACCCACTCTCACAGCTGTTCCCTCCCTGTAGCTTCGTCTTCTCACTGCAGCCTTCTCTGGGTCACAGTTTTTCCTTCCCTCCATATTCGTTTGTTGAAATTTTCCAAGAGAGAGACCATCTGAATCTTTCCATTCTTTTTTTTTAATTGTTATTTCTAAAATAATTTTATTTATGCATTTATTCTTATTTTTGCCTGTGTCGTTTTGTTGCTGTGTAGGCTTTATCTCTAGTCACAGTGGCGGGGGCCGGGGGCGGGGGGCCACTCTCTAGCTGTGATGCGCAGCTTCTCATCGTAGTGGCATCTCTTGTTGTGGAGCCTGGGCTCTAGGGCCCATGGGCTTCAGTAGTTGCAGCCCCCCGGGTCCTAGAGCACAGACTCAATAGCTATGGTGCAGGAGCTGAGTTGCTCCGCAGCATGTGAGATCACCTGGGACCAAGGATCGATCCCATGTCTCCTGCATTGCCAGGCAAATTCTTTACCCCTGAGCCACCAGGGAAGCCCTCTAATTTCATTTTTGTTCCTCGGGCTACGCGCTGGCCTGCTTCAGCCTGATGAGACACCCACTCAGGCCTCAGTTGGCTGGGACTGAAGGTGGGAGCCAGGTCAGATGATTCAAAGCCTGCCTGCCCTAGAGATGTCCCCCACACAGGGACTTGGTCCCCACCTTCTTGTCGAGGAGGCTGTAGGCAGGACAGTAAACAGACCCAATTTGCCAACTGCCCTACTATTGTCAGGAGGGGGAGGGAATGGTTTGGCTTCCTTTGGCCCCAAGAAGTGGAGTTAAGTAGAAAGTTTCTCCACGGTGGAAAGTACATGGGGACAGATTTTGGGGTGTGGAGGATACAGAGGAAGGCAGTCTCTCTCTTTTCACTCTTTTGGATGGGTACCATCATCCAGAGGTCTGGCTGAGTGGTGATCAGGGCTACACAATTTCCAGTGGCCCCGGTGGCTACCCTGTCAGGAGCAGGACCACAGCCTTGTCCCAGTCCCAAGGTTTCTCTTGTACGCTGTGCCCAGCAGGACGGACAGGTGGGGCCACACAGTCCCTCGCTCTAGTCACACTGGCCCAGGCTGGGTCAGCAGGGGACACAGTGGTCACAGTGCGCAGTGGACCCCACAGGCATAGGCTGCCTCCCAGCCAGCACCACTTCTTCCCTGTCACATCCCTGCACCCTCCGACTTGTCACCTTGCCAGTTTCTCTGCGTGTGTGCATGCTAAGTCGCTTCAGTCGTGTCCGAATCTTTGTGACCCCATGGACAGTAGCCTGCCAGGCTCCTCTGTCTATGGGATTTCCCAGGCAAGAATACTGGAGTGGGTTGCCATTTCCTCCCCTGGGGGACTCTTCCCAATCCAGGAATCAGACCCATGTTTCCTGCTTTGCAGGTGGATTCTTTACCACTGAGCCACCTGGGAAGCCCTGGTTTCTCTGAACAGCCCCTGAAACTCTGTTGAGGCACTTGTAATCTTTCCACTGACCAAGCCCAACGCCGCTTCTGGCAGAAAAGAGTTCCCCCCTTAGGGTCTTGCCCAGCAACTAGGAAGCACTTTTGGGTGGAGCTGCCCTGATGGAAGGGGCTGCAGGTGCACAGACTCCAGGATCCCTAGGCCAGAAGGTGAGAGAGTCATCCATACGCTGGCCAAGAAGCTGACCGCTCCACCTGTAAATGCCTTCCCGACTCTCCAGTGCTGGAGGGACCAGGGACCCAGATGGCTATGCTGGTCTGGGCTTCTGAGCGGCCGCCCGCACAATGGATCAGGCTGGTGGTGATAAATGGCTCTAGTTGGTGCTGTCCTTTCTTCCCCCACCACTTTTCGGCCTTAGATCTTTCTGCTGCTATCAGAGGATTAAGATTTATGGCTTCCTCAGCCTTGTAATACTTGGGTGGACAGCGGCCTAATCAACAGAGCCGTCGTTTACCAAAATGCTGTCAGATTTGATGAACGTCATCGACTCTTAGCATTAAATTGGTAGTGAAGGGATTGGCCTTCCAGCAATTTACTGTGGGGTGGGCTTTCCTTAAAGGCCTGAAAAGCAAGTTCATTGCAATTATTAAAGCACGGGTTTTGTTCTCACTCTGCTGCCATATCCGGTTTCCTGTTGGGGGTCAGGCAGCTTAAGCACCTCTAGGAAAACTCACAAGTGAAAATGTGAAGCGTGGGGGACCCTTCCCTTTGTTTTGTTTTTTCTTTTCCCCCTGAGTTTTGAAAACCCCTGCAATGAGAACAATAAGTGAAACAACCCATAAAGCATCAGCTTTACAGTGACCTTGCTCGACACAGACTGTCAGAGCGCAAGCACTGTTAGTTGTAAGAGATCAGACAGATCCAGGAAAACCATATCAAATAAGATCAATTTATTCCCCACCCCAACCCAAAGCTGTCTCTGTCAGTATCTTCGGAGCTCTCCTGCCCCTAGAGGGAGCCATTTATATAATGCACGACCTGTGCAACCATCCAGGTCACCTCTCAGCTTTGCTCTTTTTTTTTTTTTCTAAGTGATGATAAGTGTAAACGCACGCCCCTTAGAATACTGTACTAAGAAGGGTGGTGATACACAAAAACTCTGGGCATGACACTGGGCTGAGTGTGGCTGAGTATAAAACAAGCTGGCCTTGGGCTGGCAAACTGGTTTGTGGGTGTTTAGGCATGTTTAGGGGCTTCCCTGGTGGCTCAGACAGTAAAGAATCCACCTGCAGTGCAGGAGAACTGGTTTCGATCCCTAGGTCAGGCAGATCTCTTGGAGAAGGGAACGGCTCCCCACTTCAGTATTTTTGCCTGGAGAAGTTCATGGACAGAGGAACCTGGCCGGCTACAGTCCGTGGGGTCGCGAAGAGTCAGACTCGACTCAGTGACTAACACTTTCACTTCAGGATGTTTAGGGCTTCTGAACCCTGTTCCAGTATATGGTTGATAGTGCAAGGGACTACCAGATCTGGGTGCTTGCAAGTAGGCAGGAGAGAGCAGCTGCTCAGAAACACCCACTCTGGGTAAAGCGGGGAGCCAGCCAGAACCTCGGGCATCATCTTTGCAAGGACGTGAAGGTGGGAGGCAGGGAGCGGGCTGGTGCACCCAGGGGCTGGCTCCTCGGTGGCAGCAGGTGGGCGTCCTTGTGTGGGTGGGGCTGCTCCCCACCTCCTCTCCGTGGTGGCAGAGGCACCTCCTGGGGCTGGGGCGGGAGAGCCGGCCAGATGGAAGGACTATTTATTTCTCTCTCCAGCACCCACTCAGCATTTAGAAGCTCTTTCTGGACCACATTAATTTTGTCACATGTTGCTTCATAAACACATTTTTCCGTTATATGTGCTGAGTGGGTTCCTTGAGGCCAAGGCATTGGTTTACATTTTTTTTTCCCATCCGCATGTTTCCAGAGCCTTGTTATGCAGTTAGCACTTGGTAAGGACTTGCTGATTAAGTTCCTTAATGCCCTACTGCAAACCTGTCCTACCTCGGTGAGGCAAGTCGTTGTGCTAAGCTCCTTGGAGGGAAGGGGAAAACCATGGGACAGAGAGACACACACATGGACTCTTCTCCGTGACCTGGAGTGCTTTCTTAAGTTTATAATTAAGATCAAGCCAGTAGAGCTGCACTGAGCCCAGCTCTCTCACTTGCCTGTGGCAAGTTCCCACTTCAGACATGGCTGCATCCAGGTGCTCAGACACTGTAACATGGCTCGTTCACCATCACCCAACTCTGCTTTTTTTCCATGTTGTCCTGGCAGAGCCACAGTGGCCACCAGCAAGCAGCCCACAACTCACATTCTGTCACCTGCTGTTGCGTCTCTTCGGTCCGCTAAACCTATCACTCAGACAGGAAGGGCCAGCGGGCTCAGACTGGCCAGGCCGGGGTCATGCACTCCCTCCACCCCTGGATGCAGTTCCACATGAATGCTTGGCTTAGGGGTGGGGAGGGGGAGGATTTCCCAAAAGAAAACCAGGGTACTTTTACCAGAGTACAGAGGACTGCATACTGGACAGGCAGAAGCAACAGTGCCCACCACCAAGCCTCAGAGACTTTCTGATCTTACACTTTTTCCACTGCATGTGTGTTTAAACCACCTGGGGTCTTGTTAAAATCCAGGTTCTGATTCCTGCATCTGAGATGGGGCTTGAAACTTTGTATTTCTCACCAGTTCCCCAGAGAAGCCAATGCTACTGGGCCCTGGATCGCACGTGGAGTAGCAAGGCTCTTGTCCCAGGCCTCCCTTTCCAGATAAAGTAATAGAAACGCACGGAGGGGCCAGGCTGCACCCCAAGCAGGGTCCCTGTGCCCAGTGGTCCTCCCTCCTTTCTCCTCTCTCATACTGTTGCTTCCCAGCATTTGAACATTATTGAATGATTCCTGGGAAAGAGGGAGGGGCACATGGTGGAAAACCCATCCCAGCCATGAACTTGAAAGCCTTCACAGCTTCACCGTGACCTGGGGCAGGGAAGTCCCCAGGCGCCTCCTGGCCTGGAAGCCCCAGTTCTATGGATTCTGTGACACTCATCCTCCACAGACCCCACTGCTGGTGCCAGCAAATGCTCTGAAAGTACATTGATAAAGCCTGGGAGGCAGTGATACCCCACGGGGAGCCAGAGCCCAGGGCAACAAGGTTGATGGTCAAACAGAAGATGGGTGGAAGTTGCCATTCTGTAAACAGCCAGGCGCACTTGGAGTCTGGGGAGCGCCACCACATGGCAGGATGGCCTGTGAAAGAAAACGTGTCCCAGGACCCCTTCCTTCTGCATTTCTGCCTCCTGCCTGTTCTCCGTTGGGGAGCTCCGTACCTGCCTTTTGTGCCTCTTACACTCTCTCTCCAGGGCCTTTTCCTGGAATGATCTACGGCCCAGCTCTTGTGTCTTTAGTGTTAAATAGTCTCAGGAAAGTCTCGAATCCCTCTCTGATCTCCCCAAAGGCTACTCTAACCCAGCCTGGACACATTTCTTCTTCACATGCCTGTTGGGGGCAATACAGCGTAGAGGTTCAGAACTGGGGTCAGGCAGCAAACTACAGCCTTGGGGCCGAATTCAACCACAGCCTGTTTCTGTAAATCAAGTGTTTGGGGGACCCAGTCATGCCCATTATTATGTGTTATTATTTATCTTGTGGTGCTAGTGGTAAAGAACTCACCTGCCAATGCAGGAGACATAAGAGACTCGGGTTCAATCCCTTGATCCGAAAGATCCCCTGGAGGAAGGCACAACAACCCACTTTAGTACCTGGAGAATCTCATGGACACGGAAGCCTGGCAGGCTGCAATCCATGGAGTTGCAAAGAGACAGACACGACTGAAGCGACTTAGCATGCATGCACGTATTTATTTAGGCAAGGCTGCTTTGAGCTACAATGAAACAGTGGAATACTGTAGCAGAGACCACAGGGCTGGCAAAGCCTTTAAATATTTACTCTTTACAGGAAACTGGCCCATCTCTGGTTTCCAGTAAGGCCCCTGGAGCCACGCTGCTGGGATTCAGATATAGGCTCTGGGGCCTCCTAGCTGTGGGACACTGACCACATGGCTTACAGCCTTGTGCCTCGGTTTCCCCCTGGAGTAGCTGTGAGGACTAAAGGAACACAGGCCCCTGAATCTGTTGGAGTGGCACCCGCTCTTCATTAAGTGACTTGGTGTCCACTGTTATGGTGGCGGGGTGGGGGGCATGGGCAGTGTGGATGCGGCTTAGAAAGGACTTCTGTCCTGACCACCGCGAGTCCTGCAGGGCAACAAGGCTCAGGATCTTCATTATCAAGATAATGACACGATTTACTATGCTTGCAGGGAAGCTGCATCTTATCGGGGGAGTGGAGGTTTCCAACGCTAGGGCATCGGGAAATGCAAGCTCTGAATCACTGTTGACTGTCCCTCGACTGGGAAGTAGATCCAGTGCATGGGGCTTGGTGGACCTCTCCTGATTCTCAGGTCGGGGCTTGGTGGTTTAGTCGCTCAGTCATGTCTGACTCTCTTGCGGCCCCATGGACTGTAGTCCACCAGGCTCCTCTATCTATGGGATTTCCCAAGCAAGAATACTGGAGTGGGTTGCCAATTCCCTTCTCCAGGGGATCTTCCCAACCCAGGGATCGAACCTGTGTCTCCTGCATTGGCAGGTGATTCTTTACTACTGAGCCACCAGGGAAACCCATAAGCCCATCAGAATCTCAGAGTGACATTTAAAGAGGCCCTGGCTCTCGGGTTTGTGCGCATGCACAGCCTCACCAATACGAAGCATCCCCTTAGATATTGCTCCCTGGGTACCTGACTCGCCCCTCGCCCTCCGCTGGCCCCAGTCTTGTCCACCAATTCCAGCACAGCCAACGTTGGGAGTCAGAGCGCTGATCCAGTGACAGTTTCTTTCCTTGCCTAGCCGGGCAGCTTGCTCCTGGGTTCACGGTGGATGAAATATACCCTTGAGGGGGAGGTCTGGCCCCCTTATTTGGTGCCATGTAGGGCGAGTAGTGCAGCCCTGCTACACACTGGATGGATTGCTAGGCTGACAAAGCTCCTGATACTCAGGGGCCAGGCAACAGTTATGCTTGGCCCAGGTGTCAGGTGTGTGAGTGTATGTGTGGGAATCAGCATAGGAGAAAGAGGGTGGGGCCAGGTCGTAGAGACCTTCACATGCCAGGTGTACCATCTGGGGTACAAGTCTGGTTGTGAAAGCAAGGGGACCCAAGTAACTCTGGCTTCAACAACGTGAAAGTTGGTGTCTCCAGCAAAGGTTAGTGGTGGTCCGTCACCTTGCTCCGAGAGGTGGCAGAGGAGGCCAGGCATAGCCTCTTTCGTCTCTTGAGCCTCCTCCACAGGCTCCGCACCATGCTCAGCAGCTTGCCATCACCTCCTCACTCCAGCTGGCTGGAAAGGGGGTCAGGGCAAGGGTGGGCACAACCTCGAAGATACACACATTCCTCCTCACCCCCACGTCACTCAGGCCAGAACGCACTCACCTGTTCCCCCACCCCCAGTCACAGGGAGTGCTGGGATCACCTGGAAATGCAATACAAGAAAGGGAGGGGAAATGGACGTTCAGGGGACACGGGGCCAAGGGGTGGGTTTCCCAAAGAATGACTCAAAGGATGCTAGGATGATGGGGTCCCACCACACAGCTTCCACGGCCTCAAAAGTTTGCGATCTGTTTCATGTGTATTTTATTGGATTGGCCAAACAGTTCATTCAAGTTTTTCTGTAAGATGTGATGGAAAGACCCGAATAAACTCTTTGGCCAACCCAGTATTTTTAGGATTGTCCCCAGTGTGTGTGGAGGAGAGTACAAGGGGGCTTATTAAAGGCCCTGGGAAGTCCTGACCCCAAACCCAGGCTTCCCTAAACTTATTTAGATCACAAAGTCCATTTGGTGAAGCTGAACACCTACTAAAATTCTACTGACATGTCCAAGCAAAAAATTACTGTAAAATTCTATTGCACACACTTTGGGCATAAGAACCAGTAAAGACTTGACTAGGAGTGGTTCAACCCATCCAGCCGGCCTGTCCAGGGTGACGCCCAGTCAGGTGCACCCTGACCCTGACCATGACCGAGTCCCTACCACGCTCGCCCCTCAGAGGAATCAAGGAGTTCGTTTCACCATATCTGAAACGGCCTGGCTTTTTGTGCCTAGAAATCTGTGCAGATCAGAACGGAAGCTGGCCCGCGGCTCCACATCCAGCCTCCTCCGGACTATGCTGAAGACTCTGAGCCAAGTGGGGATGTGACTGTCAAGGTGAAGGATGCTTCTGGGGACCGTCCACAGGTAGGACCGGCTTCAGTTCGGGGCTAGAGCAGCTCTCAGGGGTGCTAACAGTTCTTATTTCCTTCCTTCCTTCGCAAGAGCCTGCCTTCCTTCCCTCTTGCACTTACTTGCTATACTTTAATGAGCGTACAAACCTCGTGCTAGACACTCTGCTGGGAACCCACATCCAGAGATCAGCAAGGCTGGTGTCTGGCCTAAAAGAGGCACCGACATAGAATCCGTCTGCTGAAAGAGGGAGGTGAGAGGTGGGGCAGGCATACGGGGACCAGGAGGGAGAGGATCTGGGAAGGCTTCCTGGAGGGAGTGGCATTTACCTGGTTCCTAAAAGCTGGAGGGGAGGGGAGGTAAGCCGAGCTGATAACCTGTCTGCACCTGTATACATGCGTGCTAAGTCACTTCAGTCGTGTCCAATTCTTTGCAGTCCTATGCACTGTAGCCCATCAGGCTCCTCTGTCCATGGGATTCTCCAGGCATGAATACTGGAGTGGGTTTCTATACCCTTCTCCAGGGGATCTTCCCGACCTAGGGATCAAACCCATGTCTCTTGCGTCTCCTGCATTGGCGGGCAGTTTCTTTACTCCTAGAGCCACCTGAGAAACCCTGTATGCATGCACCTGCTGTTAAATATTTTGAATATCCAACCCTCTGCCACCCCCACCGCCCAGGCCAGCAGAACCACACACATGGAAACACCCAGAGGCCCATTGGTAGCTGGAGCTCGGAGTCCCTGGCCATGCAGCAGCTGACAAGGTCGGCCCCCGAGGTGCTTCCCTTCCCTTCCTCCAACTGTCATTCCATTTCTGAAATCCTTGGAACTGTGGCAGTAAATCCCAGTCTCCCTTTCACCATGTATTTGTTGCGTACCCACTTTTGAGCATCAGGCTCAATCCTGGGCATCAGAGACACAGAAAAGAACAAAACTGACATGGCTCCTATTCTTAACCAACTTATGTTCCAGAGGGAGAGACAGACTATAAAGAATAAAATCAAAAACTCAGAAACCTTTCAAGACATGCAAAGTAAAAATTAAAAGTGAAATACAAAATTTTAAAAAAGAAGAAAATCAAGAAATAAATAATGTGTTCTGGGTTGAAGGGGAACCAGAAAGGGGAGGTGGGACAGTGTGGGCAAGAGGGAACAGTAGATGATAGAAAGGAAAAGGACACTTCTCTCAGGTGTGACATTGCAGCTGAAACTTGATGGATCAAACAGAGCCAGCTGGGGAAAAGCATTCCAGGCCAAGGGAACAGCAGGCACAGGGGACCTGAGGCTGGGTTTGTTCAAGGCGCACGATGCAGGCATGATGTGAGCAAAGGGGAGTTAGGAGGTGACGAGGCCGGAGGAACAGGGCAGCCAGCCAGACAGTGTGCACAGTGAGCAGGGCAGGGGCGGGGATGGAGGATGGGGTTTTATTTCAAGGGCATTGGTTTTGCAATTAGGATGAGTGTGTATGTTATCACCACAGGTATGTACAAGCTGAATTTTAGAGAGGAGGCAAAGTCAAGCTGCTGAGCCAGCCGTGCCCCATTTGCTGAGAATGAGATTGTTGGGCCGTGGACCCAAGCTGCAGATTCCACAGCCTCCCCAGGACAGACTCTTCCTTCTGCCTGCCGCTTCCGTACCTGAAACCTGCTTCTCTAGAATTAAAATGACTCACAAAGGAGGCAGGAATGTCACCCTGGAAACATTCCTCTGATCACCGTTGCATGTTGGTCTTCCCTTCTTTGCTCGTCAAGGAAGGACAATTAAGGAGCAAGGGATCACTTTGTTTCACATTCCGGCTGCAGAAAATCTGAATGTTAATTGCAAATTTTTGTTCTTCCTGGATAAAAAAAAATGTTCTTTCCTATGGAAGGACCCAATGACCTTGTCTCTGTAAACAGTCCATAGAAATGGGATTTTTACAGCGGACAAAACTGTGGACTTTGTTGCCTTCAACACCCACCTCCCACACAACACACACAACACACACACACACACACACACACACACACTTGCTTTTGAATCAACCAAAAGGTTCCCTGCTCAGGAGTCTGTGCTAACAGCCTTCAGCTTCCCTTCACTGGGGAGGCTGGTTTGAAGCCAAGCTCAGTCTGTCACAGCCCCAGCCCCGCCCCGTCTCAGAACACCTGCGTGGCCTTCAAGCATGTTAATCCTCTCTCCTGCTTTGGTCATTTGGTACCCCCCACCGCCACCCCTACCCCATTAAATGAACATATATTCCTTCCTTTGCAAGCTCCCAAGCTCCCTGGAACACCAGGCAGCCTGTCCCTCACAAGCTGTTAAGCTCCATTAGCATTCCTGGGTGCGCCTGCTCTGGAGCAGCATCGCCCCACTTGCCCGCACTTAATTTTTTTCCACCGTGAGTGCTTGATTGTATTTCCTCCTTCCCTTTTTCTCCCCATCTTGAGGGGTCCCTCCGTGAGGCTTCACAGTCAATTTCCCCTTGGAGTTATTTTCCTCCTAAGTGAAAGAGTAAAATGGCCACGCCAGTTTTCAGCAAAGGCAGAAGCCTTAAGAGATGCTATCTGAACAGGGAAAGGGAGGGAAAAAAAAAACAAAAAACGCCTGGCTAAATATACTCAGTCCCCCTCACACTGTTTGCAAGCGCAGCCTGAAGTGGAGCAAAAGGAATTGCTGTCCGCGTGTGTACTTTTCATCTGACCTTCACTGTTGAAACACACCAGCCTTTTCGCCTTCCATCAGATCCTTAGTGAACTTCAATTTCTTGGTGCTCTGAGTTCACAGATGGGGCATGTGCAAGCATGTTCTGTTGGCCTCCACCCCCCTCCCCCGTTGACTGTGCTTTTTAGAAAGATGTGAATTACTAGCTGACATTTAAGAATCAGGAGATTCCATGTCAATCTGCACTAAGGGCTTTTCTTGAAAAATGGAAAGATTTGGGAATCACATTCTTTACTGACAGCCATGTGTGGAGCTGGGGGGTAGCTCTCCCCTTAGACAAGACCGTGTTGCGTATACCACGGTCCCCACCACATCCGAGGCACCATCTAGATCCTGGAGATAAAGCAGACAAGTATATAGTATGCCACTGGGCAGAGTAGGGCTTCCATAGTGGCTCAGACAGTAAAGAATCTGCCTGCAATGCAGGAGACCTGGGTTCGATCACTGGGTTGGGAAGATCCCCTGGAGAAGGGAATGGCAACCCACTCCGGTATTCTTGCCTGGAAAATTCCAAGGACAGAGGAGCCTGGCGGGCTAGTCCATGGGGGTCACAAAGAGTCAGACATAGCTTAGCAACTAACACCTTTTAACACTAGGGCAGAGTGAGGAGCTGGAGGAAGTGGGCAGAGGTTGCCATGTTATGTGGGAGGAGGGGGCTTGCCCTTGATGAGGTGCTGTGTGACCTGGGGCCTCAAGGAAGCCAGCAAGTGAGCAGGTGGAGCAGAGCTTCCGCACACAGTGGGCAGCAGGCACAGAGGCCCCAAGGAGGGAAGACAGCACAGAGGCTGGTGTGGCCGGAGCTGAGCAGGCGAGGGGGAGAGGAAGAGGGGGAGAGGCCAGAGGCAGAGAGGCCAGAGGCAGAGCCGAGGCTCAGATGACACTGGGCTTTGAGAGCTGTGCTCAAGACTGAGGGCTTCTACTGTGAGTCAGCGGAGGAGCCATTGTAGGGTTTTGAGCAGCTTAACAGCTCCAGGGGAAGGAGGGCACTTCTTTTTCTTTCCAGAGCGTTCTGCTCAAGTGCCCAATCCTGGTCACGTTGGCTCTCTTTGGGGTATGTGTTGCAACAGTTAGTAAGTCTCCATCGAAATGCCTTTGGCTCCATTTAAGGACCAGGAATGAAAGGACATATTGTTTTCTATGATTAAGTTATCCTTTTTCCCCCTGATAATGCATGATCAATATTAAAAATTCAAAATGATACAAAGAAAAGTCCTCTCATAATCGCACTGCCCTGGAGAATACTACTGAGAATAGGTAGGTACATGACTATCCAGACTGAAAATTGCATATACACATTGTATTCCTTGAAAGTATACATCAATTATATCCAACATGAGATAGTCGATCTGAAATGTTCTGGTCCTGGCCTGTTCCCAATGAGTGGGTGTTTTCTGCAATTAGTTATCTCGTCAGTCCCTGAGAGCATGACAGGTAATGGGAAGAAGGTTTGCCCACTGTGGCAACTTCCAGAAAGCCTTCTTGAGTTTTCCTTTGCATCGTGTAGATCCTGGAGTGGCGTGAATTAGATATTAGCCCACAATTACAATTCAGGGCTTTGAAGTCTTTGTTCCTTGCTGACACCGAGAGACCCGTGCCAACCTGTGTGCCACCAGGAGGGCTGCCACATACAGACTCTGCTGTGGCCCATGGCATCTCACCCACCTGTCGGTGCCATGTAGATTAGGTGGCGGTTCCCCCACTGGTGGAGCATCCCCCATGACCTACCTGTCCCACTCTGTCCCCAGCAGGGCTCTTCAGTAAATCCCTTCAGTCACCCTCCATTAATTTCAACGGTGAGACTTAAGGAGGGATTTTTTTTTTTTTTTTTTTAGGGCAGTTCTCTAGCTTGGGAACTTCTGCAGTTTCAGATTACCATATGAATAACCTTTAAGCAAGTGCCTTTTTTTCCCTTTCTTTTTTATTGTACTTTTCACATAAATGGGATTATACCATCCAGGCTCTGATAATCCCACAGTTTTTAGATAACAACATACTGGGGCCATCTCACAATACCCGTATCACTCAGACTCTGAACCCAGTGGCTCTGGTTGTTGGTGGCCCCTAGTGTGAATCCTGGTCCACTTAGCAGCTGTGTCTTGAGGTGATGTTGGTAAAGCAGGGGTGAGTTCCGACAGATGAAGAGTGAGAATGAATGAGGGGAGGCATGGAGACCAACAGAGGGGAAAGAGGACCCCATTCATCTCCCGGGATGTAAATTGCTTTTACCACGCCCAGTTCTTTCTGCTTGTCCTTAGGATACCAAATCTCCCACCAGCACCACGCCCTGTGATTTTAATTTCTCCCTTCCGAACGCAAAAGGACGCCCTGACCCTCCAAGCAGTACGGACAGAGAAAGGATCCTCTTAACTATTCAGGATGTAATGGTAAGATGGACTTTCAGATCCTAACTGTCAGGGGTCAGGGTCTTCTCTGTACTAAAATAGCTGGGCCATAGGATAGACCCCCATGGGAGAATCTCCATTTACACCTGGGAACACAGCACAGATCACAACAGGATTGGATGTGAAAAAAAAAAAAAATCTCTGGTCCACCCAGCAGGTTTCAGACAACACGTTAGAGACTTGACTTGATCCCATGCCTTTCTTGTCTTTTTTTAAATTGGACTATAACTGCTTTACAACGTTGCGTTAGCCTCTGCTGTACAGCACAGTGAATTGGCCATATGTATACATATATCCGCTCCCTCGGGAGCCTCCCTCCTCCCGCCGCCCCAGCCCTCTAAGTCATCACAGCACAGAGCTGAGCTCCCGCGGCTGTATCTCTTACACGTGGCTGTGTGTATATATCGGTGCTGCTCTCTCGGCTCAGCCCCCGCCCCCCACGCCTTCCCCCGCTGTGTCCACAAGTCCGTTCTTACATCTGTGCCTCTCTTCCTGCCCTGCAAATAGGTTCATCTATACCCTTTTTCGAGACTCCATATATATATGCATTAACATACGCTATTTTGCTTTTCTCTTTCTGACTTACTTCACTCTATGCGATAGACTCCAGGTTCATCCGCATCACTCTCGTCGTTTTCTTGAGTGGTAGTAAAAGCTCTCATTAAATGAGCACTTACTCAGGGACCAGTACTGACTGGAGAACGTATCATCCATCACTGCTTTCATGAATGCTGCGAGTTCAGTGCTAGGTATTTTCATTCTCCTTTTGTAGTTCAAGGAAACAGACATGAGAAATGATGTCGTTTGTCCAAGTCTCAGAGAAGCCCAGACTGGAAACCCTGACCCCAGGACTGCTTGTTCCATGAAATTAGCAATCACAGGCCAGGAATCGCATTACGTTGTTTTTGCTTCTGAAAGGGCCCAGGTCTCCCTAGGGGCAGGGTCTATTATGAATATTATTGATGTTTTGCCTGGGAGGAAGGTGTTGAGAGGTGGCCATCCATCAGTTATGTTTTAAACAATGATGGGGAAGACCTCTCCTCTGCCAAACATTTCCCCACTGAACGCAAGGCTGGGAACATTGATGAAAAATATTTTTCAAAAGTGAAATCCAATGTGGTATACAACCAGACAAAGCCAAATTGAGGGACAGTCTATAAAACAACTGGCCTGGGGGCTTCAGAAATGTCAGTTGCATTAACAAACAGAGAAAAGCTGTTCCAGGTTAAAGGGGGCTTAAGAGATATCACAGTTGTGTAATGTGAGATCTTGGGGGGAGGGGCAGGTGGTTTAAGGATAGTTTGGGAAAATTAATGAAGTTTTAAAATTAACCATATTCTATAGCACTGTAACCATAATAGAAAATAATATTGTGATGTTAAATTTCCTGAATTTGATAATTGTATTGTGGTAATGTAAGAGAAGGTCCTTGTTCTCAGGTCTCAGAGAACTGGTGAAGAATTGATGAATGCAGGTGCTGGGTATTTGGGTATTCATTGCACCCTTCTATTACACATTGCTGATAAATTTTTTGTGGGTTTTACATTTTTTCAAACTAAGTTTTTAGCTCATTAAGGAGGAGGTAAGCTGCTTCAATAGAGCTAAGCATCAGCAAAGAAAGAAATAGAAAAAAAGTGAAAAATTGAGACCTAGTTTTTTTTTTTTAAAAACTTAGTATTGATGTCAGTTTCTAGATTGTGCTATCATTATATGAGATGTTACCATGGGGAAGACTGGATGAAGGGTACACAGGATGGCTTGGTATTGTCTGCAATTAGTTCAAAATAAAAAGTAAAAAGCTAGCTAAATAAAATAAGCACAAATGCCCAGGTTCCATCATCCAAAGATTTTGATTCTGATCCTGTTTAGGCTCAAACAGACTCCTCTTGTTAGGCTCTCCACGTGATTATAATTTGCAGCAGTCTTTGAGAACCCGCTTCCCTTGTGGCTCAGCTGGTAAAGAATCTGCCTGCAATGCAGGAGACCTGGGTTCTATCCCTGAGTTAGGAAGATGCTCTGGAGAGGGGAAAGGCTACCCACACCAGTATTCTGGCCTGGAGAATTCCCTGGACTGTATAGTCCATGGGGTCGCAGAGAGTCGGACACGACTGAGTGACTTTCACTTTCACTTCACTTTGAGAACCACCATTATAAGGAAAAGAGAGAGAGAGATAGCCGTGGACCCTAAAATTTGATAGGCACAGGAATCACTAAGCATATTTGTTTGAGATGCAACAGGCGAACTCCTGGGAATTCTGAATCAGAAGGTCTGAAGATCAGTTCAGTTCAGTTTAGTCACTCAGTCGTGTCCAACTCTTTTGAGACCCCATGGATTGCAGCACGCCAGGCCTCCCTGTCCATCACCAATTCCTGGAGTTTACTCAAGCTCATGTCCATTGAGTCAGTGATGTCATCCAACCATCTCATCCTCTGTCATCCCCTTCTGTTCCCACCTTCAGTCCTTCCCAGCATCAGGGTCTTTTCCAAAGAGTCAGTTCTTCACATCAGGTGGTCACAGTATTGGAGTTTCAGCTTCAGCATCAGTCCTTCCAGTGAATATTCAAGACTGATTTTAGAATATTCAGAATATTCAGGACCAAAGATTAGAGTTGACTTCAAATGGAAGGAAAGGTTTTTGAGATCATTTGAAGTTTGTGGCTTGGATTTGGGGACTCTAAAAGAAAGAAATGTTAAAACTGGAAGTTAAAATCTCCTCTGAAAGTGAAAGTGAAGTCGCTCAGTCGTGTCTGACTCTTTGCAACCCCATGGACTGTAGCCTATCAGGCTCGTCCGTCCATGGGATTTTCCAGGCAAGAGTGCTAGAGTGGATTGCCATTTCCTTCTCCAGGGGATCTTCCCGACCCAGGAATTGAACCCAGGTCTCCTGCATTGCAGGCAGATGCTTTACCATCTGAGCCACCAGGGAACATCATATGAAATTAAAATAACTGTCAAGAATAAAAATAAAACAACCACAAAATTCCATAGGTTCACAAAAGCCAGAAAAGGATGGGAGGGGCTCTGCCCTTGTCTTCAAACCACATCCTGCACTTCTGCGAACTCAGTCAGGAGAGGATGTCACTTAATAAATGAAAGATGCGAAAGCATAATAGCTCCTGGCAATATCTCCTGTGTTACAGATCAATTTCTATCCAGAATATCGACCATACATATTATGAAAAGACTAAATTATGTTTACTATACATACTCTTTTCAAGAAGACAAGGAAGTCAATCTATTTTGGAAGTGTTTTAATATAAAATTATTTTATTTAGGTTTTTGACTAAATTATTTTATTTAGGTTATTTAAAGAGGTGAATTTTAGAGAGACAGAAAATTTGTTTTGTGTTATTAAGGAATTATTATATTGAGACAATGAATATGCACCATTCATATTTGGTTTTCTCACCTTGGTCACATTCAAAACATGTCGCACGTTCAAAATATGTCTCAAGCTTGAGGAAAAGCAATTCATGAAACACAGGGGCTTGTAAGAGAGGATTTGTTGTTGTTGTTCAGTCGCTCAGTACTCTGACTCTTTTCGACTCCACAGACTGCAGCACGCCTGGCCTCCCTGCCCATCACCAACTCCCAGAGCTTGCTCAAGCTCATGTCCATTGAGTCATTGATGCCATTCAACCATCTCATCCTCTGTCATCCCTTTCTCCTCCTGCCTTCCATCTTTCCCAGCATCAGGGTCTTTTCCAATGAGTCAGCTCTTCGCATTGAAAGGTTGTTGTTGAATCATGACGCCGGGATTCTTGGCCCCCGGAGGAGAAGAATTCAATCCGGGGCCAGAGATGAGGCTTGATCGCTCAGAGCTTTTGTGTAATAAAGTTTTATTAAAGTATAAAGGAGATAGAGAAAGCTTCTGACATAGGCATCAGAAGGGGGCAGAAAGAGTACCCGCTTGTTAGTATTAGCAATGAGTTTATATACTCTCCAATGTCTGGAGGTTGTAAAGACCTCACCAGACCTACTCCCATAATTTACATTTTAAGATAACAGAATTAGCCAGAAGGTTTAATCCAGAGACTGTCCTCAGGCAGAATACATTGTTGCTCTATAATCCTAAGGGATGTAGAGAAGGAAAAAAAACTTTGTCCTTTCTTCCTCCTTGAGAATTCCAGAGCCCTCTCTCCTTGGGGACCCCTAGACTTCCTATCAACCTGCCTAGGAAATGACTCTCTCAGCATGAGGTGGCCAAAATACTGGAGTTTCAGCTTCAACATCAGTCCTTCCAATGAACACCCAGGACTGATCTCCTTTAGGATGGACTGGTTGGATCTCCTTGCAGTCCAAGGGACTCCCAAGAGTCTTCTCCAACACCACAGTTCAAAAGCATCAGTTCTTCAGCACTCAGCTTACTTTATGGTCCAGCTCTCATATCCATACGTGGCTACTGGAAAAGCCATAACTTTGACTAGACGGACCTTTGTTGGCAAAGTAATAGCTCTGCTTTTTAATATGCTGTCTAGGTTTGTTATAGCTTTTCTTCCAAGGAGCAAGCGTCTTTTAATTTCATGGCTGCACTTACCATCTGCAGTAATTTTGGAGCCCAAGTAAATAAAGTCTGTCACTGTTTCCATTGTTCCCCATCTATTTGCCATGAAGTGATGGGACTGGATGCCATGATTAAGTTTTTTGAATGTTGAGTTTTAAGCCAGGTTTTTCACTCTCCTCTTTCACTTTCATCAAGAGGCTCTTCAGTTCCTCTTTGATTTCTGCATAAGGGTGGTATCATCTGCATATCAGAGGTTATTGATATTTTAATCAGTCATGACTTGGAAAAAACCTGTGCTCAAATTCAAGATAAGGGTAGATGCATGGGTGCTCAGCCACTAAACTGTGTCAGATTCGTTGTGACCCCTGTAGCCTGCCAGACTCCTCTGTCCATGGAATCTTTTAGGCAAGAATACTGGAATGAGTTGCCCTTTCCTTCTCTGGTAGATCTTCCTGGCCCAAGGATCAAACCCACATCTCCTGCATTGGCATGAGAGTTCTTTACTACTGAGCCACTAGGGAAGCCCAGGAAGGGTAGATAGGTATCGACAAATGGAAAATGTATCCAAAGGGAAGGGCTTGGACACGTGACCTCAATAGCCAGCTTCAACACAAAAGCATGTTTCATTGGCTGGCCTGGTGGTGTACTGTAATCATCATTGTTGCTGTTTTATTTTGAATTAGAAAACTTTTATTCTGAGCCTGAACCCTTCAGTTTGCCCTGGTCTTCACCACTCCGTATTGTCTAATACCAAGGCTCCCATTATTATTTCACACAACAGTACACTTTCTGAAGATGTGGGAGTTTGTGGCTCCTGTTTTAGGAAGGAGAAAGAGCAAGATTAGACTCAGCAAGTCTGGAGAGGGTAGTTTGGGCTTTTCTATAAACTCTGGAGGGCCTTGGCTACCTCACACTGTTTTGGAGCCCCATTTCCTCCCCTGTGACAAAAAGGAGTAGATTAGGTATTTCCTGGGCCTGTCAGCTCTGAAATCATAAATCCCAGGGGGAGTTTACAGATGTTCCCATATGCCAAAATCCAGAGGATTTTGCAGGAGGATACATAATAGTGCATGGAGCCCCCCTCTCATCTCAGGACTATTTCTGGAGGCTGTTTGCGAGTTACATATTTAGGGCTTGCAACACCCTCCCCCAACCCCAGATCTAAGTTTCAGTTTGGCAGAGACCTGTGCTGTCTCATTGCCTGCTGTGTCTCTGGTCCCTAGAAGAGTGCCTGGCCTAGAGTTAGTTTGCAAATCTTTGTAAAGCAAGTGAATTGAGTAATTGATTGATTGAATCAATGAGCGAGCGTGGCAGAGATGTTGATTAGGCCCCCTGGCCAGCCTACACATAGCTGAGTTCAGTCATCACACTGCTAAGTTGTAATTATGGTGACAGTATTTTCCAAACTATGAATCAGGACCCATAATCTGACAAAAGAATTTTTGTGCTGCTTGGGGTAGAAGAGTCATTTTGGGAGATGTAGCTTGGATTCTGAAATATTGGGATTTCTGGCAGATGGTGCTAATTAAAATGAATATTTTAAGTGACATGAGTGACTCTTTGGCAGGGGTTGGGGGGAAGAAGGACAGCACTTGGCTTGGGTGTCAGGGCATGGCAGGGCAGTGGGGACAGAGGGAATGGTCTCTACGTAGCTTGGCCGACTTGTCATTATATGGAAATAGGGTCCCAGTGATACCAGCCTTTCTAGTTATAAGAGAAGCCAAGTGTCTGGGCTTGTTTGTGTTGTGATTTTCTCCCAAATTTTTATGTTGGTAACTAATTCACAAGGGCTTCAGTGATGAAACCTGATGGCTCAGTGGTAAAGAGTCCACCTGCAATGCAGGAGGCACGGGTTCAATCCCTGGCTTGGGACCATCCCCTGGAGAAGAGAACGCCTGCCCATGCCAGTATTCTTGCCTGGGAAATCTCATGGACAGAGGAGTCTGGTGGGCTTTAGTCCATGGTGTCACAAGATAGTTAGACACGACTTAGCTACTCAACAACAACAGCAAAACTGATTTACGATGTTCTGTGGACCAAGCAAAATGTGCCTGCCAGTCAGATTTGGTTTACAGACCACCAGCTTATAACTTTTGATTTAGACAATGAAAGTTTTGTTCCTTCCTGAGTTTTTTGTCCTTTCCAGTGGTACTTGAGTTAGCCCCTCTGGTACCTAGAACCATCACGGGCACGGTGTCCTGAATGAATGTACCCAGAGATACCTAGCTGGATAGCTCAGACCAAAGGACCACCTGGCTGATGGCATTAGACTGCTTCCTGAGAAGGTAGGTCAGACAGCACAAAACCAGCTGAGCAGAAATAATTCAGCGATGAGCATGAATGATTCATGTGGAGTGATGCTGAACAAGCACAAATATCCATGAAATGCAGGTCCAGATCTGAGAGACATAGTAATCCTTTCACCCAATAGAGCATTCCTGTAAGTGAAGATACTCAATGGTATTTGACTTCCTAAAGCATCCTTTTCAATCTTCGTAAAAATGTAAAATGATCTCTGAATCAATACTGGAATAAATAATCTTTTTTATTTCTTGTATTTATAGCCTACTTAGGTATTTTCATATTATTTTGTGTCATTTTATATAGCATCTAATATACGAGTCATTTCCCATTAGAAAAGAAGTTAAGAAGTGAACTGAATAAAACAGGAAGAGCTCTCTCTACCCAGCAAACCAGGCCCAGCTTTCAGTTCCGCTGAGCATGTGTTCTTCCTTTGTTTTGTCATTCATTCACTTATTGTTTTCTATTTCAGTTCATTTCTACTTTTATCTTGATCCCTTCCTTAAACTTTTTAGTTTATTGCTTTGATTCTCCACCATCCCCATCCCATACCTGGCTTCTTACTTTAAATGCTTAATTCACTTATTTTCAGACTTATTTTCTAATACAGCGATTTTAAGGCTACATGTTTTCCTCTGAATACTGCTTTTCCCTTATCTCATAGATTTTTTTTTTATGTATATAAGTGTTTTCATTGTTGTTCACTCCAATTGGTTTGTGATTTTAGAGGTTTTTTTCCTGTTAATTTAGAAGCGTTTTACAAACGTTCTAAATAGAGAATTTTTGTCTTTCTGGGTTAGCTTCTAATTTTGCTGCAGCCTGATTAGAGATCGGTCTGTTTGATTTCTGTTGTTTTGGAAGTTTTGGAGACTTTGTGGGTTTACCAAATCATTTTTTTTGTGAATGTCCTATGGTATTTCAAAAGAATAATCATTCTCTTTCTGGTATAAAGTTTTCATGATTAAAGCTAGCTATTAATTGTGCTGTTTAACCAGGCAATTACGCAGGTCCCAGTATAGTCCCAGATCGCTTTTTATCAGGATCACTAGCTTCTTATTTAAAATAAATTTAAACTAAAAGACTTTAAATCTAAAATGAAAATAAATTCTCATATTCCATTAAAAGATATAGAACTGAGTTGAGAAGGGAGCAAGGTGCTCAATATCTGTATTTTTAATAGGACTCCCAGAAAATTCTTATGCTCAGTAGCAAACCACTGCAATAGAGTGTTACTCAATTTTTGTCTATTTAATCTGGGTGATTTCTGTCAATTTTCTGTTATATTTTTCTGTTTTGCTTTATATATTTCAAATCTCTGTCATCATGTGCTTATAGAGTCAAGGTGTTTTCTAACAGGTTGTTCCTTTTACCATATGAATATATCAGTATTGTTATCTTTGTCCTAGAATAAAGTGACGAGCTCTAATTTCAGGGTCCATACTGTGTATTTTTAAATCACATTTCCTTACATCAATTTTCACAGAACTATAGCTAGAAAAATTTGAGTTATACCCAAGTGTCAATTACCAGTGCAATGTTTTTGCTTTTCTGCTACTTTCTTACACCTCGCCAGCCAACCTTGGATTTACTTTCACTGATTTTCATTCAAAGATAAATTGATGTATGAAGCCCTTCCCCTAGAGTTCAGTCTCAAATGTCCACTGTTACTGAGGAAAAAGCCATCCTGAGTCCTTGTCTGGACTAGGTGGGTCTTCTCAGTCTAAAGGCTTGTCTTTTTCTTTGCAGGAAAATGCCCATTTATTATTATTGTTGTTGTTACTGTTACCGTTTTCCTTGTTTCTGTTCTATCCTCTGGAGCTTCTCTTGGACAAATGTTGGCCCAGATCTGCAGGTCTCCTAAGTTTTCTTTCGTATTTTTGTCTTTTATACTGTGTTCTTATGAAATGGTTTGGCTTGAATTTGTAGCACACTAAATAGCTTTTCCTGCTATTTATCTTTTTAAAAATGTTAAGGATAAAATTAAAACTTAAAATCTGTGTGTGTGTGCTAAGTCACATCCATCATGTCCAACTCTTTGTGACCCTATGGACTGTAGCCAGCCAGGCTCCTCTGTCCATGGGGATTCTCCAGGCAAGAATACTGGAGTGGGTTGCCATGCCTTCCTCCAGGAGTTATTTTCCACCTAGGAATCAAACTCGCCTCTCTTCCATCTCCTGCATTGGCAGGCAAGTTCTTTGCCACTAGCGCCACCTCGGAAGCCCAAGATCTCTAGTTGTTTCTTTTTCGTGGACGAAATGTCCTCTTAAATCTCTCCAGGGACATTAATTTTCAGTATTCTAAAGTCTTCCTCTATTCCTTTTTTAAAAATTAATTTACTTTTGGCGGGACTGGGTCTTTGTTGCTTTCTCTAGTTTCGGTAAGTGGGAGCTACTTTCTGTTGTGGTGATCAGACTTCTCATTGCGGTGGCTTCTCTTGTTGCGGAGCATGGGCTCTAGGGCATAACTGCTAAGCCGCACGTGAAATCTTCCCAGACCTGGGAGGGAACCCACGTCCCCTGCATTGGCAGGCGGGTTCTTATCCGCTGCACCACCAGGAAAGTCCTTTCCTCTACTTACTCTATTAACTTTCCTTCACTGGATATTTGTTCTTTCGGTCAGTTTTATCTTGTGCCAATCTTCAGGATTTGGATAAATGTTTGGTCATTCCTGCTTGTCTGCTCATCTTTGTATCTGAGAATTCTTCTTCTTCTGCCTGTTCTATTCGGTGTAACCTGACCCTGATGTTTGCTGGGGCACAACACACTCCTGGAAGCTGTGTGCCTGAACTCCCCTTCCAGGAATGGGAGCTCCTAGTCTCCCTTGGGGACAATGACCTCCTGGAGCATTGCCCTACCTTCCTGCCCCAGTGCCTGCATTCAGGCCTCAGCCTGCAGGTGAACATCTCTCAACTTAATACAGCTGGGGAGGGGCCACCAGCCCTAAGAACAGGCCCCCGTGAATGCTCCAGGACTTCCTCTCACTCCACCTTGACTCTGGACTCGCGTTGTGTGTACACGCGCGCACACACACACACACACACACACACACACACAGAGACACACACAGTTCCTTCTATGGAAAATTTTATTGCCCTTGTTTTAGTCTGTCGTTTCCTCTGCTTTTACCGCTCCCTAAGTGTAATCTCTGCTTTCTTGCCTTTCAGGAATTCCTCAGAATTTCTAGCAGCATTCTGGCTTGTTTGGTCTCTCTCCCGCCATCCCTATACAATGTCCTTCTCATGATCTTTCAGCCACCTCCCCGCCCAACCGCTGCTGGGCAGGCTCAGGTGAGGCGTCCCCAGCGCACTGACGCCACAGGGCTGGCCCAGGGCATCACAGCCAGGAAATGGTACCCATCTGCTTCCTGAGTCTGTGCCTTTCTTTTACATCACTCCACACCCCCAGACGAGGATGGCTTTCCCCTTCATAATAGTGGACATTTGAGACTGGAACACTGGGGGGAGGGCTTCAAACATCAATTTATCTGACTGGCGGGGGTAGTGTAAGAAAGTAGCAGAAGAGCAAAAACACTGCACCAGTAACTGATGCTTGGGTATAAAACTCAAGTTTTTCTAGCCATAGTTCTGTGAAAATTGATGTAAGGAAATGTGATTTAAAAATCCACAGTAGGGACCCTGAAGTTAGAGCTCGTCACTTAATTCTGGTAAGTTTGTGGTCTAGATGCCACCAGGCTTGAGGTGTAGATTGGTAAGTCTCCGATGTGGGTTCCTGACACTTGTTATGCTTGTAATTTCTTATGGAATAGCCGTCTTTGTTGCCAGATTATAAATTTCATGAGAGCAAGGATACTGTCTTATTCATCACTCTGTCCCTAGCACTTAGCAATCAGACCTGCTTATGGGGACACATATATTCAAGAAATGAATGAAAGGAAGGACAAATTAGCTAATTAACCCCTTCCTGCGGGTAAAAATCATTTCTGGGAAGGTTAATATCTGTAAAATGGTTCCTATCAAACAGTAGGAGTTACTGGAAACTATTGCAACTAACAGTGTATGTGAATTCCATTTTTATAAAATTGCTGATGAAATAAGAGATGAGGGGTTCAATGTGTATCTGTGACCTCTTCCCCAGAGACTGCTGCTTCCTCTTGAGGACTCTCTTAAAGTATCCAGTGTGGCTTTATGGTCTAAACATCTGATCTTCTTGTCGGCAGTGTCAATAGGGTCTGAGAAAGAAAAAAGAATATGCTGTCATCTCAGTGTTAAATTTTCTGTAAAATCTAGACCTCTGTTACAGCAATCATGAAACACTAATTCATAGCTATTATCTCATTGCATCACTTCCACAACCTTGTCAGATTGTCAGGGCAGTTTTTCTCACATAAGAGCTGGGGGCTTGAGACGTGCTTGGGGGCTTAGGGTGACTGGAGTCGGTCCCGGAACCCACGCCCAGAACTTACTGAGCTGTTCTCCTTCTAACTGTGGTTACAGATTTAATGCTTCATCCACTAACACCAAACACACGCTTTAACACATCTAGTGGCCTCACGGCAGCTTTATATCGAAAGCTCTTACAGGCAGATGTGATAAATTTCATGTAAACCAATGGACGATCACAGAGAACCTGACTTTCATCTCACTCTCGAGACCACTGGCTTCCAAGGCACTGGTGCCAGGCAGGGAATAAATGTGGGCACGGGATGGAAAACCTGGACTTTTGAGATAGACAATCTTTAATCCAAACCTCTGGCTCTGCCCTTTCTAGCCTCATGACCTTGGACTGCTACGTAAGTGAACTGAGCCTGTAAGATAAGGATACCTTCAGTACTCTTGCCTGGAAACTCCCATGGACAGAGGAGCCTGGTAGGCTGCAGTCTGTGGAGTCACAAAGAGTCGGACACGACTGAGCGACTTCACTTTCACTTTTCACTTTCATGCACTGGAGAAGGAAATGGCACCCCACTCCAGTGTTCTTGCCTGGAGAATCCCAAGGACAGAGGAGCCTGGTAGGCTGCCATCTACGGGGTCACACAGAGTCAGACATGACTGAAGTGACTTAGCAGCAGCAGGATTTCCCTAGGGCACGGATTTGATCTCTGGTTAGGGAAGCTAAGATCCCGCATGCCCCCCAGTGTGGCCAAAAATTAAAAAAAAAAGATAAGGACACCCTCACACAAGGATGGTGGGAGACTGCAGGGAGATGAGGCTCATGGAGGGGCTAGCTTGGTGCCTGATATGTGGCAAAAGCTTTGTAACTGGCAGGTTGGTGTTGTTGATATTATAGTTGCTGTTGCTACTATTGCAGGGGCTTCCCAGGTGGTGTTAGTGGTAAAGATCCTGCCTGCCAATGTAGGAGATGTAAGAGACATGGGTTCGATTCCCTGGGTGGGGAAGATCCCCCAGAAGAGGAAATGGTAACCCTTAGTATCCTTGCCTGAAAAACCCCATGGACAGAGGAGCCTGGTCGGCTACAGTCCATGGGATCTCAAAGAGTGGAACACGACTGAAGTGACCTAGCACGCACGTGTGCACTACCAGCACGCACATGCACACGCGACTGTTGCAGACATTTTGTGTGTTATGGTGACCTGTCTGGTTTTGCTCTTTTCCTAGCCCAACAGAAAAGAGAGAAGACCAGGAATGTAAGGCACTAATCCACTGACCATCAACCCTCAGCTGCATTTTAGCTGCTGGTCCAGCATCCTTCCTTCCCTCCGTCTCCTCCCTGGCTCTCCAGCAAGGAGGCCAATTTGTATACTGCCCCGTCATCTGCTTTCCACCTGTGGTGTTTGCAGCTGGCCTCCATGCAGAAGGCTTTCTTTTGAAAGGGCTTGAACTGAACATTTTAAGGGCTGAGCATTGAAATTGCATATAACAAGGTTTTGAAGCAAAGCTGTAAAGTAAGTTTTCACAGAGGCATTTCGGGATGATAGCTTCAAAGCCACTGGTAGATGGCCCAGCGTGGTGTCCCTTTGAAGTGTCGGCAGGTTGGCTTTCAAAGCCACCAGCCCAAGGTCCTCATCTTTCCAGATGGAAAGGGTTTGAATAACTTTCTCGAGGGAATGTGTCTACTTAGTTCAGCTCCCCTTTGCCCTGGAACAGATGGTTTTCAATCACATGGGCATTATAAGGGCCTAGGTTCCTAAATTTTGCTCTTTCAGTGTGAGCAAATGTGTTATTTTCCTTTGTGAAGAAGATAGCAGCCATACAGAATCTAGGCTCCTTTTATGTATAATATATATATATATATTTACTATATATGTGTATATACATAGTAAATACAATTATGGCATTTAAATTTGAGTTAGTTTAAAAGGAGCAAAACCAAACTGAAACAGAAGGGATGATTGAAATTCAGATTTCTTTATCACAAGTAAGATTTCTTAAAATATCCCATCAGTTTAATAAATTATGAACAAAATATTAAGAGGCCAGTGTTGCCATTTTTTAAAAAAACTCTTGTTTCCACTTAAGATGGATTTGAACCGACTCATCTGCTATGGAAAATGATGCCAGGGTACACCCACACTGCCTGCCCTCTTCCAGTTCTGTGAGCTTAGCTAAGAGCTTAGGCTTAGAGTGTTACATTTCGTGACCTGCATATGCATGATTGTCTAATACAGTTGACCTTTAAACAACATGGGTTTGAACTGCATGGGTCCACTTGTACACAGGTTTTTTTTTTTCTTTTTTTTTTTAGATCTGTAAGTATAGGGAAGAGTTTATGCTCCATTATAGCTCACAATATGTGGAATTAAAAGAACTAGGATTTGAGTCCTTATCTATCCAGACTGCTTCAGCTTCCTGCTCTTGGGCAAGCCATTGATCACTTCCTTTGCTTTTGAGGCAGAGAGAGCAGTGCATGGGTTTTCAACCCCTTGGGGGGGTCAGCACCCCAACCCCTTGTGTTGTTCAAGGGTCCCCTGTATGTCTTTCATCACTAAACGGCGTCAGTGTTCACTGTTAGACCTTTCATCGCAGCGTCTACTGGTCTCTGTGTGTGTGTGTTCTTTTTAATACTTATTTATTTATTTTGGGCTGCACTGGGTCTTCATTGCTACGCAAGGGCTTTTTCTAGTTGCAGCGAGTGAGGGCTACTCTCTAGTTGCGGTTAGAGGGCTTCTCACTGTGGTGGCTTCTCTTATTGCAGAGCACAGGCTCTAGAGCGTGGCCCCCCGGGCTCAGTTGCCCTAGTCATGTGCAGTCTTCCCTGACCAGGGATCGAACTGGTGTCCTTTGCATTGCAAGGTGGATTCTTGACCACCAGACCACCGGGGAAGCCCCCATGTTCTTTATTTTGACTTTACTTCTCTTTGTTTGGATCTTGTCCTCTGGAGGTTCTTCCTGAGCAGGACTTGTGAGTGGTATATTTCAGTTCAGTTCAGTTCAGTCGCTCAGTCGTGTCTGACTCTTTGCAACTCCATGGACTGCAGCATGCCAGGTTTCCCTGTCCATCACCAACTCCACATGCCCACAGTCTCTTCCTGTTAAGATTGATGATGCTGTTCCTCTCGAATCTGGACCACTGTCGATTTGATACAGGAAGTCAGGCTGTTCTATCATCTGATGGCGTCAAGTGCTACTGCTCACCCATTTCTGAATCACTGTTTTGGAGAGAAGATATTCCAGAGCTAGAGATCAGGGACTTTTCAGACAACTGACTGTTGAGGGTCCTCCACACCACAGTTCCTACCACTCCTATAGGGAATTTAGTTTCAGGAGGAAGGAGCAGGATTTAAATGTAAATACCTATTGTTTTTTTCTATTTATAAAATTGAGAACAATGCCTACAATGAAAAATTAAGTAAAACTGGGCTTCCCTGGTGGTACAGCGAATTAGAATCCACCTGCTATTGCAGAGGACATGGGTTTGATCCCTAATCCGAGAAGATTCCTCATGCTGCAGGGCAACTAGCCCGAGAGCCCCAACTACTGAGCCCGCACGTCTAGAGCCCGTGCTTTGCAACAAGCAAGGCCGCCTCAATGAGAAGCCTGAGCATGGCAATGAAGACCCAGCGCAGCCAAAAATATATAAATAAAAATTAATTGCCATTTAAGGTAAAACATTTAAGTAAAACAAAGCTCCCATAATGCTACCCCCAATGAAGAATATTGTTAATAGTCTGATGTTTATTTTTCCAGGCTTTTTGTATGCCTATGTGTATGTGGCTCAGATGGTAAAGAATCCACCTGCAATGCAGGAGACAAGGGTTCAATCCCTGGGTCAGGAAGATCCCCTGGAGAAGGGAAAGGCTACCCACTCTAGTGTTTGCTTGCCTGGAGAATCCCATGGACAGAGAAGCCCTGGCAGGCTACAGTCCATGGGATCGCAAAGAATTGGACACGCGGAAGGACTAACACTTTCACTTTCATACATATAAATATGATAATTATTTTAAAAATCAGGTTTATAGGTACATTTATCAACGTGCTTCTTTTACTTAAACCTGTTTTTTTGTGAATAAGCACACAAGAGCTGCCTTATTCTCTGTAAGGGCTGCCTGGAGCTCCATGGACGCCTGCTCTATTAGTAACGTAACCCATCTCTGACTATGAATATGCAGATCATTCTCTATTATAAATGACGCCTCAACGGTCTCTGCTGCTGAAGACTGAAGGATAAATTTCAAGACGGACGGCAGTGGAGAGTATGCACGTGGTTCATTTCTAGTCAATATTTCTGTGTCTCGGCCTCCAAAATACATCTCAAAAATGCATCTCCCATCCCCACTTCTGCCACCACCTTCCTCTTTACTTGCAACTGTCTGCCCTGCCTCCATCCTGACCCACCTCTCAGAATCCACTTGGCATCCAAAAGCTGTAGTGATTTTTTTTTTAACTAAAAAAATATTGATCTAAATATTTATCTATCTAATTAAAAAATATATTTATATATTTATCTTTGTGCCAGGTCTTAGTTATGGCACATGGGATCTTCAGTCTTCATCGTGGCATGAATGAACTTTAGTTGGCATTGCAGGCATGCAGAATCTAGTTCCCTAACTGGAGATTGAACCCAAGCCCCCTGCATTGGGAGCACCAGGGAAGTCCCCTGTTTCTTTTTCTTGTTCTTTATGCGTTGATTGTCTGAGCCTTTGCCATCTTGCTTCTCTGGTGGCTCAGACGGTTATGAATCTGCCTGCAATGCAAGAGACCGAGGTTCGATCCCTGGGTCAGAAAGATCCCCTGGAGAAGGGATTGGCAGCCCACTCTAGTATTCTTGCCTGGGAAATCCCATGGACAGAGGAGCCTAGCAGGCTACAGTCCATGGGGTTGCAAAGAGTAGGACATGACTGAACTACTAACACTTTCGCTTTCCTTTTGCTTACTCCCCACCATCACCTCAGCCCTTAGTGTAGCACGCCTGTGTGTGGAAATAAAAAGATGATAGCAGTGGCCGCATCTTCTTCACCCTTGGTTGGATCATGAAAGTGTCTCTTTTACAGTTGGATAATCTAGAAGGGGGGCTTCCCTGGTGGCGCAGAGGTTAAAGTGTCTGTCTGCAATGCAAGAGACCCGGGTTTGATCCCTGGGTTGCGAAGATCCCCTGGAGAAAGAAATGGCAGCCCACTCCAGTATTCTTGCCTGGAAAATCCCATGGATGGTGGAGCCTGGTAGGCTACTGTCCATGGGGTAGCAAAGAGTCAGACATGACTGCGCAACTTCACTTCTAATCTAGAAGGAGCAGGGATCAGGGCTTGAGGGTACACGTCATGACTCTGCCATCTAATCATTGTGACAAGTTGGACCTGCTTGAAGTTTATAGACCCCAACTTAGGGGGACTTCAGAAATTCAGTCACTTAAACTATGAGGTTGCCACCTAGTGAAGGTAACGAAGAGGCTGGAGGGAACCTGCTCAGCTGGCCATGGGTTCTAGAATCCTAAGGGTTAGTTGCCCGGTCGTGTCTGACTCTGTACCAGGCTCCTCTGTCCATGGGATTCTCTAGGCAAGAATACTGGAGTGGGTTGCCATTTCCTTCTCCAGGGGATCTTCCCAATCCAGGGATTGAACCCCAGTCTCCTGCACTGCAAGTGGATTCTTTACCGGTGGAGCCACCAGGGAAGCTCAGTCCTAACATCCCATCCAAATATTTCCCGGAACTGGGGGTGGATGATGGATGGCTCTCCTCAGCCTTAGACATTAGTAGGCAGGATTCTGGGCCCTGGGACTGATCAAGATTTCCTGGAAGGTGCCGCAGTCTCCCAGCTAGGAATCTCCCAGTTTGCTGGCACCTGTTTAATCATTTTGACTCACATAACTGGATGAGAACACTAGGGAGGCAGAAAGAGGGGTTGCCCACTGTTTGTTTGTTTTTAATACTTATTTGTGTGTTTGGCTGTGCTGGGTCTTAGTTGAGGTACATGGGTATTAGTTGTGGTACGTGGGATCTTCGATCTTCATTGTGGCATGTGGGATTTTTAGTTGTATCATGCAGACTCTTGGTTCCAGCATGTGGGATCTAGTTCCTGACCAGGGATGGAACCCAGGCCCCCTGCATTTGGGAGCAGGAAGTCTTTGCCACTGGACCACCAGGGAAGTCCCAAGGAGTTTGCCCCCTGTTTTCTCACTCAGCCTTGCCTTCACCTCGGCAGAACATAAAACTGAAGATGACCCCGTCTGAGATTAGGGGGAGAGTGGGCTAAGAACAGGAGCCAATTGCTCATCCTGTTGTAGCAGGAGTTCATGTTATCATTAGAGTAACTTTCACCCCACCCACCTGTCTTGCAGGCTTATTGTGAGGATCAAATGAGAGAAGGAGTTGAAACTGTTTTGTAAAGTGCAGAGCATTATTCCACTGTAAAGGATTACTGCTTTACAGTCAGTGCCTCTGCTGTTAAACAGCAGGCCACCCAGGAACTCATGTTTCCCTGTGGAGGAGCAGTAACTCTGTCCTCCAACTGCCCACCACAATCAGGCTTTGAAGACCCGAGCCACGACCTCAGTCTGGCATCCATGCAGGTTGCATGGATCATGTCAGTACACTCAATTAGAAGACCTTGTTATTATCTTTTTAAATGCCTTTGGTAAATACGTGCTCGCTTTCACATACGCTTTTCCAGTCACACCACCACTGACGTTTGACCAGATTATTCTTTGTTGTGGGAACTGTCCTGTACATTCTAGAATGTTTAGTGGCATCCCTGTTTAGCAGCTTTACCTACCAGTTGCCTCTAGCACTCCCTTCCCCTAGTTCCAACCAAAAACATCTCCAGTCATTGCCAAATAGCCCCTGGGGGGCAGAATCATCCACAGTTCACATCACTACTTTAATAAAACAGTTCAGCGAGGTTGGGATTTTTTAGCTCATTTTTTAGGGATATCAAAATACAGATCAGGGACGTTGTTACTTGCCATGAATCACATCACTAATGTCACCTCCGAGGCAGGTGGGTGCTCTCCACCCCTACCCAGTCACTGGCATAAATTAGTCATTCAGCAAATATTTGTCAAGCATCTACTATGTACCAGGCAGTGTTCTATTTGTTCAATAAATAGCACTGATACTTGACATTGGGCAGGGTGGGAGGAAGAGAGGTGTAACAGGCAGATAGCTGCATTAGTGTCCTGGGAAATTCCCTGGTGGTCCAATGGTTAGGACTTGGTGCTTTCAGTTTCCCAGGGTTTGGGTTTGATCCCTGATTGGGAAACTGTAAAAAAGTGAAAGTGTTAGTCACTCAGTCGCGTCTAACTCTTTACAACTCTTTGCAACCCGACCCCATGGACTGAAGCCCACCAGGCTCCTCTGTCCCTGAAATTCTCCAGGCAAAAATACTAAAGTGGGTAACCATTCCTTTCTCCAGGGATCTTCCTGACCCAGGAATGGAACCTGGGTCTCCTGCATTGCAGGTGGATTCCTTACTGTCTGGCCACCAGGCCACCATCTGGCCAAGTGATTGGGAAACTAAGGTCCCTCAAGCCTGATGGCACGGCACCCCCCTCCCCACCCCAAAAAAGTTTCCTATTGTTGTTGTTAACAGCTTACCACAAACTTAGTGGTTTACTCTAAGTTACAGAGCTCAGAAGTCCAAGTTCAGCTTCATTGGTCTAAAGTCAAGACATCCTCAGACCTATGTTCTTTCTAGAAGCTCTAGGGGAGAATCCATTCCCTTGCTTTTTCCAGCTTCTAGAGGCCACCTACCTTCCTTGGCTTGTTCCCTTTCCTCCCTTTGGGCCAGCAGTGCAGCATCTTCTCTCCTTCCTAACCTCTGCTTCCATCTTTATATCTTCTCCTTCCGATGCTGATCTTCCTGCCACCTCTTAGCAGGACCCTTGGGATTACATAGACCCTCCCTAGATATCCAAGATAATCTTCCCCATCTCAAGATCATTAACTTAATCACATCTGCGAAGTTTGTTTGCCACATAAGGTGACATTCATCATCCAGGGGATGAGAACATGGACATCTTTGGGGCCCACAACAGTCTGCCCTCTGGCCCTGAAAGATTCATGTCCACATGCAAAATACATCCATCCATCTGAAGGGTCCCCAACGTCTCAACCCATTATAGTGCCAGCTTAAGTCCAAAGTATCTTCTAAGTATCATCTTCTCAAAACTCTCAAATCTCATCATTTACATCTAAATTGTGTAGGAGTGAGACTATGAGTGTTACTTTTCTTAGAACAAAATTTGTCTCCCTCTGTGAACTTGTAAACTAGAAAATGAATTATCTGCTCCAAAATACAGTGGTGCTTCAGGCACAGTATTACAATTACAGATGTTCTCATGACAATAGACAGAAAATTAAAGGAAAACAAACAAACAAAAGAGTCACCAAACCCAAGCAGTTTCGAAATCCAACTGGGCAAACTCCATTAGGTTTCAAGGCATGGGAATAATTCTCTGTGGCCCAGGTTTCTACCCTCTGCGCCCATAGCTCCACCCTGAGAGTCATTCTTCTTTTTCCATGAAGGGTAGCGTGTGTTTGCAGCTACACAGTTTTATCAACCTGTTTCCTGCCTGTAGAATTTTGAGAGTCTGACAGCTTTCTTTAATTTTTTCCTTTCTCCCTCTCATTCAGTCCAGGCTGGCAGTGTTTCTGCTGGTATGACATTCTCAAAAACCGTGTGAATTTCCTATGTATGTCTCTAGGCTCTAGGCTCCTGTTCACTCTCTAGGAGTGAACAGGAGACTCCACCACAGATCTTTCCTGGATAATCCTATCTCTGTTCCTGGCTTCCACTGAGCTAAGGGGATTCATGAATCACATGTCTCATCTCTTCAAGGAACCCTCAGTTTTATTGAATACTCTAAACTGTGGATCCTTCTGAGGTTTTAGCCAAAGGTTGTCCAGCCACACCCTTCATTTTTCCTCCAGAGCATGCTTTTCTAACAGTGCTGTTCTCAGTCACTCAGTCACGTCCAACTGTTTGCAACCCCATTGACTGTAGCCCACCAGGCTCCTCTGCCCATGGAGATTTTCCAGGCAAAAATACTGGCGTGGGTTGCCATGCACTTCTCCAGGGAATCTTTCCAACCCAGGGATTGAACCCGGGTCTCCCGCAGTGCAGGTGGATTCTTTACCATCTGAGCCACAGCCACTTATACCCAGGCCTTTCTAACCGTGAATTTCCTAATTTTAGCATCTTTTGTGATCTGGATAGGCTGAGAGCTTCCCAAATCATCAAATCCCAGTTTCCTTTTTACTTAACAGTTCTTTTCTCAGTCTGTCCCTTTCCTCTGGCATTTTACTGTAAGCAGCAAGAAGAGACCAGACTGTATCTTTAACTCTTTGCTTGCAACTCTCTTCGGCTAAATATTCAAGTGTATCATTTAAAGTTCCACATAACTATGGGACACAGTTTGGCTAAGATTCTGCTGCCGCATAACAAGATTTTCTGCCCTTTAGTTCCCAATAACATGTCGCTTATTTCCTGAACCCTCACCAACAACATCTTTGATGTCCATATTTCTATCATCAGGCTTTTTAGGATGATTTCTCTAAGATGATCAAAGTTTTCTATATGGTCTCCCGTCATGAGCCCTCACAAATTTGCTGGGCCCGGAGATCAGGACTTCAACGTCTTCGGGGAGTCATTAGCCAGGCTGTGCTGTGCTGTGCGTAGTCGCTCAGTCTTGCCTAACTTTTTGCCTCCGCATGGACTGTAGCCCGCCAGGCTCCTCTGTCCATGGGATTCTCCAGGCAAGAATGCTGGAGGGGGTAGCCTATTCCTTCTCCAGGGGATCTTCCTGACCCAGGAATCAAACTGGGGTCTCCTGCATTGCAGGTAGATTCTTTACCAGCTGAGCTACAAGGGAAGCCCCATCATTCAGCCTGCCACACAGCTCTTAACTTTATGGTCAGCCGTAAACTTGACTGTTTCTCATGGTCTCACATCTATGTTAATTATGACAGAGGCTACAGGGAGAGCACAGCTAGACTGACAAACACACTGGTTTCCCCAGACGGTCCAGGGTATACTTTTGTCCCAGTGTAAAGGCAGGAGTACCCTTATTCTGTTTCCAAATTATCTTGGCTTCAGGGATCAATTTTCTGATCACCATAAGTATAGATCTTAATGCTTGGTCTCAAGATTGTAAATCCACAGTCTCATGGAGATGAAACACATACAAAAAAAAAAAAATCAAGCCACTATAGTTGAGAACTAAATGTTACAATGTTTATAGGTGCCTCTAAACATCCTTCAGTGTACAGGGCAGCCCTCTACAACCATCTGCCAGACATTTTACCACCTGGAATATCAGCATCATTTGGAGACCTTTGGGATTTCATAGTCAAGGTGTGGTCCCTGGACCAGCAGCATCAGCATCACCTTGTTAGAAATGCAAGTTCTCAGGCCCCACCCAGGCCCACTGGATTGGAAACTCAGGGGTTGGGACTCCACAATCTGTTTTAACAAGCCCCCACGTCAAAATTGTTACACACACAGTTGAGTGGTATCCTCAGCGTGTGAAACCACAATTAGTACTCTAAATGTTGCTCAGTCCAGAAGGGAGTTGCTCGTTGCCCCTTTATTTTCTCATCTTCAAAGTGAGGATGACACATGGGTTGAGACGGCTTTAGTAAATGTTAGTTTGATGGAAATAGTTCTTTGATTCCTGTGATCTATTTTCAAAGGCGTTTTTCCTCAAAGGGACATATTTCATTTTTTCCTTCTCTTCTTGACTTTGGCAGGAGCTAAGAAAAAGCCTGGAACTTAGTGTCAATCTACAAAGGAAAGAAAAGGATGGTTCCAGTGATGAGTATGACTCTATCGAAGAAGATGTACTCCCTGAGCCAGAGCCCGAGGAGCAGGTGCTGGTGGGCTGTCCCAGAGATGACTCCCCTCTTTCCCGAAGGGACTCAGTGCAGAAAGATGCTCCTGAGGACCCGGAGACAGAAGAACGCCCTCCCCAGGGCCCAGACACCCTCATAGTGCTGGAATTTAACCCGACTTCCAAAAGTAAGCTCTGTCTTATGTGGCATTTCTTTGCCTTTGATGTCTCTAATAGCAGGGCTTAAATTTCCAGTGGTACTTTGATTTTCAGCTTTGCGTAGACTGTCTCACAGGTCAGGGTGTATATCAGTTCAGGTCTCTGCTGATTGCCAAAGGTGAAGGCTCCCAAAAGCTTACAAATGACCCTGAAATTCCAGATGGTAAAGTCTGGCAGATAGTTGTCAGGGGGCTGTCCTGCGCATTGTAGGATGTTTATCAGCACCTACACATCAACTGGCTGATGAAACTGACTTAAGCGAAAGGGACTGTTTATTGACCTGGATAACTGAGGAGTCCAGGACTGTGTTGTTGCTGTTATTCAGTCGCTAAACCATGTCTGACTCTTTGCCACCCCGTGAATTGTAGCAGGCCAGGCACCTCTATCCTCCGCTATCTCCCGAAGTTTGCTCAAATTCATGTCCATTGAGTTGGTGATGTGATCTAGCCATCTCATCCTCTGTTACTCCCTTCTCCTCCTACTCTTAATCTTTCCCAGCATCAGGGTCTTTTCCAGTGAGTCGGTTCTTTGCATCAGGTGGTCAAAGTGTTGGTGCTTCAACTTTGGCATCAGTCCTTCCAATGAGTACTGTGGGTTTATTTCCAGAACTATAGCAGGACTCATATCTCTTCTCCTCCTCCCTCCTCCCCTCCCCTTCTTCCTCTTATCTCTGCCTTCTTTCATCTTGGTACCATCCTTACATGGGTTCTCCACATATAGACACAGCATTGAGACACTGGCTTTGCAACTTGATCAGAAAGTGGATTTTTCTTCCTAAAAGTTCTAGAAAATCCCTAGGCTTGGCTTCTGAACCCATACGGGGTGGCATCTCTGAACTAGTCACTGTGGCTCTGATTGGCCAGGTCCAGCCAACAGGACTCGGGGTATGAGTATCACCACCCAGACCACATGGAGAGAGATAGGAGTTTCCAAAAAAAAAATCAAAGAGCATCTGAAGGAGAAGGAAAACAGATGGGCACCCATGGCAGTGGTCCACTAGAGAAGGCTTTTCAGGAAAGACCCTAGAAGGGACATCCCTGGCAGCCCAGCGATTGAGACTTCACCTTCCAGTGCTGGGGTTGTGAGTCTGATCCTTGGTCGGGGAGCTAAGATGCAACATGCCTTGCAGCAAAAAGCAAACAAACACACATAAAACAGAAGCAATATTGTAACAAATTCAACAAATACTTTTAAAATGGTCCACATGAAAAAAAAAATCTTAAAAAACAATAAACCCTAGAAGGTAAAGTCAGCAAAACAGTCGGTGGGTTTGGCAGGGAGGGGCTCATCTACAATAGTCCTCGTCTCTGATCCCCAGCTGGCATGGCCTCTGCTTCCTCCTCCCTCTCCATTCTGAGCTCATTTTCCCCAAAACTGGGTGAACGAAAGAAAAGAAATAAGGGAGTATTTGAAGTCAGGCAGTGAGCGCACTGGTCTGCTCAGGATGCTATAACAAAGTACACAGACCAGAGGTGGCTTCAACAGTCACAGTTATGTATTTTTTCATAGTTATGGAGGCCTGGAGTCCAAGATTAGGGTGTCGGCAAACTTGGTGTCTTCTGTGGCTTCTATCCTTGGATTGCAGATGGCCACTTTCTCCCTGTGTCCTTACCTGGACTTCCCTCTGTGTGTTCCTATGTCTTTTTTTTTTTTTTTTCTATGACCTTATCTTATTTGTTTATTTTTATTTGGCTGCACTGGGTCTTCATTGGAGCATGCAATATCTTTAGTTGCACCATGCAAACTCTTAGTTGCCACATGTAGACTCTAGTTCCCAGACCAGTGATCGAACCTGGGCCCCCTGCATTAGAAGCACTGAATCCTAACCACTGGATCACCAGGGAAGTGCCCTGTTCTTGGGTCCTATCTCCTTTTCTTATAAGGAAACCAGTCATGTTGGATTAGCGCCTACTCTAAAGGCCTCATTTTATTAATACCTTAACTAGCTCTCTAGAGATGCTATCTCCAAACACAGTCACATTCTGAGTTGCTGGGGATTAGGACTTGACCATATGAGTCTTGGAGGGGACGTAATAACAGGCAGATCTGGAAAATCTACACCTCACAGTTGAGGTCTGCAGACAGGAGAACATTTGTCCCTTGGACATGCTCTCTCCTCCTTGCTGGGCTGTTCCCTCCACAGAGATCACTACCTTTCCTTTCCTCTCCACTCTGACCCATGAAACCCAGCTCCCTGCCTTTCCCAGAGGCTGCTTCCTCCAGGAAGCCTTCTTAACACTCCTATCCCAGCAAGCTAGGTTGCTGCCTCCTCCGCTCCTGTAGCATCATCTGGCCCTGGTCTCCCTGCCCCCAGTTGCCTTTCTTCCCCTCTGGCCTCTGAGCTCCACCACCAGGGCACAGTCCAGCTCGTCCCCTCCATTGCATCTCCAGCATGCAGCCCTCACCTGGCACATTCAAGTCATTCAGGGATCTTTGTCAAGTAAAGCAAAGACTTATGCCCCCTCCGCCCACCCCTGCCCCAACCCCACCTGCTGGGTGGCTCAGACAGTAAAGAATCTGCCTACAATGCAGGAGACCTGGGTTCAATCTCTGTGTCAGGAAGTTCCCTTGGAGGAGGAAATGGAAACCCACTCCACTTCTGGCCTGGAGAAATCCATGGACAGAAGAGCCTGCTGGGCTACAGTCCATGGGGTCGCAAAGAGTCAGACACAGCTGAGCAACTGACACTTTCATGCCGCCCTGCTAAAGCATCTGGTGATCAGGGGAGTGTTGATGCACTTCTGAGCGAGACCCACTGGGGCTGCATCCTTGCTGTGGCTGTATTTCCTCCAAGGGGACAGAAGGAGGGAAAGGCTGTGAAGAGATTGACTGGGCCCCTGTCCTGGAAGTGGGGGATGTGGTGTGAGCATGACATTCACTTCCAGGTATGAAAGACCAGGTCATTGAAGGAGAGCAGTTGGACCCCAGGCAGTTTAAGAGTCATTGTTGTTTAGTCCCTAAGTCATACCTGACTCTGCTACCCCATGGACTATAGCCCCACCCCCAGGCTCCTCTGTCCATGGGATTTGCCAGCAAGAATACTGGAGTGGGTAGCCATTCCCTTCTCCAGGGGATCTTCCCGACCCAGAGATCAAACCTGGGTCTCCTGCATTGCAGGTCAATTCTTTTACTGCTGAGCCGCTGGGGAAGCCCTTAAGAGTGATACTTTCCCATAAGCGGAAAGAGAGAACTTCACTTTTTTGCCATTTTACATTTTTTAACAGATTGCTTGGCAGGCCCCACATTGATCATGGTGATGTCTGCTGGGGGTGGAAGGCAGGGCACATGCCCCCTACTGCCACCCTCAGCCGCTGCTTTCATCTGCAGCTTCTTAGCTTCAGCAGGGGAGAGGCTCCCACAGAGGGGAGCAGGCAGGAGGCCTGTTACAAGGTCCCCCCAGACTCTGGCATAGGATTGGAGTTCTGAGCCACTCCTGAGCATTTACTCAAGAGCAGTCAGCAGTAACCTGAAAAGGTGTACCTGGTTCTGGGCTATTCCTTCATTCATCTCCTGGGCGTGTATCATGGCCCAGGTACTATGCCAGGACAGGACGAGCCCAGTCATTCTCCTACATCACATAATCCTAGCAGAGAAAACAGACAATAAGCATGCGTGCATGCTTAGTTGCTTAGTCATGTCTGACTCTTAGCAACCCCATGGATTATAGCTCACTGGGCTCTTCTATCCATGGGGATTCTCCAGGCAAGAATATTGGAGTGGGTTGCCATGCCCTCCTCCAGGGGATCTTCCTGACCTAGGGATCAAACCTACGTCTCTTACATCTCCTGCATTAGCAGGCGGGTTCTTTATCACTAGTATCGTCTGGGAACCCTGACAAAAAGCACATAACCAGATAAATAATAACAACTGCCAACACTGAGTTGTTACTGATATGAGCCAACCACTGTTCCAATGGCTTTACGTATAATCCCTCATTCAATCCTCACCACAAACCCAAGGAAAGTCTTGTCATTGCACTTTTTTGCTGATGGGGAGAATGAAGCACAGAGATGTCAAATAACTCATCCAAGGTCACAGAGCCAGGAAGGAGCAGAGCAGAAGTGAATCTGCAGCAGTCTGAGCCCAGAGCCTGTACTGTTAACCTTCCAGTTCAGTTCAGTTCAGTTCAGTTGCTCAGTCGTGTCCGACTCTTTGAGACCCCATGGACTGCATAGACACCAGGCTTCCCTGTCCCTCACCAACTCCTGGAGCTTGTTCAAATTCATGTCCATCAAGTCAGTGATGCCATCCAACCATCTCATCCTCTGTCATCCCTTTCTCCTCCTGCCTAAGGCTAAATAAATAAACCAGGTGAGATTACAAAGTGGTGACTGGGCTTTGAGAATCCTGTAAGTAACCCCAGGCCCCTCTGTTTCCCCTTCTAACTTGTGAAACAAATGAGAGATAGCCATGGGATAGATGAGGAGCAAATGACCACCTTTCCAAGGATTGGTGGGTAGGCAGTACTGCCCCTCCGCTATAGACAAACCCCTGGCCCCAGAAGCTAATGGCATCTGGAAGGGGACCATGTGACCTGAGGGCAACCCTTGCCCCCCTCCCCTGCCCAGAGGGGAGGACTGAGCCCTGATGGCTTCCTGCCCCCACTCTCTCCCATCCTAGTCATCCTCCTGGTGAGCAAGGAGCAGTGAGTGAGTGGCACAGAGAAAGGCAAAAGTTATTTTTCCAGTAACTGGAAAGGGGAGAGTTGGGTCAGGGTCAGGTTAGAAATTCAGGGAGGAGGAAAGAATGGTACCCCGATGGTCTTGAAAGTTGTGAATGTTATAAGACAGGACACTGGCTGGGAAATCAGGGTCAGAGAAAGATGCTGGTAGCTGGAATGGTGAGAACAGCCTTCTCAGAGGAGGTGATGTTTAAATCAGGAATGAGGAGAAGAGGGCAGCCATGGGAACAGCCTTCCAGGTCCAGGGAACAGCAAGCATAAAGGGTTTGAACAGGGAAAGAGCTTGGTGCACCTGAGGACAGAGAAAGGGCATGTGGCTGGAGCTGAGTGAGCCTGGGAGAGGAGGGAGGGGCAGGCGGGAACATGGTGCAACACGAGTGTCCCAGCCTACTTTCCGTGAAGACATGAGGGTTCCAGGGTTGCACCAAGAGGCTGGGTCCTTCGGTGCCCTAGGAAATAGCCTTGTATAGCCTTCTGATGGCCAAGGTAGACCTCCGCAACTGCCGGAGGGCCATCTTATGGAGAAGAGGGAGCCGGTAGGAAGGCAATAAAGTGGTTTGGCAAGTGTGCAGTTGCTTAGTTAAGTTGCTTTGAGTTGCTCAGTTGTGTCCGACTCTTTGCGATCTCTTGGACTGTAGCCTGCCAGGCTCCTCTGTCCATGGGATTTCCAGTGCAAGAATACTGGAATGGGTAGCCATTTCCTTCCCCAGGGGATCTTCCCAACCTAGGGATCAAACCACGGTCTCCTGCACTGCAGGCAGATTCTCTACCACCTGAGCCACCAGGGAAGCCAAAAGTGGTTAAGGGGAGGGCTCACACCCTGATTCCATCACTTCCTAGCTCTGTGACCTTGGAAAAATGACCTGAACCTCAGCGCCTTAGTCTGCAATAGTATGTATCAGTTTTCAACGGCTGCTGTAGCAAATGAGCAAAACAATGCAAATTTATTATCTTATAGTTCTGTGGGTTGTACGTGTGATGGGCTAAAATCACAGTGTCAACAGGAGGCTCCAGGGGAGAACCTGTTTCCTTGCCTTTCCCAGCTTCTAGAGGCTGCTGCGCACCTTGGCTCCTGGCTCCTTCCTCCACCTCCAAAGCTAGCAGCATTGCCTCGCTGTGGCTTTCTTCTGTAGTCACATGTCCCTTTGACCCTCCTCATCAGCAGCCCTTTTGCACTTGTGTGTGTCTTATTGTGGTAAAATATACATAACCTTTCTTTATTATTATAATGTTCTGTATATAATATTGTAACATTCTACACATAACATTTCTATTCTTTTACCTTCTCCACCATTTAAAAAAATGTATTCATTTGCTTTTGGCTGCCCTGAGTCTTTGTTGCTGCATTCGGAGGCAACTCTCTAGTTGCGGCGGCTTCTCTTTTTGTGGCCCACGGGCTTCGTTGCCCTGCGGCGTGTGGAATCTTCTTGGACCAGGTACTGAACCCATGTCCCCCTGCTCCCTTCTTGACTGTTTTTTAGAGCACAAATTGGTGTCATGAAGTAGACTCACACTATATGTAACCATCACCACTGTCTTTCACCAGAATTTTTTTCATCATCCTCAGCTGAAACTTCGTCCCTCTTCCACTTTTAAATGAAGTGAGTGAAAGTTGCTCAGTTGTGTCTGACTCTTTGTGACCCCATGGACTATACAGTCCATGGAATTCTCCAGGCCAGAATGCTGGAGTGGGTAGCCTTTTCCTTCTCCAGGGGATCTTCCCAATCCAGGGATCGAACCCAAGTCTCCTACATTGCAGGCGGATTCTTTACCATCTGAGCCACAAGGGAAGCCCACTTTTAAGGACCCATGTAATTACATTGTGTCCAGCAGGATAATCCAAGATAACCTCCCTAGTTTAAGGTCAGCTGATTAGCACAGTTAATTCCCCTTTGCTTTGTCGCCTAACACATTCACAGCTTCCGGGAATTAGGATGTGGCCAATTTTGAGGTCCATTATTCTGCCTATCCTCCACTCACTAGGATGCCTGGCAAGGGAAGTACACTAGAAAGCGTGTGCCAAGGGCCTGACCCAGTGCCGGGGATCTGGAGGAGAACTGAATATATGCTAGCCGTCATTCTTACCATCAGCAGCATATTTTCAGCACTTGGGCAGTCAGTCTCCATTTGAGCATTGGCCCTTCTCCTTTCTTCGTCTTGTCTCATTGGACACGGTGGGTTCTGGCTCACACACACACAGGTCTGCCCTTGGGTCCAGGGTGTCAGGACAACCAGGGACCAGCCACTTTAGAAAGTGTAGAGAAACATATGCCCTTCACAAAGTCAAGGGGGGAATGGCAGAGAAGTTAGTGCAAATCAGACAGATCTCACCCACATCCCCATTATCTACCCTGAGCTGCCAAGAATCCCACGGGGCCCTTGATTCTGGGGCTTCACTCCTTTGGGCCATCACAGACCCCAGGATTTCCTCAGAATTTTAGCAGAAACTTCCCGAGGCTTTCTGCCTTCCCAGGTTGGGGGTTCCCAAGTCTGGGAACTACACTCTTCTCCCTGATTTTTCTCTTTAGTCCATTTAGCCACCTGCCTCGCTGCCCACCGGACTGCTTTCCCAAGCATGTCCTCTCACGTTCTTCTTTGTTTACTGTGTATTTATTTGGCTGTGCTGGGTCTTAGCTGCAGCACTCAGGATCTCTGCTCTTCGTTATGGCTTGTGAACTCTTAGTTGCGGCATGTGGAATCTAGTTTCCTGACTGCAGATTGAACCCGGTCCCCTGCATTGACAGCGTGGAGTCTTAGCCACCAGGCCACCAGGAAAGTCCCTGTCTTCTCGTGTTCTTAAACATCTGCTAGTTCTAAAGCCCTGGAACCACTGTCCCCAAACTCGCGTGCATGTGTTCATGTTCAGTCACTCAGTCATGTTTGCGACCCCACCAGGCTCCTCTGTCCACGGAGTTCTCCAGGCAAAAACACTGGAGTGGGTTGCCACTTCCTTCTCCAGGGGATCTTCCCCATCCAGGGATTGAACCCGTGTCTCTTGCATCCCCTGCATTGGCAGGCAGGTTCTTTACCACGGCACCACCTGGGAAGCCCCCTCCCCAAACCTGAGTCATGTTCAAACCTTCATAGTTCTTTGTACTATTTATTTTTTTAGCTGTTATTTAAACCAGCAAACTTATTTTGTTGTCTGCATTATTCACACCTCTAATTCCAAACTAGCATGGTGCCAGAGCAGGGGTTCCATTAATATTTGTTGAATGAATAAGTGAACAGACAAGTAAACAGATGCCTGAGCAGAGTGTGCCATCTCTGCTGGCACTCCGTGTTTGACATATAAACAATTGTGTTTTTTACAGGTAATAAAAAGGAAAGGAATTTGTCTGCTAAGCGGAAGGACAACGCTGAGGTCTTCATTCCCAGCAAACCTGAGCCACACCTGAGTCCCCAGCCCCCGACCATGTTCCCGGATCAAGACAGGGCGTGCTCAAGTAAGAGTTCTGGGGTCCATGATCGGGCTTGGCACTGGGCTTGCATCACTCTCATTGGGGTGCCATCAAGGAGGAGTCCTTGCTTCATCACCCTCCTTCCCCAGGCCTGAGCTGATCTTTAGCAAATGTATCATTCGTCAAGGTCTCTAGAGAAGGACTTTCCTGGTGGTCCAGTGGTTAAGACTTTGCCTTCCAAGGCAGGGAGTGCAGGTTCTATTCCTGGTCTGGGAACTAAGATCCCATATGCCTTGTGGCCCCCCCAAAAAATCAAAACACGCAACAGAAGCAATATTGTAGCAAATTCAATACAGACTTTTAAAATAGTCCACATTAAAAAAGAAAAAGAAAAACTTTGAAAAAGAAAAACGTCTCCAGAGAAACTGAACCAGTAGGATATATATATTTATAGGGAGAAATTTATGTTTTTACTTCTTTAGAATTAGTTAATTTATTTTATTATTTTTGGTTGTGCTGGGGCTTTGTTGCTGTGCACGGGCTTTCTCTAGTTGTGGCAAGCCAGGACTACTGGCTTTGACTGAATAGCTGGACTCTGCATGGCTCAGTTGAGTGGCCACATAAAATTAATGGCCATAGTTACTTTCTGGGTCTATAGCTAAGATGTGGTTATGATTGAAAGTCTGTTTTATTTTTCTTTTTACCTTTAAATGAATTTTCTTACTTTATATGGATAACAATGCGTGCAGATGATACTACATTCTAAAGGTACAAAGGAGTTTATGGTGAAAGATTCATCTGATACCCTTTTAATGAAATCAGGGTGTCTAATGATTGAGCACTTGCCTTGAGCCAGCCACCACTGTAAGCAATTATTATATTTACTATATGTTTACTTATAATGTACTTATATACATTATATAGTTAATATACGTGTGTGTGAATGCTAAGTCACTTCAGTTGGGTCCAACTCTTTGCGACTCCATGGACTATAGCCCACCAGGCTCCTCTGTCCATGGAATTCTCCAGGCAAGAATACTGGTGGGTTGCCATACCCTCCTCCAGGGGGTCTTCCCCACCCAGGCATCTCCAGCATTGGCAGGCGGATTCTTTACCACTAGCCCCACCCAAGCCTGGACCAGTGCACTCCAAGCTTGAAGCTCTTTTCCAAGCAGCGCAGGCAGATGGTAGGAGGCAGAAGAAGGGGCCACAGTCCTTCCACTTTACTGAGCGTTTGCTCCCTGCTATGTGAATACTGTCTTGGTTTAGATTCCCCAGAACCAGACTCTGAGATAAGGATTCCAGAACAAGTCATCGAATTGGAAGGTGGTTCCTGGAAGAGGGCTGGAAAGGGAAGGAGCCAAAACTGGCTTCATCACCAAGCAAGGTCCCTGGGCAAGTGGAGCACCACTTGGCGGGGGGGGGGGGGGGGGGGGGGAGGCAGTGCTGAGCAGAAGCCTGCTCCCCATCCCAGGGTGGATGAGGGACCCCCCTTTCAGTCCTGGGTGTGAGCTGTGTTGACCCTTGAGAGCTCTGGCTCCGGGGGTCACGGTTGGAGGTCTGGCCAGGGGACTGTGAGCAGGGGGCACCCAGGCCTTCGGTGATTAACCCTTATCAAACCCCACCCAACTGGGAGAAAGCACATACAAGACAAGATGTTTTATCTTTTTTTTTTTTTTTTCAATTTTCTTACTTTTATTTTTGGCTGCACTGGGTCATCATTGCTGTGCAGGCTGGTTGCGGGGCACAGGCTTCTCACTGTGGTGGTTTTTCTCCTTGCTAAGCACAGGCTCTAGGGCTCGAGGGCTGCAGTAGTTGTGGTTCTCGGGCTTAGTTGCTCTGCAGCATGTGGAATCTTCCCAGACCAGGAATCAAACCTGTGTCCCCTGCATTGGCTGGCAGATTCTTAACCACCGGACCACCAGGGAAGTCCAAGACAAGGCGTTTTAGATAGCAAGTGATAAAAAGAGTGGACTGAAGGGAAAGCGTCTACATCAATCCATGTAAATGAACTTCTGAAGGTGGTGTGATCACGGGCGCAGCCGGACCCAGTGATTAAAATGTGTCAGCAGTCTGCCTCTCCCCACCTCCCGGCTCAGCTTTCTCCTTTTTGCCCTTCATTCTCAGAAAAGCTCTTAGACGTGGTGAGAGGGCCACCAGCAGCTCTGGGCCGACAGCCCACCAGCCCAGCAACCCTGGCAGAAAATAGACCTGGCAGACTCTGCAGCCTGACCACCTGGTACAAATCCTGCCCTTCTGCCTACCAGCTCTGTGACCTTGGGCAGGTTACTTAACCTCTCTGGGCCTCCTTGGCCCATCTCTCAAATGGAGCTAAGAAAAGCACTCTGGGGCTTCCCTGGTGGCTCAGTGCTAAAGAATCCGCCTGCCAGTGCAGGAGATATGGGTTGAACCCTTAATCTGGGAAGATTCCATACGCCTGGGAGCAACTAATCTCCACAACAAGAGAAGCCACCCAATGAGAAGCCTGGACACCACACCTAGAGAGAAGCCCACACTCACGGCAACTAGAGAAAAGCCCTTGGAGCAATAAAGGCCCAGCTCAGCCTAAATAAATAAATAATGTATATATATATATATATATATATTTTTTTTTTTTTTTAAAAGAAGAGCACTCTGCACTGAGGGTCACTATAAGGATTAAAAGGCTGGATGGGTAGTCAGCTTAGAGGAGCACCCGGCTCAAAGCAAGCCCTTGTTGAAGATCAGTTGGTGGAGAGGGTAACGATTCCTGGGCCATCATTCCTTCTACACCCAGACTGGCTCCACTGACTGCTGCTCAGCTCGCCAGGACTCCAGTCTGTACTGCTGGTGTTCGCTCCACATGAAAAGTTGTAATGGCTTTTAAATTTCTCCAGAACAAGGTGGGAAATGAAGCCAAAGGTAGTGTGCCATGGTGTAGGAACCTTCCAGAGGCCCTGATAGAGTGGGAGCAGCCTGGTGGTGGTTAAGCACCCTTCCTGGTTGCCTACTGGGCTCACTGGGACCTCCCTCCTTTATGTGTGGGCTGTGATCACTAGACATTTACATTTCTGGGTAGTACAATGAAGAGCCAGCACTTATAAACCCCCTGAATCAGCTCCCAGGCTGTGTTTTGTACCACATATGTTAATCTTACATTTAACCACCCAAACAGCCCTGTGTAGTAGGTACTGCTATAATCAATACTATTATACAGAGGAAACCCAGGCACAGAGAGGTTAAGGAATCTTAAAAACCTGGCTGCTGAGTATCTGTCCCTAATCACTCTATCGCATGGCCCCTCAGGTGCCAACTAAACTGCTGTTGGCTTATAACACACATACACCCGCCTAGTCCTAAAGAATGACATACCTAAAGCCCACTGGTTGGAGTCACTTGGTCTATTTTTTCTAATATTCAGTAATATAAATATATAACAGTATTTTTAAAATATTTATTTACTTATTTATTTGGCTGCCTTATTTCTTAGTTGTGGCATGCAGGCTTAATTCCCCGTGCCATGTGGGATCTTAGTTCCCTAATCAGGGCTTGACCCTGTGTCCCCTGCATTGGAAGGCGGATTCTCAACCACTGGACCACCAGGGAAGTCCCCTAACTGTTATTATTTTTGAAGTTAAATCACGTATCAAGTCATTTTGAATACTGTATTAGTTTCCTAGGCTGTTGTGACAAAGTACCAAGAGCTAATTGGTTTACACAATAGACAGTTATTATCCTATTTCTGGAGGTTGGGAAGTCCAAAATCAAGGTGTCAGCAGGACCGCGTTCCTTCTGAAAGCACTAGGGATGAATCTGCTCCAGGCACCTCTCTGCCTTCTGATAGTTCCTTGCTTTGTGACAACATAAGTCCAACGTTCACCTGGTGCTCTCTTGTGTACACACCTGTCTCTAGGTTCAAGTTTACTCTTTTTTATAAGGACACCAGTCATGTTCGATTGAGGCCCACCCTAACGACCTCATCTTAACCTGGTCATCAGCAAAGACACTATTTCCAAATAAGGTGACATCCACAGGTCCTAGGGGTTTGTTTTCAACAAGTCAACAGGTAACACATACCTTGATGTGTAGCATTTTGAGAAGTGGAGCTTCATTCATTATTTATAATCTGCCTTTCTCCAGGAAGTTCTGACATAACAAATTGGGTAGTGCAAGAAGATTTTAACAAATATGTAAGGAAATGAAGGCAAAGGGAAAACAAGAGTAGGAACAATAAGATGACACCAGGGGATAAACAAATGGATGCCTGAGGTGGGGTCACAGTCGTGACTGTGAGCTTCCTGGCCATCGTGGCAAAGAAGCGTGCCTTCGCATACACAGTGTGTCCATCTGATAAATATCGGATTACCAGCTGTCCCCGGTACGTGGTTCTTAGCTTGTCCCATTGACTCCCTTAAAGAGGACTGAGGTGGTGGAATCCTCATTTTCAACAGATTTGGAGCTCAGCCTTTATCTGATAAAAGTGCATGCTCCTACAGAAGCCGAATTTGAAGAAAAGAAAGTTGAAAACCATTGTGTTGCACAATCCTCACACTGAAACGGGATGCCATTGGAGCCACATGTCACACACGGATGAGGTTCCAAAGGTCAAGGAGGCACAGGTGCCCAATCTGCCCTTGAAATCCCTCCAGCTGATGACCAAGTGTAGCATATATGCAGCTCTATCTAGAAACCCCCATAGAGACATATTATCTTTCCTTAAGCCCAAGAGAGTTGTTGCTTCTCCAGGGTGGGGACGACCAAAGCTTCTTGGCTGAGCCCCAGATGAAGCAGTTGGATATGTTTAGAGCCTGGGTTGTAGAAAAAATGTGTTTTTAAGCACTGGCATTACGCTGAGGTCCCTGGGAGGTCCTTGCCTCCAGAGGCACAGGACCTTGACTTGCTTCAAGGACAGAAGAATCAAACCCACTTACCCTCTTCCAGGAAAAATCTGTACTGCTTAGATGCTTTACTTTCTGTTTGTGGGGGGATGTCTTTTGTGAGGGGCATACAAAATCAGCCTTTTTATGTCTTCTGGTGAACTGAACCTTTTATCACCATGTATTGGCTCTTTTTGACTCTAAAAATGCTTTTGTCTTTAAGTCAACCGGCTTTCTTTTGGTTAGTGTTTATGTGGTATATCGTCTTTCTTTTTTTTTAATCTTCTATGTGGTGCATCCTTTTTCATCCTCTTATTTTCAAACTTTCTGCATCCTTACGCTGGGGTTTATCTCTTGTAAACAACATGTAATTGGTTTTTATTTTTATCCTCTAACAATCTATGTGTTGTAATGGGCACATTTAGTCCATTTACATTTAATGTAATTGCTGATAGATTTGATTTTAAATCTACCATCTTATTGTTTTTTTTATTTGTTCCGCCTCTTTTATGTTCCTTTTCCTCTCCTTTCTTGCCCTATTCTGAACTGATTACTTTATATTATCCCTCTTTTTTCTTTATTAGCTTGTTAGTTATACATTCTTTTATTATCCTTTAGTCATTACCAGAGATTGCAACATGCATTCTTGACTTATTAGCGTCTCCTTTAAATTAGCAAGTTTACTGCTTCTCATTTGGTGGAGACCTTACAAGTCTAACTCCATTTACCCCTCTCCAAAATTAAATGCTTATTGTCATGCATTTTAATTCTCTGTAAATATTAAACCTCACCAGACATCATCATTATTATTACTGTTGTTGTTACAGTAGTCAACTGTAATTTGGATTTGCTTATACTGCTGTGCCCTTCACTCTTGACTATTTCTGGGTCACCCTGACTCTCAGACTGTAGCCCCAAGTCTGTCACCAGCTCTGTTCAGTTCCTCAGCTTTGCAGCAGCTCTTAGAATCAGCAGCACCTTGAGGGGAAGCACTTCCCAGGTGCTGAGTTCACCTCTCTGGGTTTCTCATTTCCTGCCTGTAACCCTTCATAGTCTTATTCACTCCCCATGCCTTCAAACAGATTTCTCTTTATAAACAGAGTTTCCTAATACTATTTGGTCCAGGTTTTCTGCTTGTGTTCCAGGGATGGGTTGATCTGGATTAGCTAGCTAGCTAGCCATTACCATAAGTATAACCTATGGCCTGCACTCTTAAAAGAGTTATTTCTCTCCTTGTCCCTTTATCTGTGGCCGAAGTCATAAAATTGAATTTGTGTCAATTAAATGTACATATGAGGCAACTCCACAAGAGTTTAATTCCCCTCTATCACTATAATTATCCCTGCTTCTAATGAAAGGGCCTCATGTCTTGGATTACTTTGGTCTCGATCAAATAGCCTTCCAGGAAAGGAACTGTTGTCTTGTTGCGGGTGAGAGAACATTAGTCTTTAATGTAGAAAGTTTACTGTCCAAGGTGTCAGAGTGCTTTAGGGAAGTGATATATCTGAACCACTTTTCCCAGACAAGCTGCCAACGTAGAAATAAAGTAACACCCCTCAGCATGAGTGAATTAGAAGACCTGACAGCCCTGCAGTTAGCATTGTTGTCAAGAAGACCCGCTGCAGAAAGACCATTCTGCCAAAGTCCAGCGTCTCATAACACGTGTCAGTGTTCACGATTCACAGCAAGGGTCAGAAACCCAAACCGGCTGAAGCAACAAGGGAAAATGTATTGCTCACAGATCTGAAAAGTCTGGGACTAGAGTTTGGCTTCAGGCATGGTGGGATCCAGGTGTTCAGATGATGCTATCACCAGGAAGGTGTTTCTGTATCACTTAGCTCTACTCTGCTCTAATCCAGTGCGTCTCAGACTTGAACATGCATCAGAATTATTTGATAAATAAGCAAATTAACACCCCATTTTTGGACCCTGCCCCAGTTTCTAATTCAGTGCATCTAGGGTGGAACATAAGTGTTTTGATTCTTAGTAAGTTCCAGGTGATACTGATTTTACTGTTCCAGGGACCACACTTTGGGAACCACATCTATAGTCTCAGCATGGCCTAGAGATGGTCCCTGGTAGCTCCTCTTCCTAATAGTCCTAATAGTCCCAGCAGAGTCCAAGGACCAGCTCTCCTCTGAACTGGTCTCTAAACTCCACAGTCAGGGAGAGGCACCTGTTTTCTTGTGGGCCCAGGTAGGGCCAGGAGTGCGGGTAGACGCAGTTGCCTCCAAACCATGTGGATTGAAAAGCTGGGGAAGAGGTGGTTCCCCGAAGGAAAACATGGATGCCATGAAGGTCACTGTCTCTGGAGCCTGAAAGCAACTGCTGCTCATTTCATATAAAAATTAACCACACAGGACATTTTGCTACAAATTCTTCAGAGGCCAGGTACAGAGCAAAGAACTGGAATATGCAAGAGGAAAGAGTAGAAGTTGCTTAGTCAGTGATGAGGAGATGGGGGCTGACACCTTCCTTGAACATCATTAAAAATCATGTGCATTCCTGAGCTCACGAAGAGATGGCAGCGGAAAGATGATTGTTAAGGGCTGCAGAGAGCATCTGCCCCTAGAGGCCCCCAAACAAGCTTTAGAGATGAGATGAGCACAGGCTTTGACAAGCCAGGTGTATCAGCTATCTCCTGCTGCCTGACAATCCCCTCCACGCTGTAGTGGCTGCAAGCAACAATGCTTTTTATTATCGCTGCGGGTGGACTGGCTGGTTCCATAGTGAGCTAGTGGGCTGGATGATCTCACATGGCCTCACTCACAGTGTCTGGCAGGCCCCCTGGCCCGAGGACCTCAGCTGGGACAGTTTGTCTCTGCTCCATGTGGTCTCATTATCCAGCACCTGGGGATCTCTAGGCAGCCAGAGAGGACACGCCTCAGCATGCAAGTGCTTTTTAAAGGATCTGCTCAGTTGTGACTGCGAAGGACCTGTTGGCCAAAGGAAGTCACCAGGCTAAGCCCAGCTAGAGAAATAGGCTCCAGCTGCCTCTTGATGGGGGGCTTCCCAAGTGGTGCTCGTGGTAAAAACCCACCCGCCAATGCAGGAGACCTAAGAGACCCAGGTTTAATCCCTGGGTCAGGAAGATCCCCTGGAGGAGGACATGGCAACCCACTCCAGTGTTCTTGCCTGGGGAATCCCCATGGACAGAGGAGCCTGGCGGGCTACAGTCCATAGGGTTGCAGAGTCGGACATGACTGAAGCAACTGAGCAAGCACTCACCTCTTGATGTGGGTGTGGGAGAGTCACAGCACAACACGGCATGTTGTATGTGGGAGTCGTTTGTGGTCATTTGTCGCAGACTGCTGAACCATGGGAAGCAGCTAACTGGATGAGGCTGTGTGTGCATGCTCAGTGAGTCAGGTTAAAATGCACAGAGGCTCTGGAGCACTCAGATGTCAGCGGTCCTCCCAGCAGGCAGCCCCCATCCCCCTCCTGGTTGGATTTCAGAGGGAGTGTGGGCAGCTCAAGACAGAACGGGGTTAAGTTAGCCATTTCCCAAACCTTTCACCACACACATCACGCAGTTGCCAGGCGGAGGGGCATGTGGCCACCACTGTGGAAACGGGAGGGCCAATGGGGGCGCTGCTCCCCACCGCATAGCTGCCATGTAGTCGTGTCGGTGCGGGCTGTCGGATCACATGACTTTTCAAGAGCGGCCAGGAATCCCGATTTTCACGTGAATTTCCTCTTTTTTAAAAATTTATTTTAACTTAACATCTGTTTCCAATTACAAAAGTCACTCAACACAGTCTATAGGCTTGCCTCAGCCATTGGGCTTCGGGTCTATGAGCTCTATACTAGAGTTGTGTGATTCTCAGACGTAATGTTTGCCATTTCGTCGGATTCCCGGCTGACCTCAAAGACCGCTTGCCTGTGGGAAGGGGCCATTTTGCTAAGACTCTGAATCACTGAATCACAGCCAGCGGGTGGGGAGAAGCTGCCTGGCTGGAGAGCCAACCGGACAGCGCGTATCTCGCGTCTTCTTTGTGACATGTGCTGCGTTCACGGTAAATCTCCTCCCTTGATACGCTCTTTTGTTTCCAGAGATGAAAGCCAAGTTCTAGCGAAGCGAGGAGAAAGTGCAGTTCACAGAAGAGGGGTAGTTTTCAACCAGAAAAGAGCAGCTTTGGGATAAATTTAAATGTACCATTTGGCTTTCGCTGGTGGCACTGATCTATTGTGTGAATAAATCCACTGTTCTCCACAGCTGTGATGAAAATAAATCCACCCTCACATGGGGCTCAGGCCGGTGCAGAAACAGCTCACGCAAAGGAGCAAGGGGAACTTCCAATGAAGTCAAAAAGGTGGCACCCTCGTGTGCAATGAGGAAATGCAGTCTACACAGCCCGGCAGCAGGGGTGTGAACCAGGAGGACGCGGGCACTGTGTGCACATTTCTGGGCAGCCATGAGTGGGGAGAACTCTGGTAGTGGAGGTGCAGCATTGACCTTCACTGGGAGAAAGGCTGATTTAATTTTTAAAAGCATCTTCTTAGCATAATATGACTCAAAGGGCACAGGCAGGACCCAACAACCATGTTGTCGCAGGAGCGTTCCCTCCCAGATGAAAGACACTCAGGGCAGAAGGGTTTGTGCAGATGATATGGATCCTGCATAAAGAAAATGCCTTCCTGATTATCCTTTCCCAAGAAGAGGCAAGTGTAAGGCCACAGATAATTATCTTGGATGTGCCGCTCCACCCCAGCCCCAGGTCACTGAGATGTAAGAGGAGGAGGCTTTTGCCCATGTGGTGGTGGTGGTTTGCTCGCTCAGTTGTATCCTACTCTTGCGACCTCTTGGACTGCAGCCTGCCAGGCTCCTCTGTCCATGGAAATTTCCAGGCAAGAACACTGGAGCGGGTTGCCATTTCCTACTCCAGGGGATCCTCCCAACCCAGGGATCGAACCCGGGTCTCCCTCATTGCAGGCGGATTCTTTACCTTTTGAACAACCTGGGAAGTCCCATGTAGTGGTAATAAAAAGGCACGGGCCACCACGTAGCGCCTCTTTTTTGACTGACTTTGTAAGTGTTCTAAGCAGGAAATGCAGAAGGAGCTTACAGGAGAATGGATACTTGTGTTATGTATGGCTCAGCCCCTTTGATGTCCACCTGGAAGGATCACAACACTGCTCATTGGCTGTGTGTGTGTGTGTGTGTTTGTGTGTGTGTTCAGTCGCTCAGTCATGTCTGACTCTTTGTGGCCCCGTGGACTGTAGCCTGGCAGATTCTTCTGCCCATGGAATTTTCCAGGCAAGAATACTGGAGTAGGCTGCCATTTCCTATTCCATCATTGGCTATACTTCAGTACAAAATAAAAAGGTTAATAAGAAAAAGTCACAAACATCCAAAAAGAGAAAAGAAGAAACTTATGAAATCGCCCAGGTTCTCCTTATCCTTGTGCTGCCAGAATCTCACACTGACACTGGGGTTTGTACCCCTAGATCAGAGTGTTGATGTGTTTGTTTAACTGTACACAAGCTCTTCAGCCCTTATTTCTGGGGTCTTCTCTAGGATCTGAAGGGACATTGAATTTCTCATCTCTGCTTTATTGTAGATGGTGGGGGGAACAATATGTTTTATTGACATTTGCAGATACTGAGATTGACAAGGTTCAGAGTTGAAATCATTTTCCATCCATTAATTGCGCTGGGAACCAGGGTGTAGCATTAAACAGGTAGGCATGGCCTCCTGGAGTAGCAGGAGGCCTCTAAGGCTTAGGTGGCCTCGGGGTCCCATGAGAGCCCAGCTGAGACCTCTCCACCCCTGCTGCCCACCAGACTTCCCCTCGCTCCCCCAGCCCAGCCCCCGGGGCATTCCTCAGTGTGCCAAGCCCCGCCCGCCACACGGCCTTGGCACCTGCTTCCCCCGTGGCCTGGAGGAGCCTCCCCATCTGCGTATTCACAAGGCTCACCACTTTCAAGTCTCCACTCGGATGTCACCTTCCTTGACTGCGGGTCTGGGATAGTTTCCTTCCCCTGCTGTCGTCTCCGGCCTGGCCCTGCTTGATTTTCCTCCCAGAACCTGTGGCCTCCAGCTGGTGTGTCCTGTGTACTGGTTCCTGTCTGTGTCTGCCCTGTGACTGGGGGGTCTGTGAGGATGGGGTGTGCCTGTTCACCCTCGTCTGTACCCCCCACCCACCCAGACCAGCATCTCGTCTCACAGTATAGTGACAGTTGAGAGCCTATGGCATTAATGCCTGTGCCATGTGGGGAACCCATTTCTGCTTCAGCTCCCCTTGGGGTGAGAGTGCATTGATGCTTCAGGATTCCTCAGTTCCAGCTCCAGAGGAGCCCACAGCCATGCCTTCCTTTCACCCTCTTTTCCATCCCCCAGCTGCTTCAGGGACCTGCGTGAGGAAGATGCCAGTGGCCTCACCACACCCCCTGGACCCGCCGTGTTTCCATAGCAATGAGGGTCCCCACATTCATCAGCTTGTTGAATCAGCTCCTTCCAGCTCTCACCTGCTCATCCCTCGAGGGGCAGAGCAGGCCGAGTAGCTGATAAGAAAGGATAACAGTTAAAGCAGCCTTGACCAGAGAGACCGGAATCCCCAGGTCACGTGGCCAGCAGTGCTTACCGTCTGTCCCCAGGGGCAGCACTGGAGCCACAGCGAGGGTCCATCAGAGTCAGAACGACCCACCGCCGCTATCGCCCAGGCCAGCCTGCCACCCGAGGCCCACAAAGGTTCCTGTGGGTGCCCGTGACTTGCCTGGGGGAGTAGCTTGGACTTGCCATGACCTGTATCAGACCAGCCCTTGAGTTCTGTTGGCTTTCATGTTTCCTAAAAACTGGAGTACTTTATGAACAAATACAATTTAGGGTTCAGTTTGGTTGCTCAGTCGTGTCTGACTCTTTGCTCCCCCATGGACTATAGCATGGCAGGCTTACCTATCCATCACTAGCTCCCGGAACTTGCTCAAACTCATGTCCATCGAGTCGGTGATGCCTTCCAGCCATCTCATCCTCTGTCACTTCATATTCTAGCTTTTCATTTCAGATTCTAGCTTTTCTTTGGAAAAAAAGTTGGCACTAGAAGCACAGCACTATCTATCTGGTAGGTGTTGGCTGGAGCTTGGTGGTGGCTCAGCTGTTCCTCCCTCATCTCCCCCACTCCCTCCTTCTTCCCCCACCCCCCAAATTCAGTCTCAGTTATTCAGAGTGCCTGCCTTAGTCGCCAGACATTGACCTTCAAAGCCCCTCTACTGGATGCCTGGTAGAAATTGGTGTCCCTTCCTTTTAGCTTAGATTTTCCATCAGCCCAATGGCAACCCACTCCAGTATTCTTGCCTGGAGAATCCCATGGACAGAGGAGCCTGTTGGGCTACAGTCCATGGGGTCACAAAAGAGTCAAGCATGACTGTATAAGCACACACGTGCCACACCTTTTCCATCAGCCCAGTATCTGGCTATCCTGGAAGCCACCCTAGTAGAGCTGCTGTGTGTTTCTTTGCCTCTCCAGCCAAAGCCATTCTTGATGTTGCTACTTGAACTCTCATTTAGATGCAAAATCTAACAGAACATAGCAGGAGGGTAAAGGGCTCCAGCTGAATCTTTGATAACCATGGGTGCCTGTTTACTGAGGTCATGGGGATTGAAGGCTGCTGGTTTTTTTAACAAGTCTTTGCATCAGGCCAGATATATATAGATAGTCCATATAGTCAAAGTATGGTTTTTCCACTGGTCATGTACTGATGTGAGAGTTGGACCATCAAGAAGACTGAGCACCAAAGAATTGATGCTCTTGGACTGTGGTGTTGGAGAAGACTCTTGAGAGTCCCTTGGACTGCAAGGAGATCAAAGCAGTCAATCCTAAAGGAAATCAACCCTGAATATTCATGAGAAGGACTGATGCTGAAGGTGAAGCTCCAGTACTTTGGCCACCTGATGCAAAGGGCCAACTCATTGGAAAAGACTCTGGGGAAGATTGAAGGCAGGAGGAGAAGGGGACGGCAGAGGATGAGATGGTTGGATGGCATCACCGACTCAATGCACCTGAGTTTGAGCAAACTCTGAGAGATGTTGAAGGACTGGAAAGCCTGGTGTGCTGCAGTTCATGGGGTCACAAAGAGTCGGACACGGCTTAGTGACCGAACAACAACAAAACCCCAGAGAATTCATAGATGTTAATTCCCAGTTATTTGGTTATAAGCCAGCGTTAATGTCAATCCTTGATACTATTGTTTGTTTCTCTGTGGATTTTTTGTTTGCTTGTTTTGGCTGCACTGAGCCTTCGTTTCTGCCTTTGAGTCTCGGGAAGCAGGGGTTAGTCTTCACTGCAGTGCACAGGCTTCACTCATTGTGGCGGCTTCTCCTGGTGCAGATCGTGGGCTCTAGGCACGCAGGCTCAGTAGTTGTGGTACACAGGCTTAGTTACTCCTTAGTGTGTGGGATCTTCCCAGATCAGGGGTTGAACCCACGTTCCCTGCATTGGCAGGTGGAATCTTAACCACGAGGCCACCAGGGAGGTCTAGAGACTATTGTTAAGTGGTGCCATCCAGTTGCCTATGTTGAATTCACGTCTCCAGCCCAGACCACCCTCCCAAACTTCACACTCATGTGTGTGTACAGGCCAACTGAACAGCTCCACCCTGATGCCAGTCACATCTCTTGGTTCCAAGATGCCCTTGCTCTTCTCTTCCAAACCTGCTCCTCCCACAGCCCTCCCCAGCTCAACCAAGAGCAACCCCATCATTCGCTTCCTCAGACCAAAGTCTTGGAGCCATCCTTGACTCCTCTCTTTCTGTACCCGCCACATCTACTCTGGGCGGAAGTCCTGTTGGCTCCATCTGTAACGTACATGCAGAAACTGACCACACTCTGTGTGCCCCCTCCCCTGCACAGCTGCAGGAGCCTGGCCCCTCTGCTTTCCCCTTCATCTCGCTTCATTCTGGTCTCCTCTCAGCACCTAAGTCAGATCAGATCCCCTGCTCTAGAGCCTTCTCTGACTCCTCAGTTCTCTCAGAGTTATGACCTTACAGTGTCCTCCAAGGCCCTGTGTGACCTGTCCTCCTCACCCCTTCTCAGATCTCTCACTTCGCACCGGTGTGTGGACCACACTTCCCCAGTGCTCAGCGAGGCCCATCTTGCCATCCTGTACTTTTCATCTCTGTTACCTTGCTCTGCTTTTATTGTTTTTCCATATCATCTCCTGACATGGAACACCCTAGACTATTTATTGTTTCTCCAGCTGTTGCCTCCCTCCACAAGGGTGAGAATCTTGGTCTGTCTGGTCACCACTGTCCCCAGTACTAACAACAGAGCCTGGCAGAGTGGCACTCTCACCACTGTCCCCAGTACTAACAACAGAGCCTGGCAGAGTGGCACTCTCACCACTGTCCCCAGTACTAACAACAGAGCCTGGCAGAGTGGCACTCTCACCACTGTCCCCAGTACTAACAACAGAGCCTGGCAGAGTGGCACTCTCACCACTGTCCCCAGTACTAACAACAGAGCCTGGCAGAGTGGCACTCAATATATATTTGCCTAGAGGATGAAATTCAGTAGGTTAAAGCCTCTTTAAACATCCCAATGGCAACATTTTGAGCAGTTCTACTTTTAAATAGAGATTTTTTTTTTTAAACAGAGGAAGAATCCAAATATGAGTAATTGAGATGTTATCATAAGGCACCCCCCATGTTCATTGCCTAACCTAGGCGATAGTCTGTTGATGGCCAATTTCATCTGTAACCCCACCCACCCCCCACCAGATTATGAGGCAAATTCAAGTCGTCATATTTATCTGTAGATATTTTAGAATGCCTTTTGGTTTTTCCAGGTGCATAGTATTCCACTGGGTGAACAAATCACCCAGCAATAGTACCTACGGGTCGGGGCTTCCCTGGTGGCTCAGTGGTAAAGAACCCACTTGGCAGGAGACTTGAGTGTGATCCCTGGGTCAGGAAGACCCCCTTGAGGAGGAAATGGCAACCCACTCCAGTATTCTTGCCTGGGAAATCCCATGGACAGAAGGAGCCGGGAAGGCTACAGTCCATGGGGTCGCAAAAGAACCAGACACGGCTTACTGACTAGACAAGAACAGCAACAGAACATAACAGAATGTATTTTTTTTTTCAACCAGTCTTATTGGTTGAACCAGTCTTATCACTTTATAAAGTCAATGTTCCACTCATTAGAACGTCTACCATCAACTTCAGTTTTGCAATACTTTTTTTTCTTCAACTGAAGAGTAATTTCTTTGTAATTCTTGTTACCTGCACAAAAAATAAAATAAAGCACAATGATTCTGAACCACCCATTCTTCTCCACAATATTAGGGATTATTCTTTATAGGCGCTTTGCTAGAAGTCTACTTTTTTAACTTTTTATTTCGATTTTAGATGTAAAGGCAAACTGCAAGGACAGTACAACCAACACCCCCATCCCCCCAGGTTCACCAGTTGCTAACATTTTGCTGTGGCTGCTTTATATCTGCTCTCTCTGTGTGTATTTTTAAATCATTTGAGATTAAATTGTAGACAGCGGCCCCCTTTACCCTGAACACTGCAGTATGTATCTCCTAAGAACAGGGGCATTCATCTTCCATTGCTACAGTGTACTTACATGTGACATTCAGGATATTTAGCATTAATACAATACTGTTATCTAAGCCACAGACTTTACTCCCATTTCTCCACTTGCTACAATTATGTTCTTTAGTGAGATGTCTGCCCACCCAGGATCCACCCCCAGGATCGCTATTGCATTCAGCTACCTTTTCTGCCCCATCCCCTTTCATCCGGAGCATCTCTCCAGGCTATCTATGTCTTTCTTGACCTTGACATTTTTGGACAGTACAGGCCAGTTGTTTTATAGAATGTTCCTCAATTTGAGTCTAATCGATTTGGAGCAACCCTCCCAGAATGCAGTCTAAAGCAGAACCCCCTGCTTTCCGCCCCCAGGACCTGGAAGCCGCCGAGAGAGACCCCTATCCGCAACCCGGAAACTGGTACGCGAGGCTGAGGACCGAGAGGAAGATGCCTCGGCTGTGCTCAGAGCCATCCAGGTGGAGAATGAGGCCCTGCAGAGGGCGATCCTCAGCAGAAAGGCTGAGCTCCCCGCCAGCCCACCGCAGGTGTGTTCCCTGCAGCAGGAAAGGGTGGAGGAGGACTCAGGCTACTCAGGGACCAGGCAGTGTCTGAGCCGTGCTTGCCAAGAGCACATGATGAGGAGAGAGAGCTGTGGGGTGCCCCTGACCTCAGACCAATCAGCCTGTCCACTGCCTGATTCTCGCTGACCTATCCAAGTCCCCATTTCCTCCGCCTCCTTTCAGTCTTTTGCGTCCTAAGTGCCTCCAATCCTTGCTGGTTTCCCTGCAAACCCTGAACACCTTAAACCAGGGCTGTAGACTGGTGGGTCAGAGCAAGAATGGAGACAACAGCCATCTCTGGCTTCTCTGGAAAGACCCTCTTTCCCAGAGCATGAGCCCTTCCGGCCTCAGCAGTCCTCACCACTCCCTAAAGCCCCGCCCCTGGCCTGCTTCACCTGCTCAGGAAACTCCCCCACCCCCGGCCCTACAGGAGTTTAAGTTGGCGCCCACAGCCTTGACATTTGAGCACCAAACAGAAAGATGGATGATGGGGTGGAGTGGGGGGCCTCGGGCATCCTTCGGTGTCCACATCCTTTCTCAGAAGCATGTTCCCCGACTCACCTGTTGAAACCCTTGGCCTTAACTTGTCCCACTTGATGCTCACAATAGTCCTGAGACAGGCAGGGCTGGTTTCATGACCCTGTTTTCTAGATATGGCTGATGGCACCCAGGAATCAGAGGGGCTTTCTCGAGGCATGTCTGTCTATGGACGTGGCTGAGGTCTGAGTGCCTACAAGCCTAGAGCCCCGTCCACCACCAGTTGCTCCCCAGACCCTGTCTTGGGCTACTCTTTGGGGCGATCATCAAGCATCATCTGTTGCCTGTTTTCCTGGTGCTCAGCCCTATGCCCCCGACATTCATGTCTGTGATCGGAAGATGCTCTTTGTCAGTGAAGGGGGTGCAGTGGATGGCTTTATTCTGACCTCAGATCATGTGATTCCATCATTCCAGGACACAGAGGGACCACGAGCAAAGTCATGGACCAGTCTGCTCAAGGAGGAGACCCCTGAGGTCAGTGAAGTCCTGAGAGGAACAGCAGAGCGCCGTGCCCAACAGCGCCCGACAGTCTCGAGAGGGCCTCCCTGCCCCAGTCCCAGCAGGCCCTCACTGTGCTTCCCGAGCGTGCCAGCATTCTGCCCATCTCCCAGCTCGGGAGACCCAGGCTGGAGCGCTTTGCCCATGATTATGAGCAGAAGCCAGAACTCACCCAGGCCCTGCTGACTCCCAGTCCCTTGTTAGGTTTCTCTTTTTTCACAAGATAATATAAAAACAGATCTTCAGTTCAGTTCAGTCACTCAGTCGTGTCCGACTCTTTGCGACCCCATGAATCGCAGCATGCCAGGCCTCCCTGTCCATCACCAACTCCTGGAGTTCACTCAGGCTCACATCCATCGAGTCAGTGATGCCATCCAGCCATCTCATCCTCTGTCGTCCCCTTCTCCTCCTGCCCCCCATCCCTCCCAGCATCAGAGTCTTTTCCAATGAGTCAACTCTTCGCATGAGGTGGCCAAAGTATTGGAGTTTCAGTTTCAGCATCATTCCCTCCAAAGAAATCCCAGGGCTGATCTCCTTCAGAATGGACTGGTTGGATCTTAGTATCCTAGATAAATATATATCTACCTACTTGAATTAGGCCAATCTCAGCAAAGGTGGCCCCAGGAAAGATGGATATGAGTTAATAAAACAGCTGGGAATGTCTTTGCTAGATTGTGCCCAAGGCTATTCCACGTCCTCAGAATACAGAGGTGGCCGAGACAGACCAGATTAGCCCCTGGCCTCGGAGCTTGCAGACAACATTGCAATTAAGCCATCCATAACCCGGTGACTTCAGAGATGACAATAAAAGGTGCTAAAGGTGATGGTGGGAGACTCTGGGATGGTGGCTGCCTCCCACGGGGTGGTCTGGGGAGGCCCCTTGGAGGGCATCTGATCTAGGCTGAGCCCTGTCTATTAAGAAGGAGTCAGCCGGCAAGAGAATAGCATTCCATGTGGAAGGAACAGGGGGAAAGCTTTGAAGTGGAATGAGCCTAGCCTAATCCAGGAGGGGAGGAACTCCTGAAGGAGAAGAGGGCAGGGGAAGTAGGGGGTGGGCAGTGGGGAACTGGAGAGAGAGCTCATGAAATAGAGTGCTAGGCAGGGCAGCACCCCAGAGCAACACTATGGTTTTCTTTTTGCAACCCTCCTGCTTTTTCTATTATTTCCTGGTCCTCTGAAACTGTTGCCAGTCAATATTTCTGACAGGTTTGCCACACTGCCTACCCTGTGGTCCAGGATTTCTGGATGACCTGACCCCTGATTTACAGAGCTTCCAATGACTACAATTACTTGCAGATAGAGACCAAAGCACATTTTTAGTTCAGATAATAAATGAAAAAGAAGGGGGAAAAGGCTTGGAGGATTGAAAATCAAAGGGTCTAATGTTACTGGAATTCTCCACAGAGTCCCATTACTTTGTAGCAAACAGCACAGAGGTTCACTGGAGGTGGGCAAAGGTTTTGATGAGAGAGAAATTTTTCAATAGCTCATTGAAGCTGATCGTTCCCTGGGACTTCCCAGATCATAAGAAACGGAGACCCCGTCTTTTGCCGAAGAGCGTGTGAGGGTTTTCTAGAAATCTAATCAGCCCTGGGCACTTGCTGTCACCCTCATTCCAGCTCCCAGTTGCCCGCAATGTGGCTGATGATCTGCGGAGCATGTCCTTTCGACCATGGCTCTGCTGTGGCTTGGGCCAGGAGGGTCGCCTCAGACATCTGTCTCATGAGATTTTGCATCCTTCCTCAGCTACCTCCCATCACCACAGCGACCAGCACGCAGGAGCCAGCCAGGGCAGCAGGGGGAGCCAGAGCTGTCAGTGAAGCCATCGACAGAATCGGCCTTTTGGGGAGCAGGTACTTATCTAAGCGGCTTCAAAACGAAAACAAGCAGCCCATAGTCATGCTGGAGAAGGAAATGGCACCCCACTCCAGTATTCTTGCCTGGAGAATCCTGTGGACGGAGGAGCCTGGTGGGCTGCTGTCCATGGGGTCACACAGAGTCAGACACGACTGAAGCGACTTAGCATAGTCATGCAGCCATGAGAATCTTATTAACTGAGGTTTTTCTTTGCATTTCCTATATGATTCCAGACCATTTAAAGCTGGTCGCTTAGACTGCATCTCCCCTCCCCCTCCTTTCAGCCCAGAAGCATAAAATTGACTTGATTGCTTTCAGACCCTTGGCTTGTTTGGTTTGGTTTGGTTTTGTTCAGCCAGTGTAAAACTTCAGTCTTCTCAGAGCTTTCCAGGGAAGTGGCCCACACGGCAGGCAGTGACCCAAAGCAGTGCCCTTCAAACCTTTTTTTCTCTATTCAGATTTGGTTCAAACTCCGCTTTCTATTCCCTTTACACATAGCTTCAGTGATTGGCGCTGTCAGGCTTTATTATCAAAATAAAGGCTTTCCTCTAGTCTTCAGGCAACATCGATCTTCAGAAAGATGCACCAGCCGGTAGGTCGAAGAATGCACTCATACCCTGCCACACTCGCCAGGCCGCCGTGGAGAGTGGGCGCATGGTAGGCTGTGCAGTGCTGGTGCTGAGGGGCGAGAGCAGCTGTAGTCCAGCCCGCGTGGTGGTCGCTAAGCTGAGGCTCTGGCCTGGGGCTGCATCAGCCCTGAAAGATGGGGGCTTTTTCTTTGCATGAAGGAAGAGTTTCCTGGCCAAGCTGCATACTCTCCAGATCTGTGTCTGCCCAGAGGGAGTTTGCCTTTGATAATTTATAGAAAAATTCCGAATAGGCTAAAAGCACTGCTAGCCATTCCTCCAGGATTCTGCAGACCCCAGATTGGAAACCACGCTGTGTACCCCTGTGACCATAAATCAGAACTTGAGGTTTCCTCCAGGAGCAAAAGGGCTGAGCCATGAGGATGTATCACATCAGATACAGTTTTATTTACAAGTGCTTCTTTCCAAATGCTTCTTTCTTTGTCCTCAAGATCCTTTGTGCTTCAGGGTCTTGGGGATTCTCTGCCTTAAACAGCAGAAGTGGGGTATGTTTGCAGACGACCCTCTTCTGGGTTTGAAATGCTGTGTCCTCAGAAACTAGAGGTGCTGAGCAGGTCAGGAATTGGCAAACTTTTTCAGTAAAGGAGGGGAGGGCAGGTTGGGCTAAGGGAACCAAAGTTGCCTAGACAAGAAGTCATGAAAGTGTTAGTTGCTCAGTCGTGTCTGACTCTTGACGACCCCATGGGCTGTAGCCCATCAGGCTCCTCTGTCCATGGAATTCTCCAGACAAGAATACTGCAGTGGGTAGCCATTCCCTTCTCCAGGGGATCTTCCCAACCCAGGAGTTGAACCCAGATCTCCTGCATTGCAGGCAGATTCTTTACCATCTGAGCTACCAGGGAAGCGCCTTTCAGTAAAGGGCCAGATAACCAATACTTTAGGCTTTCCACTTTTTGTTTTGTTTTAATAACCGTTTAACACCATAAAACCATTCTTAGCTTTCAGGCCACATAGAGACAGGCTGTGGGCTACATTTGATCTGCAGGCTGTACTGGGTGGACCCTGCTCTAGACTCAGGGGGCTGCACTGCATCTTTGCTGTGGCATACAGTGTTTCTCTAGCTACGGAACATGGGCTTAGTTGCCCTGCTAAGGGCGTCTTAGTGGGATCTTAGTTTCCTGATCAGGGATCGAACCGGAGTCCCCTGTGTTGGAAGGTGGATGCTTAACCACTGGATGACCAGGAATATCTGCCCATCTAGGCTTGTACAGGTTAAAAGTTTGCTTAAGGAGATCAGCTGGCTCTGGCCCCAGGCAGTTTCTCTTACTTGGCCCTTCTTTCAGGGCTAATTGTACAGTTATTTATAAAGGGAGAAAACCAGCCCATGTGCGCCTTTGATCTCTCTGCTGGGTGTGAGTATTTTCTTCTCAAATTGTTACTTCTCTCTGAAATGGAAAAGTAAGCATGGTACCCTTAATGGGAATGCTGTCTAATGCTGTCTATTGTGTTATCATTTATTACTACTTGCTTGCTAAAACAAAAATCACATTTCAGACAACAGCAGAAGCTTCTGAAAGTCCTCCAGGCCATTGAAAGCGACTCCGCCCGTCTCAGCTGGGTTGTTTCACCCACGGAGGAGCAAGTGCTGGACCCAGAGGTGAGAACCTTGACTTGCGAGGCTCCCAGGGCATTCTCAACTTGCCTGCAGGCTGAGGGAAAAAGGGCCCCTCAGGACGATCGTTTCTATCCGGTGGGAACTGCTCTGACAGCAGTAAACTTAGCATCTTTCTGCCCAGGTCTCCATCCCCCTCCCCAGCACTCAGACAGCCATGTAATGAAGCACTGAGTTTCAGCGGACAGAAGTCTGTCCACCCAGGAGGAAATATAAGTAGCCTGTCTAATAGAAAAATATCCAACATCACTGATAAAAATTAGGGCAACCTTAACATTCCATTGATATCTGAGTTAAATTACTTTTGATGATCACCTCTAGCACTGGCAAGGTTACAGTAAAACTGACCATCTTACTCTGCTGGCAGCAACAGAAATAAAGGAGGAAAGCTTTTGAAAAGCAGAAAGGACAGACTTAGGAAAAGCCCTAGAAATATTTATGTCTTCCAGCCTGACAAGCCTACTTCTTTACCCTAAAGAAACCCCTCAACAGAAATTAAAAAATATATAGGCACAAAAATGTCTATTCCAAAAGTATTGAAAGTAGGTGAAAGTGAGAGAGAAAAACACAGAAATAACATATATGTCTCACAATAATACAGTTAATCAGGAAAGTATGATATATGGGCACAAGGCAGTTGTGTAAAAGGATGGACATTTCATTATGGAGGTTATACAGAGAGAAAATGTTAAAGACATAAAATTAACTGCAAAAGGTAATGTCCATCTTCATGGAGTCCAGTATTATTATAGCAATTGGGGAAAGATATGACTGGCTGAGTGCTTTGATGGAGCTGAGACATGAAGAGTGAAAGGGCAAGATGGCATCAGGATGGAGGAATAACAGGTGATGCTTTTCTCTTTTTGGTCAAATGGTTTGTGTCCAACACCATCCTCTCCCCACTTCCTATACCCAAGCCTTTCTTATAACTGTTTGGTACAGCAGTCACTCACCTTGTGATTGGCCGATGGAGACTTAACAGGAAGTCCTCCCAAAGGCACACGTAAAGCTCATATGACATCAGAAGAAGCCCTGCTGCAACCTAGACTGGAGTCCTGGCTTGGAGTCTTTACCATCATTTAGAGGTCGTGTGACCCTAGATAAGCCTCTTAAGCTGTCTGGTCCTGGGAGTGGATGGCAGTCCAACTGGGTAAATAATCCACAGCCCGAGGGGCCACTGTGTGTGGCTGCAACAGGAAAGGTCTCTGAGGGCAAGTGACTTGGTGCCTGGCACCAACCAGGAAATATGCCTTCTAGAAGAATCTACAGAAAGCAAAGCTAGTGGCAGCCCACTCTAGTACTCTTGCCTGGAAAATCCCATGGACGGAGGAGCCTGGTAGGCTGCAGTCCATGGTGTCGCTAAGAGTCGGACACGACTGAGTGACTTCACTTTCCCTTTTCACTTTCATGCATTGGAGAAGGAAATGGCAACCCACTCCAGTGTTCTTGCCTGGAGAATCCCAGGGACTGGGGAGCCTGGTGGGCTGCCGTCTATGGGGTCGCACAGAGTCGGAAGCGACTTAGCAGCAGCAGCAGCAGCATTCTCCCTGTATGGTATAGTTGCTTTCTTAGCTATAAAGATCCTAAGTGTGGTGAAACCTCAGTCATATTAAAAAGAACCTAGATGGGACTTCCCTGGTGATACATTGGAGAATCCACCTGCCAATGCAGGGGACATGGGTTCGATCCTCAGTCAGGGAAGATTCTGCATGCTGGGGAGCAACAAAGCCCAAGTGCTGAAAATACCGAGCCAGTGGTCTGGAGCCTGAGAGCCACAGCTCCTGAATCCGAGAGCTGCAACTACTGAAGGCCTCGTGCCCAAAGCCTGCGCTCCCAAATAAAGAGAAGCCACCTCAGTGAGAAGCCCGTGCAATGCAATAGAGAGTAGTTCCTGCTCATTGCAACTGGAGAAAGCCTGCACACAGCAACGAAGACCTAGGACCACCAAAAATTAATTAATTAAGAAAAAAAGAACCTGGATGGATCAAGTCTCCTTATATTATAGGAAACAAGAAACCCAGGGCAAACTGACTTACACAAAAAAGAGAAGAAAAATGAGAGATTTCTTTGTAGTGAGTGTCATAGTCAGGCTCAGGTAGGGCTTGATCCAGGAGCTTACACTGTGTCTGTACCCTGTCAGCTGAATCTCTGAGCCCCATCCCCACCTCAGTGCCCAGTCCCAGCTCTGCTCCCTCCCTATGATCTCTCAAAGGCCAGTGATCCCCACTTCTCTCTGTTATACCCTGATACCCCACAGTCAGGAGAACTGAGCAGCTTCTCCACACACAGATCTGAGACTAGGTCACATGCCCATCACTGACCCACTCCCTCCAGGTGGCCCAGGCATCAGGACACACTAATCGACTGGACCAGTTCAGCTCCTCCTCAGGGTAGGAAAGCATCCATCTCCTTGTTATCTCACGGCTCAGAAAAGAGAAGGGGCAACTTTGACAAAAGAAAAGCAGGTGGTCTTGGTGAAAGGGGGGCAGTGATACCAGGGTCCAGAAGCTTCCCAGCCAGTGTTCGCCTCACAGCCCTCCCTCCTAGATTGAGCAGGACTCGACATCAGGTTGCAGCACCGACAACTTGTGACACTTCCTTAGTTAACAGACCCTTCAGCTTCTTCATTTAGAAACGCTGCTGAGGGCATTCACACACTTAAGATTGCACCGGGCGTGAGATCCAGCAGCCCCTCCCGGGGGGCAGCTCGCCTCCCATCTGGCCTCCCTCCGACGGCCCACAGCCGCAGTGACCAGCGCCACTTCTTCACGCCTCCCACGCGGCTCAACCGGCAGCGGATGCGCCTCCCAAGCACGAGTTCATTAACCTCCCGATCCTCACGCCTTGAGTCGGGCTGGTAGAGTTTTATCACCTTCCTGCCAGCCTGGGACTCAGGCCCAAGGCAACAGAGGGTTTGGCCCTGGCTCCACATGGGCCCGTGGGAGAGAAGGAGGAAGCCGTGGGGTCTGCTAATAAAAACAGGCCCTATGTTCCCTCTGGGAGCAGGGAGCTGACCTCCCTCCCTCCGCATCCCCCGCCCATCGCCTGGCAATCAAGGCTCATCCAAACGCACGCTGAGAGCGCTAGCACGTCTCGCTGGCTATTAATTAAAAAAAATAAGTAGGGAACAGTTGCTGTTCATTTGCTCAGCTTCCTGCTCACAGGACCGTCGCAGATTACAGTGCTAATTAAGAGAGGGCATGTGTATGTGGGGAAGGTACCATTTTCTGAGTGGCTGATCCATGGCGACCAGCCCTGCGGTCGGGGTGACAAGGGGCCTCAGGAAGCCGTTCCATGGCATGGCCATTGATTGATGGTGTTCACGCCCTCCCAGACCAGACAGCCTGCCCGAGAAGGAGGTGGGCATTAAAATCAGTGGAGGAGAGACATGGGCGGAAATGGCCACTTACAGAGGGCACACAGGCCGGGACTGCTGACCAGGCCTTCTTGGAGCGTTCACACGTGCTTAGTCACTCAGTCGTGTCTGATTCTTTGCGACTCTTTGGACTGTAGCCCGCCAGGCTCCTCCGTTCATGGGATTTTTCAGGCAAGAATACTGAAGTGGGTTGCCATGCCCTCCTGCAGGGGATCTTCCCAATCCAGGGACTGAACCCGGATCTCCTGGGTCTCCTGTGTTGCAGGGTGATTCTTTACCCACTGAGCCACGCATGTATCCTGCTTAATCTCCAGGATAGGATTGTCAGATTGATGGTGTCATCTCCTGGTCCCCATCCAGGCAGAGGGATGTCAACTGACCTGTCCAGCGTCCTGTGTTATCTGCTGCAGTGTTCCCCAGCCTTCTTGGCACCTGGGATCGATTTCATGAAAGACAGTTTTTCCACAGACTGGGGGTGAGGGGATGGTTTCGGGATGATTCAAGCATATTACATTTATTGTGTGCTTTTTTTCCCCTAATCTATAATGCTGCTGCTGATCTGACGGGTAGTACCGGTCCTTGGCCCAGAAGTTGGGGACCCCTGATCTACCGTATTACGTAGGCTGTCTGCTAGGCTGGCACAACCACGTGCCAGTCTGGGGGCTTAAACAACGGAGACTTCTTTTCTCACCAATCCAAGAGCAAGGTGTTGGCAGGCGGGCTTTCTTCTGAGGCCCATCCTCGGCTCACACATGGCCACCTTCTCACTGTGTCCCCACATGGCTTTTTCTCTGTGCCTGCCCATCCCTGGTGTCTCTCTTGGTGTCCGAATGTCCTTTCTTGGAAGGACGTCAGTCAGAATGGGTTAGGCCCACCCTAACAGCCTCATTGTGTCTTAATTACCTCTTTCTAGGCCCTATCCCCTTCTGAGCAATTAGGGTTTGGGCTTCAGTATCTGAATTCGCGTTGGGGGGGTGGAGGTGACACAATTTAGTCCCTAGCGAAGTGAAAGTCACTCAGTGGTGTCCAACTCTTTTCAACCCCATGGACTATGCAGTCCATGAAATTCTCCAGGCCAGATATCTGCCCAATTCAGCGGAAGTTGTGACGTGCCTACAGGACCCAAACCCTTGGTCGTGGGTGAGAAAAGTGCATACTCAGGAAGAATCTGCCTTTAAACATTTTTTAAGTTTTATTTTATTATTACTTATTTTATTTATTTTTGGCTGCACTGGGTCTTCCTGGCTGCGCCTGGGCTTTCCCTAATTGCGGTGAGTGGGGGCTACTCTCCAGTTGTGGTGTGTGCTGATTTCTCTTGTTGCAGAGCGCCGGCTCAGTAGTCAGGGCGCACAGGTTTAGTTGCTCCATATGTGGGATCCTCCTAGACCAGTGATCAAACCCGTGTCCCCTGCATTGGCAGGCGGATTCTTAACCGCTGGACCACGAGGGACATCCCTTTAAATGTTTTTTGTTATTTGTGGACTCTTACAGAAAATACTAAGTGTCAGGGTTCACTGATAACTTTTTCTTTTTTGGCCACACTGAGTGGCTTGCAGGATCTTAGTTCCTTGACCAGGGATGGAACCTGGGCCCCAGCAGGGAAAGAAGAGAGTCCTAACCACTGGACCGCCAGGGAATCCCCACAGTAACTATGTTTTAAATGCCTTACAAATATGAGCTCATTAAATCTCCATGGTAACCGTCTGTAATGGGTGCTTCTCTTATCCTCATTGTACAGATGGGGAGACTGAGGCACTGAGAGCCCAAATACCTTGTCAATTTACGGTCGAGCTGGATTCCACCTGTCCTGTTTTCATCCAGTGGCATTACCTTTCTTCTTGTTAAGGATAAATCGGGACCAAAAGCAGAAGAGATCAAAGATGCCATCTACGTGACCATGGAAATCCTGTCCAACTGGGGCAACACGTCGTGGGTGGGCCTCACGGAAGTTGAGTTCTTCGACCTGAACAACACAAAGCTCTACGTGTCGCCCCATGACGTGGATATCCGGAACGCAGACATGCCGGGGGACCTGGGCCACTTGGTCAACAGGAACTTAGCTGTAAGTGGAGGTGGTCCTGAGTGAGCCTTGACCTCGTGCTTTAATGCATTTTTTTCTGTCCAGGATAAGTCCATAGTGAGGGTGTGGGTGCGGGGAGGGGAAGGATGTTGTGATTGTCTCAGCCATTCATTTGGGCAGAGTGGGGAGGAGCCTGGGAACAAGGTACAGGCAGAGCCTCCAAAGGGTACCCCCCGCTCCCTGAGCACTCTTCCAGATCCCCGCTCAATGGGGCTTTCTTTGGGGTTTGGGGGACAAAGAGGAGCCAATTCACCCGCTTTCTCTACCATTGTGGTTTACCCAGTCATCACCACCAGACACAGGACCTGGGGAGGGGGAGCGTCATTGAGACCCTTGTTTTGTAGACGAAAAACTGAGACTTGGACAAGGGCATTGACTTGGTCAAGGTCACAGAGCTGGAAGGTGCGGGAAGGGCACACCCTGCAGCCTGGCCCAGGGCCCATGTACCCGCTCCAGGCCCTGCTTCCCTGGGACACAGAGAATACACTTAGAAAACACAGAACGTTGCTTTCTTTCAAATATCTAAAAGAAAGAAAAGCTCCGGCATTTTCTCTTCCTGCCACTTGCAAGCTGGACACAGGAGACGAAGCTAAGCTGAGACAGACTGCCCGGCACCGACGTCCGTACTGTGCTGTGTTCTTTAGCGTCCATCACCTTGACCTCTGGGAGGGGCCCGGAACATGGGACCAGAGGTTGCCTCTGGGTCACAGAACGTGCCAAACAAGGGACAGGGGCGATAGGAAGGCTTTCTCTGGGATGCTTTTTTGTACCTTTTAAATTTCCCACCCTGTACACATATTTTTCTATTCCAAAGAACAAGTTATTAGATTTTTTTCAAAAACTTTATGTATTTATTTATTTTTGGCTGTGCCGAGTCTTCGTTGCTGCACTCAGGCTTTCTCTAGCTGTGGCCAGCAAGGCTTCTCTTTGTTGCGGGGCACGGACTTCTCACTGCGGTGGCTTCCCTTGTTGCAGAGGGCAAGCTCTAGGCACTTGGGCTTCCGTAGTTGCGGCGCCCGGGCTCCAGAGCGTGGGCTCAGTAGTTGTGGTGCGTGGGGTTACTTAGCCCCGTGGGATGTGGGATCTGCCCAGACTGGGAATCAAACCCGTGTCCACTGCGTGAGCAGGCACATTCTTATCCACTGCACCACCAGGGAAGTCCAAGTTATTAATTTTTAAAAAAGAATTGAAAATGAAAACGGTTGCCACAGTTGTAGTTCTTGCCTTGTGCCAGGCACAGTGCTAAGTATGTCGTATGTATAATCTTATTTAAACATAACAGTGCGCAGACCCAAGAAGCAGAAAGGCCTGGCTCCAAGCTTAATCACATACCGCTTCATGACCACCAGTAACTTACCTGACATCTACTTGGTTTTCTCATCCGTGAAACAGGGATCATAGTGGCACTTACCTTGATACAATAGTAAGGATCAATGTAAATATAAAGAACTTGGCACCACGCCTCCGAAAGAGCTCTGAAACACCAGCTGTTGCTGTTTTCATTGTCACCAGTCGTAGTAGTAGAACAGTGAGTGCTAAGTAGCTGCAGTTGTGTCTGACTCTTTGCAATGCCGTGGACTGTAACCTGCCAGGCTCCTCTGTCCATGGGATTCTCCAGGCGAGAATACTGGAGTGGGTTGCCATGCCCTCCTCCAGGGGATCTTCCCAACCCAGGGATCAAACCCATGTCTCTTTCGTCTCCTGCATTGGCAGGCGAGTTCTTTACCACTAATGCCACCTCTGTGAAGCAAATATTATTCCCGTTTAAAGAAAAAGAAGTCAGAAAGGAGGGCTTTGAAATCCCCGGTTCTAGATATTCAGGTTCTGGTCTTGACTCTGTGACCTTGGGCATCTTACCTGCCTTCTCTGAGAGTCAGCTTTTTCCCTCCTCCTGTAGAATGGGAGTGGGAGGCCTGGATAATCCATGTGATTCTTATTTTGCCAGCAAGAGGCCCTGAGTCTGGCTCACTATAGCAAATTTTTGGAAAGAAAATGTGTTGCAAGCCTCTTGCGTAGCTGGCATATTCACTGAGACTCAGGCCAGAATCGGACAGGCCCTGTGGGAAACTTGGGGATTCTTGGTAACATCCAGGGATGCCTGAACACCGGAAGTTTGGTCATTTTTTTTGGTGGGAGGCTGCCCTCTTTGTCGGTTGATTGGTTGCTTGAATGACTTGTCATTTTGTCTTTCTGCTGGGGATATCCAGTCCCAGGAGAGGAAGGCTGATGGACCAACCTGACTAGGAGGCCCAGGCACCTTGGTGCCAGTCCCACTAAGATGCCCCAGTGGGGCAAGGAGGGAATCCTCCCTGAAGAAATTCATGGCTGTTACTGAAAGAAAGGCACTGTAGATGTGAGATAGCCAAGAAACACCGCCTGTCCACAGGGCTGGACAGAGTGGTGTCTGAGCCCTCCTAAAGATCACCTATATGACCATGAAGGAAACAGGTCCCCCCCGTGGGCCACGGCCGCTTGGATGCCCTGGCCTTGCATTCCCCACTCTTCCTGCTTCAAGTCTGTGGACTCCCGCATGTGCCTCTGGGGCTTGGACCAGCCCTCGCCAAACCTCTCCGGTCCCCCTTGTGTATAAGGCAGCGAGTGGCATTTTGGAAGTCTGCTGTACAGAACAGAGCACACCAGGGGCGATAAAAAGCATCATTGGATTTGATGGGGACCAATTCTGATGATTACTCTCCCCTTTCCTCTGCTTAGCAGAGGCTGACGAGCTTTGCCTTGTCATAGCAGTAAGGACTTTAGCCCAGGATTTTGGTGGGGTTTTTTGTTTTTTTGTTTTGTTTAATTTTGGGCCTTGAGGCTGGGACATGAGACAGCTATCTCACCCTAAGCTGCTGGCTCTCTGGGCCCAGCTGTGGGTGGGCTGGATTCCTCCTGCCATTCCGGTCTGAGGTCTCTCTGATAGTCATCGTGTGGGCCAGGTCCGGGGCCACCAGAGCACACCACCTCTCAGAACCATCATGTTTCACTGGGCCTCGGATATCCCTTGCTGAATTTCACGTGAACTTTGGGATGGCTCTCCCCATTTGGTAAACGGGAAAACTAAGCCTCCAGGAAGACGAGTGACTCCCCCAGGCCGCACTGCTGTGGAGTGGCTGGGCTCCGCTGGAAGCTGAACAGATGGTACCTAAAAGCAGAGTCTGGGTTTGAAAGAGAAGTTACTTCAGTGGATGTGATTGAGGGACACGTGGGGGCTGTGAGTGCCCCGTGTTTGGTGCAAACCCTCCTCCCTGCCCTGCCTGCCCCATCTCTCTCACTGGCCTCCCCCCAGGCTCATGGCTTCAAGATGACTCAAAATTTATACACCCAGCCCTGTCTGCTTCTCTGAGTTCCTGACTCGAATGTCAGTTTCTCCTCCATGTCTCAACCTCAGAGATCTATAACCTAAGTTTCAATTCCCCTGCCCAGGGCCACATCTCTTCCTCCTCCAGCAGCCTTTTGCTCAGAAAATGGCATTCTCATCTGCTCAGCTGCTAAGCTCACCACTTCCTTGATGGCCCCACTCCCCCCTCTCCTTCAAGCACATCAACCCGTCCTGTTGATTCTGCCTCCAACACGGAGCCTGGGCTTGTCCCCTTCTCTCCATTTCCACTGATTCCTCCAAGCCCCTCTCATTGGAACATTAAACAGCCGCCCTTCATTCCTCTCTTCCATTCTTGCTCCATCCACTCCATTTTCCACCCTGTACCCAAAGGGAGCTTTTACAAATGTTACCTCCCCTGATTAAAACCTCTGCCATGACTTTCTGGGAGAAATGGGATGCCTCCCTGTGATCCGGGAGGCTGTCTGTAAACACACTTCCAGCTCCTCTCTGCCTGCTGCACTCACCAGGCTCCAGAAGCCACAAGGCTCCCTTCTGCTCCTCTGATCTGCCAAGCTCGTTCTCACCTCTGGGTTCAGCCCTTGCTGCCTCCTCTGCCCGGAGCATGCCTCCTTCAGATGTTCACGTGGCTCCTGCCTTTCTCACACTCAGATTTCAGCCCAGCTATCACTTTCTCAGTAAGACCTTCCCTGACTCTACAAACTGGAGGAGTTCTGTTCCCTCTCCACCACAGTTTCTATCACATCAGCCTTTCTCATTTTCTTCAGAGCACTTCTAGCTCTAAAAAATGATCCTGTTCGCTTGTTTCTGATCTGACTCCTCCCATCAACCTGTAAGTTCTTGTCTGTCCTACTCACACTATATTCCCAGCACAGAAAGCAATACATTTTTGAAGTTTTTTGTAAAAAAATAATTATAGTCTCACAGAAAATTGTAAAAAAAAAAAAAAGTGCAGAAAAGAGAATGACAATGCCAAAAGTTGTTGTTTTTGAAAGAGTTAATAAAATGAATAAACCTCGATTGAGCAAAGAAAGGGGGGAAATATTCGAACTACTAAAATCAGAAATCAAAAGGGGGCCATTACTACCAAACTTAAGGGAATTCTTAATTCCCTTTTATTGTGGGAATATTATGAACAATTTTATGCCAAGTTAGATATCCCAGATGAAATGGACAGATTCCTAGAAAGACATGAATTACCAAAACTGACTCAAGAAGGAAGAAAAAATCTGATTAGACCTATAGCAAGAAAAGAGACTGAAGTAGTAATCAATAAAAAAAGAAGAAGAGCCCAGGACCAGGTGGCTTCACGGGTGAATCTTAGCAAATATTTAAAGAATCAATACCAGTCCTTCACACGCTGTCCTAAACTATGAACGAGGAGGGCCCACTTCCCAACTCATTTTCCAAGGCCACTATTACCCTGAAACCAGAACCAGACAAACCCATCAGAAGAAAACTACAGACCCGTCTTAGCCCTTATGAATATAGATGTAAAAATCCTCAATAAAACATTAGCAAATCAAATCTAGTAGTGTATAAAAAGATTTATGTATCAAGACCTAGTGGAATTTATTCCAAGAATGCAAAGCTTTCAACAAATGAAAATCAGTCGGTTGAATGTGACATATTAATACAATAAAGGGGGAAATAATCACGTGGCGTCTTAATAGACACAGAAGAGGCATTTGATAAAATTCAACATTCTTTAATGATAAAAACGTCAACAAACCAAGAACAGAAGGAAGGATCCTTAATCTGATAAAAGGTTGTCTGTGAAAATCCATGGCTAACATCATACTGAATGGGGAAAGACTAAAAGTTTACCCCTAAGATCAGAAATGGGTCAAGGATGCCTACTTTCACCACTTCTATTCAACTCTGTTCTGGAGATTCTACTCAAGAAAGTTAAGCTAGGAAAGGTTGGAAACAAAGAAATAAACCATATTTGCAGGTGATATGATCTTATTAAAAATTGTAAAGGATCAAGAAAATCTTAAAGAATCTGCAAAAATTACTGATAAAGCTAAAATCAAGTTCAGCAAGTTTAAAGGATAAAAGGTCAATATACGAAAATCAATTGTATTTCTATACACTAGTGATGAACTATCCAAAAAGGGAGTTAAGAAAATTCTATGTATAATAGCATCAAAAAGAATAAAATACTTAAGGATAAACTTCATCTAAGAAGTGAAAGACTTGTACATTGAAAAGTATCAAATATTGTTGACAGAATTTAAAGATGACCCAAATAATGAAAGATGAAAATATATCTGTGTTCACAGATTGGAAGACTTAATACTGTTGATATGGCAATGCTCCCAAATAATCTATAGATTCAATGTAATCCTATCAAAATTCCAACTGCCTTTTTTTTTTTTTGGTGGAAATTGACGAGCTCATAAAATGTTTATGGAAGTTCAAAGAATATAGAATAGCCCTCAAAAGTGTTGGGAAAAAATAAAGTTGGAAGACTCACACTTCCCAATTTCTAAACTTACTGCCAAGTCACAGTAATTAAGACTTTGTGGTTCTGGCTTAAGTATAGACATATAGATCAATGGAGTGCAACTGAGACTGCAGAAATAGATGCATGCATCTATTGTCAATTGTTCTTTAACAAGGATGCCAATCCCATTCGATGAGGAAAGAATAATTTTGTTTCAACAAATGGCATCAGGACAGCTGGATTTCCACATGCAAAACAATTAAGTTGGACTCTTCTCTCACACCATCTACAAAAGCTAACTCAATGGATCAAAGACCTTGAAACTTTTATAGTTTTAAGGGCATAAAACTCTTTGATGAAAACATAGGTACAAATCTTCGTAGCTTGGAATTTTTCAATGGAGTTTTAGGTACGACACCCAAAGCATAAACAACAAAAGAAAAAAATAGATAAGACCTCATCAAAATTTTAAACCATTTTTGCTTTGAGGAACATTATCAAGAAAGTGAAAGGCAACCTACAGAAAAGGGCGAAACTGTTTGCAGATCATATATCTGAGAAGAGCCTTGTATCCAGAATATATGAAGAACTCAGATGCGACAGCAAAAAGACAAACAGCCTAGTGAAAAAAGGCCAAAGTACTCTGAATAGATATTTCTCAAAAGATTTACAAATGGCCAACAAGCGCATGAAAAGATGCTCAACATCATTAGTCATTCAGTTCAGTTCAGTTCAGTCACTCAGTCGTGTCCAACTCTTCGCGACCCCATGGACTGCAGCATGCCAGGCTTTCCTGTCCATCACCAACTCCTGGAGCTTGTTCAAACTCATGTCCATCCAGTCAGTGATGCCATCCAACCATTTCATCCTCTGCCGTCCCCTTGTCCTCCTGCCTTCAATCTTTCCCTCATTAGTTATTAGGGAAATGCAAAGCAAAACCACAAAGATATACTTCATACCCATTAGTTTGCTATACTTAAAAAAAAAAAAGAAAACAAAAATAACAAGTGTTGTAAACATATGGAAAAATTGGAATCATCATACCTTGCTGTTGGGAATGTAAAAGGAAAATGGCATAGCCATTGTGCAAAATAGTTTGGCAGTTCCTCAAAACATTAAATGTAGGGACTTGCCTGGTGGTCCAGTGGCTGAGACTCTGCATTCCCAGTGCAGGCTAGGGTTCCATCCCTGGTGAGGAGAACTAGATTCCCCCATGCTGTAACTAAGATCCAGCACAGCCAAATAAATAAATGATTTTTTAAAATTAAATGTACAGTTACCATGCGACCAAGCATTTCCACTTCTAGGTATATATCCAAGAAAATAAAAAAATATTCACACAAAAACTTGTACACAAATGTTCATAGCAGTGTTATTCATAATGACCAAAAGGTGGAAATAACCCAGATGGCCATCAAATGATGCACGGATAAACACCTGTGGTCTGTCCATACAATGGGGTATTATTTGGTCGTAAACAGGAGGAAAGTCCTGAATAAACTTGGATAACTAGACAGCACCATGCTGAAAGACAAAAGTCGGACATAAAAGACCATATATGTTGTATGACAGCATTTATATGAAATGTCCAGAATAGGCAAGTCCGTAGAGACAAAAGGTAGTCTAGTGGGTACCAAGGACAGGGGAAATGTAGGAATGGGGAGTGACTGCTAAAGGGTACAGGGTTTCTTTGAGGGGCAATAAAAGTATGCTGGAAACAGATAATGGTGATGGTTGGACAACCTCATGAATACACTAAAAAGCCACTGACTCGTCCACTTTAAAGTGGTGGTTTTATATAAGTGAATTTTATCTCCCTTTCTTTTGGCCACGCTCTGTGGGCATGCGCCCCCTGCAGTGGAAGCGTGGAGCCTTAGCCACTGGGCCGCCAGAGCGATCCCTCAATTTTTAATAAGGTAGAGAGAGGTCCATGTGCCTTTGTCTTGCTTCCCCAGTGGTAACATCCTATGTGACCACAGTACATCATCAAAACTAGGACACTGACATTAGTATAACGAGCAGACCCTCATACACTTGTTTGTGTGTGTGTGTGTATACGTTCTTTTCAATTTTGTCACGTGTAGATTCGTGTAACCACACCACAGCAACATACAGAAGAGTTCTATCACCTCAAAGGAATTCCCTCATGGGACCCTTTCTAACCATCCCACCCCTGCCTGTCCCTAACATGGGCGGCCATCAATCTGTTCTCTATAATTTTTGTCATTTCAAGAATGTCATAGGGACCTCCCTGGCAGTCCATGGTTAAGATTCCATGCTTCCAGCACAGGGGATATGGGTTCAATCCCTGGTTGGGGAACTAAGATCCCACATGCCATGCTGCACAGCAAACCCCCCCCACCCCAAATGCCATATGCATGGGATCATACTGTATGTACCCTTTCTGAGATTGACTTTTTCCCACTCAGGGTAATGCCCTTGAGGCTTCCCTGGTGGCTCAGACAGTAAAGAATCTGCCTGCAATTCAGGAGACCCAGGTTTGATCCCTGGGTCGGGAAGATCCCCTGGAGAAGGGAGTGGCTGCCCACTCCAGTATTCTTGCCTGGAGAATCCTGTGGACAGAGGAGCCTGGCGGGCTGCAGTCCATGGGGTCGCAAAGAGTTGGATGTGACTGAGCAACTAACAACAGCAACAACATAATGCCATTGACACCCATCCAAATTGTTGCATCAATAGTTTGTTCCCTTCTTTAAAAAATGTATTTATTTTTGGCTGTGCTGGGTCTTTGCTGCTGCACAGGCTTGCTCTAGTTGTGGCAGGCGGGGTTACTCGCGAATTATGGAGCTCAGGCTCCTCATTGCGGTGGCGTCTCTTGGGGCAGACCATGGGCTCTCGGACACGTGGGCTTAGTTGACCCGCACACGGGGGCTCTTCCCAGACCAGGGATCGAACCTGTGTCCCCTGCATTGGCAGACGAATTCTTTCTTTTCTTCAAATAACCTGTTTATTTTATTTGGAGTCTTCTGGGTAGTATTTTTAAATTTTCTTTATTTTTTCATTGAAGGATAATTGCTTTACAGAATTTTGTTGTTTTCTGTCAAACCTCAACATGAATCAGCCATGCTAAGTTGCTTCAGTCATGTCCGACCCTGTGCGACCTCATAGATGGCAGCCCACCAGGCTCCTCAGTCCACGGGATTGTCTAGGCAAGAATACTGGAATGGGTTGCTGTTTCCTTCTCCGAATCAGCCATCAGTTCAGTTCAGTTCAGTCGCTCAGTCGTGTCCGACTCCTTGCAACCCCATGAATCGCAGCACGCCAGGGCTCCCTGTCCATCACCAACTCCCGGAGTTCACTCAAACTCACGTCCATCGAGTCGTTGATGCCATCCAGCCATCTCATCCTCTGTCATCCCCTTCTCCTCCTGCCCCCAATCCCTCCCAGCATCAGAGTCTTTTCCAATGAGTCAACTCTTCGCATGAGGTGGCCAAAGTACTGGAGTTTCAGCTTTAGCATCATTCCTTCCAAAGAAATCCCAGGGCTGATCTTCTTTAGAATGGACTGGTTGGATCTCCTTGCAGTCCAAGGGACTCTCAAGAGTCTTCTCCAACACCACAGTTCAAAAGCATTAATTCTTTGGTGCTCAGCTTTCTTCACAGTCCAACTCTCACATCCATACATGACCACTGGAAAAACCGTAGCCTTGACTAGACAGACCTTTGTTGGCAAAGTAATGTCTTTGCTTTTCAATATGCTATCTAGGTTGCTCATAACTTTCCTTCCAAGGAGTAAGCGTCTTTTAATTTCATGGCTGCAGTCACCATCTGCAGTGATTTTGGAGCCCTCAAAAATAAAGTCTGACACTATTTCCACTGTTTCCCCATCTATTTCCCATGAAGTGATGGGACATAGGTATACACATATCCCCTCCCTCTTGGATGTCCCCCGCATCCTCCTTCCCACCCCTCTAGGTTGATACAGAGCCCGTGTTTGAGTTTCCTGAGACATACAGCAAATTCCCGTTGGCTATCTATTTTACATATGGTAGTGTAAGTTTCCATGTTATTCTCTCCATACATCTTACCCTCGCCTCCCCTCTCCCCGTGTCCGTAAGTCTGTTCTCTGTGTCTGTTTTTCCATTGCTGCCCTGGAAATAAATTCTTCAGTACCATCTTTTTAGATTCCGTTTGTGTGCCTTAGTATACAGTATTTCTCCTTCTCTTTCTGACTTACTTCACTCTGCATAATAGGCTCTAGGTTCCCCACCAGGGAAGTCCAGTTTGTTTCCTTTTAAGATGCTAACTTATTAAAGCGAGGCTACTTCTGAGGGCTGTCCAGCATCACTCTGAGTGTGTGTGGCTCTGTGTCGGGTTAATCTTGGAGACAGCAGCACCTTCCTTAGGAGTTAGAAAGAGACCTCCTGAGAGAGGCCTTCTCTGACCGTCGATTTTAAAATTGCCATTCTGGTGGCTGTTAATAATTCTCCTATGTTTGCTTCATCAGATGTTTCCCCCTGCTTGTTTTTTTTTTTTTTATCCCTTGGCAATGTGACTTGTTTGCCTCCTCTGCTCACCCAGAGCCGGGACTGTCTGGGCCGGGATCCCCCGCACTCAGGATTTGTTGAGCAAGTGGGTAGCAGATACCGCTGGTGCCTGCCCTGGTCCTTCACCCCTCCCACTGTGGTCCCTGCTGGCTGCTCTTCCGCCTGCCAGCAAACACCTCTCTCCTATGGAAGGTTTGTTTTCTGGCCTCCAGGACCCTCTTTGCTTCCGCTGCAGCAGGTCCAAACTGGCGGGGAGTGGAGCCCCCGGGAGCAGCTCTGAAGCTTTGCAGATGGGAGTTGGAGTATGGGCACAATGATGGGAACTGGAGTATGGATACACACCAGCTCCTTTGTCCTTCCCTGTCTAAATCAACTCCTTATACTGGAATCCTTGCCTCAGGGTCTGCTCCTGGGGGAACCCAGACCAAGACAGAGTGATTGAATGAGTGAATGAAAAGCCTGAGTTTGAATCCTCACTCCAAGGACTTCCCTGTGGTCCACTGGGTAAGACTCCACACTCTCAGTGCAGGGGCCCAGGTTCGATCCCTGGTCAGAGAACTAGATCCCACATGCCGTAACTAAAGATTCTGATTGCCTCAACTAAGACCCAGCACAGACAAATAAATCTATCTTTCAAACAATTCTCACTCCACCACATGTGCAAACCACATCTTTGATGGACTTGGATCTTCCTTCAGTGACTCACCATCCATCTCCCTGTTCCCAGGGCTTGGAGGGAACCCAATGGAATAACAGCAGCAGTGCCCAGGTGCCCTAATTGTTGTTCGACCCTCTTGATTACCACCTGCGATGGGCAGGTGCAGCTGACATCCTGCCTGCTGGGCTGGCACCTGGAGGTTTGCCCAGTGAGCCTTGGGTCAGCCTTTGGCGGCTTTCCGCAGCCTTCTTCCCAGGCATTCTGTCAGTGGAAAGGAAGAGTTAGAAGGCCCAGTGGCTAATGAGGTTCAGAGTTACCTGTAGATTAACGTTCTCTGACTCTGAACAGCACGATTCCCGCTTAGCTCTCCCGCTGACAGAAATGTGATGGGAAATCAATTACAGTCCCCGCACTGGCGTCTAAGGGTCAGCCTTCCATCTCTGCCATTGTCAGGCAGCCTCAGCAACCCATTCTAGGCTCCAGCTCAGAGCAGGGATGAGACATCCCTGCTGGGTTTGGAGATGTGCTGTCCTGACCCCTTGCAGCTGCCCAGAGCACTAGAAGTTCCAGCAGAGCTCAAGAAACTTGCCAGGATAAGTCAGAAGCCCTTGAACTCATCTCAGCAGCGTCCCCCCTCCTGAAAGGCACCATTGTCCCTGGGACAAGCCACCTCTGTCCTCCGTGCAGCTGGAGACTGCGCCTCGTGTCTCCTGGGGGCCAGCAGACCCCCTGAGGCGGCCAGCGTCCCCCCTTCTCTGCTCTGTCAAGTAGCAGGCACGGTCCTGGGGACGGGAGCCCATGGAGATGTCCTCAGATACAGGGCGATGCTCCTTCTAGATAAAAGGGGCAACTTCAGCCAGTGTCAGAGATGCACATTGCTTATTGGGATTTGTGGTTGTCAGCCCCTAAGCAGGGACCCTAAACTTGAATGCCTGCATTTAAGGGGCCGGGCAAAAGCATAACCAGGGAGGCGAAATGAGTGTAGAACAGCAGTAAGTGCTGGGGACTGGGGCCCTGGCCACCAGGGCAGTGTACTCAGCTCCAGCTGTCAGGTACCCCGTGTTGCCACGTCTTCTAAGTCTATAGACAAGCCAGGCATCTATCTCTGAGGAGCAGGAGATATTTTCCATCTTTAAATTTTGGCAACAAGTTGCCTTTTCCAGAAAGCAACAACAATAGCACTTAGTGAGCTAAACAAAATAGCTCTGCCGGCCAGATCGTTTTAGTCTCTTCTTGAAAGTTTCAGCGAGGGACTTCCCTGGTGGTCCATTGGTTAGGACTCTGAGCTTCCAATGCAGGGGGCGTGGGTTCAATCCTTGGTTGGGGAACTAAGATCCCGCAGGCCCTGCGCCACAGCCAAAGAAAGAAAAATAAAGTTTCCGTGAGAGGACAAATATTAGCAGGTGAATTTCGTGTATTCAGTCATTTCTTTATTCGACTGTTGTTCCAAAAATTCGATTCAGAGGTTTTTGTTGTCGTTTCCCAGGTGCCAAGGAACTGTGCTGAATGCTAAAGGTTCTGGAATGAATGAGAAGAGCTTTGAAGCTGAGTGTGTGTGTGTTATGGAGTGGGGGTGACATAGACTTGAAGACAGGGAATCGTGGGGCACCGAGTAAATGATACCCGCAGGCGTATTGAGGAGCTATGGGCACCTAGATGGGGGAGTGATTGTGTCAAGGGGAAGGGTGACCGAGAGGGTGACGGTACACTTGAGCTGAATTTCCCAGGGTGAGGACAGAAGAGTGGTGTGTTTTTGGTTTTTTTATCTATTTGTTCATTTTTGGCTGCCCCGAGTCTTAATGTTGCTCTGCACGGGCTTTCTCTAGTTGCAACGAGCAGATGCAACCCTCTAGTTGTGGAACACGGGCTTAGTTGCTCCGCGGCACGTGGGATCTTCCCGGACCAGGGAACCCGTGTCCCCTGCATTGGCAGGCGGATTCTCAACCACTGGACCACCAGGGAAGCCCCAGGACAGGAGAGTATTGCACATGGAAGCCCAGCCGGTGCAAAGGCACAGAAGCCAAGCCAGCATGGAGATGCTGGGGAGCAGCTGTGAGTTTTGTCCAGACAGAGAGCAGAAGAGGTGCCCAAAGAGACGAGGGGAGGCAACCGGAGCAGAGAGAAGTCCCCTCCCCACCCTCATTTCTCCTTTCCACCTCTATCCCAAGTGCTCATGATACAAAATCTTGTTGGTGCGAATGAAAATGCCAGCCAGACTGCCCTGCCCCTCTGCCTCTGTGGCCTTGAGAGTGGGCTCGGCAGCTTCTCCGGCAGGCGGAAACTGCACGGGGGGTCCCGAGGCTTGGAAACCCTGAAGGAAACAGAATAAATCCCAAGGCTCAGTGCCATGGCCCCGTCCCAACAGACGCCTGAGCCAGGTTCTTTCTTTTCTATTCTTACATTTTTAAAATTCTACAGGGTTTTACAAAAGAAAATCAAAGGCTCTGTTTGCCAGGTTAATCAAACAAGTGCACGTCGTGGCTCTCTTCCCGTCCTTCCCCCTTCGGTGGGTCTCTCTCCCCGCAAAGCCGATTAGGTTGATTAAAATAAAGCCCGCTGCAATTTAAATTCAGTCTGGTTGGCAGGGCTGAGGGGCCCCTGTGGAGGCTTTGTGCGGGGTCGGGGTCGAGGGTCAGTAGCCTGCTCCCAAGAGAGATCCAGATGGGATGAGATCTAAGATGCTACCCGGGATGATGTACCGGGGGCAGCTGGCTTCCCACCCTTATCCTTCCCTGGTTTCCATAATCACTGCTCATTTACTGTGGGTGGTGGTGGTGGTTTAGTCGCTCAGTGTGTCCCGGACTCTTTTGCGACCCCATGGGCTGTAGCCTGCCAGGCTCCTCTATTCAGGGGATTTCCCAGGCAAGAATACTGGAGTGGGTTGCCATTTCCTTCTCCAGGGGATCTTCCTGATTGAACCCACATCTCCTGCATTGCAGCCTGAGCCAAAACTGGGAGGATTACTGTGGGGTAAGGCAGAAATGTGCTAACCATAACAATGTCCTTCTCCTGCTGGCATTTCAGGGCAAGAAAGACCCTTCCCTGTGGATATGCCCCTTCCACCCACCGCTCCAGCTCTTTTTTGTTATCCGCAACACGGGACAGCTGCGTGACTTTGGTCTAACCAAGATCAAGGTTTGGAATTACTGGACGGCTGATGGTGTAAGTAACAGGCTCCGGTTCCTCCCTGAGCATTTGACTGATGGCAGCACATAGCGTTTTCCATAACCGGATTCATTCCCCCAGCTGCAAAATGAGGACCGGGTGGCCCCACTGCCCTTCCTCCTGGGTGTAGCAAGCACCTGCTGGGGACTTTCACTTCGCACTGTCAGAGCCCCCCAGGAACAGAGCCTTTGCTGCAGGTCGGGCCTCTGGGGGAACTGGAGAAACATGCACTGAGGCTCCATTTTAACAGATAAGGAAACAGATATATGGAGAGATTATGTCATGTGGCCCAAGTCACACAGCTAGTGAGTGTCAGAGTGAGAATTTGAACCCCTACAATTGGACTCCAGGCCCACTTGCTTCGCCAGCGCTTCTCAAACCATAATCCGCCATGACCCCCTTGGGATCTTGATTAAATACAGGTCCTAATGAGATGGTTGGATGGCATCACTGATTCAATGGACATGAATTTGTGTGAAGTCCGAGAGATGGTGAGGGAAAGGGAGGCCTGGCGTGCTATAGTCCATGGGGTCACAAAGAGTCGGATACAACTTAGTGGCTGAAAAACGACAATCCAGCAAGTCTAGGGCGGGCCCAAGATTCTGTGTGTGCGGCCAGTTCCGAGGTGTACCAGCGCTCCTGCTGTGCGCCCCACTCCAAACAGCCAGGCTCTTCACTTCTATGCTCTTTGGCCTCTCTGATTTCAGAGCCCTTCCCCTTCTTCCTACCCTCACACCACTACCCGCCCCCAGGTCCTCATTCTTGCTTTCTCTAAGCTATTTTCCATGTATTCATTTGCATTTATTCCTTCATTGAATACTGGTTCTTGAGCACATCCTAGGTACCATCAGGTTTCACGATCGATTCTGAAGACACTGATATAAAGACACAGTCTATGCCTTGGGGTATCCGTTGTCTAAGAGCCGGCAGACAAGTGATGTAGACAGATGAAGGAGACAGTGTGATGAAGACCTTGATCAAGCTGAACCCAGAGTGCCATGGGTTTCAGATAGAAACCTCAGGGACTCTGCAGGGAACTCAGTCAGTGAGGAGGGACAGGACTTGGTTTCCCTTCTTTTGATAGAAAGGGGGGCATGAACAGTCTACCTTCCTTTATAAGTGGCTATAAGGGAATCGATAGTACAAGCGAGATGATAAATGGGGACCAATTCTCAGCCTCAGTCTTGTTAGGGAGACACGGGCCTGTTGGGGAGTGCAGCAGACTGGCCGACACATGGCCCAGTTTAGCGGCAGGCCGTTTTTCAGTTTTAACTAATGTTCGCTATGGAGCAATGCCAGCCAGCGCTGTCATCTTCCCAGCATTCCCAGGGAGCTGGAAATCTGAGTTGAGCTATTTTGTTTGCAAATGTCAGTAGCTAACTTAAATTCTTCCGGAACCACCGTATCCGTGCATGTTCAGTCGTGTCCAGCTGTTTGGGACCATCAGGCTCCTGTGTCCCTTTTCCAGGCAAGAATAGTGGAGTGGGTTGCATTTCCTTCTCCACGGGATCTTCCTAGCCCAGGGATCAAATCTGAGTCTCCTGCATTGGCAGGCAGATTCTTTACCACTGTACTACCTGGGAAGATGAAACCACCATGTAGTGCAAACCAAATTCATCTTTGAGCCAGAGCTGGCTGTTCCCAGCTTGCACCCTCGAGGAGGAGGGTGTCCACCTCGAGCTGGAAGAGGTCAGGGAAGGTATGAAGGGAGAGCACACCTGAGCTCTAGTGGGAAGAGAAGCCTTGAGCCAGGCAGACAAGGGAAAGTATCTCCAGGTAGAGGGAGATACTTGGACGAAAAGAGGTGTGGAAAAGTATAGCCTCCTAACCGCTCTCCCTAATCCCAGGCCCAGGCCTCTGGCTTGTCTCCAGTAGCCCCTGGGAGGTCTGATCATGACTATGGTTTCAAACCCTCAACTTCAGTCAGTTCAGTCACTCTAGTGTCTGACTCTTTGCAACCCCATGAACTGCGGCACACCAGCCTTCCCTGTCTATCACCAATTCCTGGATCTTGCTCAAAGTCATGTCCATCGAATCAGTGATGACATCCAACCATCTCATCCTCTGTTGTCCCCTTCTCCTCCTGCCTTCAATCTTTCCCAGCATCAGGGTCTTTTCTAAGGAGTCAGTTCTTTGCATCAGGTGGCCAAAGTGTTGGAGCTTCAGCTTCAGCATCAGTCCTTCCAATGCTTAAACTTCAAAGGCTTTCCTTGATCCAGAAAATCCAGGTCAGACCTCTGAGTGTGACATCAGAGACCCCTAATCCCCATATGTCATGCCTGCCTCTCTCTCAGCACCTGCCCCTTGTTCACGCCCCGCTCCAGAGTGCCAGCTGCTCTTGGGGCTCTCCACCAGCCTTCTTTGTAGGCACAACTTTAGTCCCCGGCCCCTCCTGTCTCACTCAACTCCAGGTGCTTGTCAATGCCTCATATTCCTGGAAGACCCAGGCATCACTTTCTCCAGGGTGCTCACCTGACCCCCAACCCTTGTGCACTTCTGTACCACATGAACTAGTTACATCACCCCTAGATCAGGATACACACCTGCCTCCCCCATCACCCAGGGGGCATCTTGGGAGCAGGGCCTGAGACTTTACCACTGTTCTATTCCAAGTAGCAAATCATGGCTATCTAATGAATGAATGTGTTCATTCCCCTAAGAGCCCGTAAGCAGTTGCCTCATCCTCCTTGAGATCCAGACGAGTGACCTAGAGCAGGAGATGCCTTCCGCAGGTGCTACTGCAGGTTAGAGGCCAACCAGGAGACCCCGAGCCTCGTCCCTCCTTCCTGTCCTCTCCTCCCTCCTGCAGCTCTTCCTGCTGGTTCTCCACCCACCCACTCACCCAGCCATCCCTCCACGTGTGCTCAGTTGCTTCACTTGTGTCTGACTCTTTGTGACCCTGTGGACTAGCCCCACCAGGCTCCTCTGTCTATGGGATTTTCCAGGCAAGAATACTGGAGTGGGTTGCCATTTCATCCTCCAGGGGATCTTCTCCATCCAGGGATAGAATCCACATCTCCAGGTGGATTCTTCTTTACCACTGAGCCATCCCTCCAGCTCCCAGATAAACATCTGCTAGGCTCTGGGGATCTAGGTGCTAACGTGGCAGACACAGTCCCAGCCAGCTCTGTTGACACACGACACTCCTCAGGGAAGTAACAAAACGCTTTCTCCGATTTATGTTTTTTCTTTAACAAACAAATGCCTAAAGTTTAAATTTGAGAAACAGTCTAAGCCACTGGATAAGTGAGGAGGTTCCTGTGGGCCTATCAGGCTGTCCTCCCCACCCCCATGGCCAGTTTTGACCCAGGGTGTATACGGGGCTGTCCTCCAGGCCCGGGATGGAGCCCCAGCCCTGAGTAGTGGGCTCCCAGCATCTCAGGCCGGGTCCTCCAGTCCACCCAACACTTCCTGGCAGGCGGTCATCAGCATCTTCTGGAATGAGTAATGAGACAGCACTGACTGCTCAAGCCTGTGCCCTGTAGCCCGGCCCTGTCATTGACTATACAGCTCAGGCCAAGCAAAGAGGATTTTTATGTGCTGGATTACAAAGGAGATAAGCTTCATCTCTTTTGGCCGCAGCCTGCCTTTCTTCTTTAACCTGCACTCAGCCTTCCCTGTGCTCCGAGAATAGAAAAGAGGGCCAGGACGTCAGGGCGTCGTGGCGGGCGCTCCGGGGGGCAGCCGGCTGTGGGGATCAGAGACTCGGGGTGTTCCGACGCAGAGGAGCGCGTGCAGGACCGCGGGCCCCGGCAGGGCCACCACTTACATAACGCACACCCATCTGTTGCCAGCATTTTCCGGGGGCAGAAAGCACAAACAAATGCAGCTGCAGGTTGGTTTGATTTAATATTCTCCAGAGAATGCTATTACTGTGTGTTTTAGAGGAGATAAAATGAGAGTTTATAGGAAATATAGCTCAGCCCAGTAGACACAGCTTGTTAAGACGGGTGTTTTGTGTCTGGGAATCCGAGGAAGCAAAGTTCAACGTGAGGCACTAATCCAACCAAGGCTTATTTACAGCATAAGAAAAGAAGGTGCTGCAAGAATGGGAGTCTCTTATTGGAAGATCTGCTGCCTGTTTAAATCCTTGGGCTAACTTGGATGGGCTCTGTCACCCTCCTTAGGTAATGCGGGGATTCGGAGCTGGCCCGGAGGAGAGGACTTCCGGGCAGGGTAAGGACTCGGAAGCCAGCATCGGTTCACGCAGCCGCACAGGGCAGCCTGCAGATGGTACTCATCACGGCGGCCGTTTTACCCAGCACAGCGCGCATCGGGCAGGCATGAGGCCCCGAATAGGGGCTCCATAAACACTTTTTCCTTAAATAATTTTATTTACTTATGTATTTATTTTTGGCTCTGCTGGGTCCTCGTTGCTGTGCGGGTTTTCTCTGGTTGCGGTGAGCGGGGTCCACTCTCCAGTTGGGGTGCACTGGCTTCTCATCGCAGTGGCTTCTCTTGATGCCAAGCACAGGCTCTGGGCCCCGTGGGTTTCGGTGGTTGTGGCTCCTGGGCTCTTAGAGCACAGGCTCAGTAGTTGCGGTGCTCGGGATTTAGTTGCTCCGCAGCATGTGGGATCTTCCTGGATCAGCGATCGAACCCGTGTCTCCTGTATTGACATGCGGATTCTTTACCACTGAGCCACCAGGGAAGCCTACTCGGTAAACATTTGATGCCTGATGATGAAATGCATCATCTCAGTTAACCTCCTACCCATCCTACAAGTAGAGGTTGTCAGGCCCCACCTTGTAGATGAAGCTGGGACTTAAGAGTAAAGAGATCTCAGGGAGCAAATAGACTGGCATTTCTTTTGTTGGCTCTGCTTAGGAGTGGCTGCCTGGAGTGCTGTTGAGAAGGATCTGGAACTTTCCTCCTGGTGCATCCCGGATTGATTAGTGTAGGCGATTGATCATCGATGTTTGTCTTGGGCTCAGGAAGAAGACTTGATAATAGGTTTTCACATTTTGTGATGCTTCCCCAGATTAAATGACTTGCCCCACCAGTGAGGAGTAAGGGGCTGAAGTGGGAAGGGAAGATGGGGTCTGTGGGTTTTCCTGCGGTTTTTCTCTGCATTGCTTCCCCTACAGAGCAACATCTGCTAGGAGAAAAGAATCAATAGTCTCTCCTAGGATGTTATAACTCATCCAAAAAGTGGACTTTCAGCTATTCCCCACAGTCCATCTGTTTTCCTTTATATTAATAACAAGCATATTAATCTGCTACGTGGTACCACCCTTGAGTAAAAACAGGCAGGTCATCACCATGTTTTGCCAACAGCATCACCACACAGGTTCTGCCTCCAGCCTGGTCACACCAGCAAGTGAAGCAGGATCCAGTGGTATATGTTATACATGGAAATGGTGCTAATGAAGTAGCTTTTGAATGAATGAATGAGTGAGTGAATGTTAGATTTACCCAGTGGTATGTTTCTGTGACTTGTCGTGGTCAACCAGGCCAGTCCTGCCCAATAGAACTTCCTGCAATGATCTTAACATGTTCTCTCTGCCCTGTCCAGTGAGAACAATTCGAGTTCTCAGCCCCAGGTGGCTCCTGTAACTGACAGGCCAACATCTTGCAATGTCTGTCATTTTAATATTCATGTCATTGTCCGCGTGAGGCTGGTGACCATGTATTGGACCACACAGGTCTTGGTGCTCAGGGGGCCGTGTTGAACAAATCGACAAGGCCCTGTTCATACAGTCCTCTCCCCTCTCATGAGGAAGGGAACAAAAAACAAGGGCACAGATGACTAGTGTCATCTCCAGTAATGCTAAGTGTTGTGAAGATATAACATCTGGCGACCGGAGAGGAACAAGGGGAGAATGAAGCAGGGCCGCACTGGACAGGTGATCAAAGGCATCCCTGACCTGAGCGTTGAGAAGGAGTAGCCGTGGGGACGTAAGTGGAAAGGGAATTCTTGCAGGCGGCATAGCAAGAATAAAGGCTCTGCAGCGGGAACATCCAGTTTAGGTAGAGGCTGAGCTGGTGAACAAAGGATAGTGTGAGGGGAAGTCCCAAGGGTGCCTGGGAGCCAGGTCACATAGGCCTCACTGGTTTGAAGGCAGAATAGGGAGAGGGTCAGAGCCAGCTTGGCTGGGGCAACCGCTGGCTCCTCCTCGTCCTAGCTCTGTGACCTTGGGAGTGTTATTCTACGCCTCCCTGACTCAGTTTCCTCATCTGTAAAATGAGGGTGATTATTGTTCAGTTAATACAAATGAAGTGCTCATAATGATTCCTGGCCTTCGTGAACTCTATACAAAGATCAGCTCTTGGTATCATTATGGGAGGGTTTTGGGCAAAGGGTGACACAATCTGATTGAGGAATTTAAAAGATCACTCTGGATGCTTTTTGGAGAAGGGGTCAGAGGGAAGGGGGAGCCCCAAGAGGTGTTTTGGGGTCTCCACAGTCTAGCTTGGTGGCTTGGACGAGGGTCCCAGTGCTTCTGAAATGCACCATTCAGTTCAGTTCAGTCTCTCAGTCGTGTCCGACTCTTTGCGACCCCATGAATCGCAGCACGCCAGGCCTCCCTGTCCATCACCATCTCCCGGAGTTCACTCAGACTCACGTCCATCGAGTCCGTGATGCTATCCAGCCATCTCATCCTGGGTCGTCTCCTTCTCCTCCTGCCCCCAATCTCTCCCAGCATCAGAGTCTTTTCCAATGAGTCAGCTCTTCTCATGAGGTGGCCAAAGTACTGGAGCTTCAGCTTTAGCATCATTCCTTCCAAAGAAATCCCAGGATTGATCTCCTTCAAAATGGACTGGTTGGATCTCCTTGCAGTTCAAGGGACCCTCAAGAGTCTTCTCCAACACCACTGTTCAAACGCATCAATTCTTTGGCGCTCAGCCTTCTTCACAGTCCAACTCTCACATCCATACATGACCACAGGAAAAACCATAGCCTTGACTAAGCAGACCTTAGTCGTCGGCAAAGTAATGTCTCTGCTTTTGAATATGCTATCTAGGTTGGTCATAACTTTTCTTCCAAGGAGTAAGCGTCTTTTAATTTCATGGCCGCAGTCACCATCTGCAGTGATTTTGGAGCCCCAAAAAATAAAGTCTGACACTGTTTCTACTGTTTCCCCATCTATTTCCCATGAAGCGATGGGACCAGATGCCATAATCTTCATTTTCTGAATGTTGAGCTTTAAGCCAACTTTTTCACTCTCCTCTTTCACTTTCATCAAGAGGCTTTTTAGCTCCTCTTCACTTTCTGCCATAAGGGTGGTGTCATCTGCATATCTGAGGTTATTAATATTTCTCCTGGCAATCTTGATTCCAGCTTGTGTTTCTTCCAGTCCAGCGTTTCTCATGATGTACTCTGCATATAAGGATAGATTCAGTTCATCCCAGGGCAATGTTTGTATTTTCAGAAAGGCCTTTCATGGTGGGGTAGGGATGGATTTTCAAATGAACGCAAAGTGAAGAGGTTAGTTCATTAACAACCTATGTACCCTTCTTCAGCTTCAATAGTTATCTACATTCTGCCATTTTTGTTTCATCTCTTCCCCTAATGTTTGAAAAGAAATTGTAGGTATCATATCATCTCATTCATAATTTTTTGCGTGCATCTCTAACAGATAAGTTTGCTTTTATATCATCCCAATGCTGCTATCATACCTGATAATCATTCATTATTATGCTTCAGTACCCAGTCCACATTCAAATATCCCTAACTGCCTAATTTTTTTTTTTTTTTAGAGACTAGAGACTTTTTATTGCCCTGAAGCCTTCTGCTCCAGGAGGCTGCCTTCTGTCACTGAAGGGTCCCAGGGCCAGGGGCTGAGCAGCAACAGCAGCAGCTGGCTTAATTGGTTGATGGCTGCCTAATTTTTAATAGTTAATTTGTTTGGCCGCACCATGTGGCATGCAAGATCTTAGTTCCCTGACCAGGGATTGAACCCTTGGCCCCTGCAGTGGAAGAGTCTTAGTCGCTCAGGTGTGTCTGACTCTTTGCAACCCCAAGGACTATAGCCTGTCAGGTTCCTCTGTCCATGGAATTCTCCAGGCAAGAGTACTGGAGTTGGTAGCCGTTCTCTTCTCTAGGGGACTCTTCCTGGCCCAGGTATCGAACCCAGGTCTCCTGCATTGCAGGCGGACTCTTTACCATCTGAGCCACCAGGGCAGTAGAAGAGTGGAGTCTTAACCGCTGGACACCAAGGAAGTCCCAACAGTTGATTCGTTTGGATCAGGATACGAACCAAGGCCAAACATGGCAGTGGCTTTGCAGTCAAAGATGTGACCTTCATTTGGGCAACTGAGTCAGTGTAGCCTGATGGCTCCACCACATCGTAGGGTCTGGGCACCTCTGGTCTGGGGAGCACCCTCGGGCCTGGCGAGCATTCGTGTGTGTGCATGCTAAGTCACTTCATCATGTCTGACTCTTTGCAACCCCATGGACTGTAGCCCACCAGACCCCTCTGCCCATGAGATTCTTCAGGCAAGAATACGGGAGTGAGTTGCCATGCCCTTCTCCAGGGAATCTTCCCAACCCAGGGATTGAACCTGCATCTCTTAAGTCTCCTGCATTGGCAGGCGGGTTCTTTACCACTAGTGCCATCTGGGAAGCTCTTGGGGACCATGATGGCATCTTAATAGGGTGGCTGGGAGGAAGGGCACTGACCCAGATGCACAAGAGCCTTCCTTAGGTGTTAACCTCTGGCTTGGTGTGGGCCACTGTCAATTGCGAGAGGGTGCTGTCTGGTGGGTGGGCTGCAGCCTCTAAAGTCTGTGTGCATAGCCCATGCTCGGGAAGGTAAGGCATGGTCACCTTGAGAGGTCCAGGAGGCTCAGATTTGAAGCAGGCCCCCAGCCAGCAGAGGACAGAGAGGTGAGCAGAGAATTCCACCTTGAGAGAGGGGGCCCCACGAGGTGTTCAGGCTCCAACCAGAAAGTCGGAATTCAGAGCCAAACTGTACTCCCAGCAGGAACGAGAACACAGATGGAGAACAGGGGTAGGAGCTGAGGCCTGGATCTCTGTACTGCACAGACCAGGGGACGAGCTGCTTCTGGGACCAGACAGATGTCTAAGTAGAGAGGGCTGCTCACCCATGTGCAAGGGCCAGCCTAGGACAGCAAGACAAATCCCAGACCTCCTAGAGGGTAGAGCTCTCCTGTCGCCACTCCTGCTTGCCTTGGCCAGGACTGACTTAATAGCTGAATCTGTTGATTAAAATTCTCAGTCCCAACACTAGTGTTATCAGCCAGGATTCTTTTGGTAACAAAGGACAAGAAAACCCAATTAAATCCAGCTTAAGGACAAAAAAGCGTTCTTTGGCCCATGTTACAGGAGAGTATGAGTTGGCTGCCTCAGGCATGGCAGGATCCAGGAGTTCACATGATGCCATCAGGAATCTCCTCCCTCTGTGTTGGCATCATTCTCAGGTTCCAAGTGGTGGTCCCCATTGACATCGCTCTTGATTTCAGGAGTGCTTGCAGAAAGCCCCGGGTCTAGGCCCCACTGGCCAGGCCTGGGTTGCGACTTGGAGTGAGGCCTACATTATCCACATGAAGTAAGGTCAAGGGAAGAGTGGATTCCCAATGAAAAATTGAAATGCTGGCTAAGGAGGGAAAAATCACCAGGGAAAGTAAAAGACCCAGACTAGGTCCCTTCTTTTCCTCTAAGAACATGGAAGTCACCTTCTGGTGAACATATTCATCAGCTCCCAAATCTAAACCTACCCCAAGGCTTAATTTCTGAACCAAGCTTCTCTCCTGGCCACAAGATGCTTTTCTTCAGCATTTCTGCCCGGCCATGTAGTGAAGCCCTAGCTTTGGTACCCCAACCCCAGACCCCTCAGCCCCACTCCAGGCTCCGCTTCCTTTGGCTGTCTGCAGGAGCGCTTGACTCCCACCTTTGAATCCTCCGCTCCCCCTGTGCCCCTCCCTGTCAGTCATCTTTAGGTCTTACTGTTTCCACTGCCCGAACCTGCCTCCTTCCAAGTCCAGCTCCTCCTTCCCCTGCTGCCTGCCGTCTCCTCCATCTCCCACTCAGCTCACTCATCTGCTCGTTCCCCGTCTCATCGGCAGAGCCATATCGATCGCCCCAGACATTGTGCTGGGGCCAGGAATCAGACATGCTGTCTGCCCCCATGAGCTCTTGCCCAGGCAGGTGGGCCCAGAGGGACCCCTGCAAACCACAGTTCAGTGGGGCCAAGACAGTGGTGAGAGATGAGCTGAGGGCCTACCTGCTGCAGAATGCCTCAGGGGAGTGACCACAGTCCCCGGCCAGCATGTGCTGCCCTGGTCATCTTGGGAAGAGGCTGTGCCCCAGTGGACCGAAGGCAGCTCACAGATTGCAGCTGGCTCACACTGTGTTTTCAAAATTCTTTGGGTTTTGTGTGTGTGTATGTGTTTTAAATTATTTATTTATTTGGCTGCATTGAGTCTGAGTTGAGGCGCTTGGGCTTCTCTCCAGTTGTAGTGTGCAGGCTTAGTTGCCCTGCAGCATGTGGGATCTTAGTTCCCCAACCAGGGATCGAACCCACATCGCCTGCGTTGGAATGCAGACTCTCAACCACAGGACCACCAGTGAAAGTGAAAGTCCCTCAGTCATATCTGATTCTTTGTGACCCCATGGACTATATAGTCCACGGAATTCTCCAGGCCACAATACTGGAGTGGGTAGCCTTTCCCTTCTCCAGGGGATCTTCCAAACTCAGGGATTGAACCCAGGTCTCCCGCAGGCAGATTCTTTACCAGCTGAGCCACAAGGGAAGCCCAAGAATACTGGAGTGGGTAGCCTATCCCTTCTCCAGGGGATCTTCCCGACCCAGGAATCAAACTGGGGTCTCTGGCATTGCAGGCTAATTCTTTACCAGCTGAGCTATCAGGGAAGCCCACAGGACCACCAGGAAGTCCCCAAAGTTCTTTGAATCAATTCAGTTCAGTTCAGTCGCTCAGTCATCTCTGACTCTGTGCAACCCCATGGACTGCAGCATGTTAAGCTTCTCTGTCTGTCACCAACTCCCAGCGTTTTCTTCAAACTCATGTCCATTGAGTTGTTGATGCCACCCAACCGTCTGATCCTCTGTCATCCCCTTCTTCTCCTGTTTTCAATCTTTCCCATTATCAGGGTCTTTTCCAGTGAGTCAGTTCTTTGCATCAGGTGGTCAAAGGATTGGAGCTTCAGCTTTAGCATCAGTTCTTTCAATGGATCTTCAGGATTGATTTCCTTTAAGATTGACTGGTTTGATCTCCTTGCTGTCCAAGGGACTCTCAAGAGTCTTCCCCAATACCACAGTTCAAAAGCATCAATTCTTTTGTGCTCAGCCATCTTTATGGTCCAACTTTCACATCCCTAGGTGACTACTGGAAAAACCATAGCTTTGACTGGACAGACCTTTGTTGGTAAAGTAATGTCTCTGCTTTTTTTCTTTTTTTTAATTACTAGCATTTAAAAATTGTTGAGTTTCCATGAAAAATAGGGACCTTTATCTAGAAGATCTGGTGACATCAGGTCACATCCACTCCTGGGAGCTTTGGTGGAGCTGAGTCAGGGTGCGGCAGTTGCCATCACTATCTCACTTGTGTCCCCTACACAGTGGCACCGTGGTCCTGACACCACACCACCCCTCCCACTTGACATGTTTCCGTGCGCCCTGCGCACATGTGTCTCCACCACTCTCAGACCCCAAAATGGGCTCTCTGGTGCTTCTATCCTTATGGAACCTCCATCCCCTCTGGTCCCGGGGAACTCCTCTCTCCTCTGTGACTTTGCTCCTGCCCTGCCCAGCACCTGGAATGCGTAACCAGTCTTATTACAAACCCTGTCTTTGGAAACCTCAAAGTTCTGCTTAAGTCTCTCTTCACCCACCAGCCACCCGCACACCGCCAGCCTGCCCCAGGCCCCTGCTAGTGGTCTCAGCCCCTGCCCAGCACCTGGAATGCGTAGCCAGTCTTATTACAAACCCTGTCTTTGGAAACCTCAAAGTTCTGCTTAAGCCTCTCTTCACCCACCAGCCACCTGCACACCTCCAGCCTGCCCCAGGCCTCTGCTCGTGGTCTCAGCCACCCCTTCTGGGCACCAGATTTCATGCTTCCCTAGGGTATCCGTCAGTTTCCTGAGCCTCCCATGTCTCTAACAGACAGGTGCCCCTGGCCAAATGTATCCTGCAGGCGTGTTCCATTTGGCGCTCACGACGTTGCACAGCTTGTGAAACATTTGACGACACTGGAAAGTTGGCTTCTGATGAGCTGGTGGTATTCCCTCTGTAGTGTCCACCAGCTGGAGCCCAGTGACTCCTGCAGCCTATATATACCCATACATAATACATACACACACACACACATACATATTAATATATAACTGAATCACTTTGTTGTATACCTGAGACGAACACAATATTGTAAATCAACCGGCGGGTGCTCCGCAGGCGGGTGCTCCGCAGGCGGGTGCTCCGCAGTTCCCGTCCCTCCACGCTGGTGGTACTGTAAGCATCTGAGTCTGTGACCCCTAATTACTCAGGCTTTTGTGAACTCCTTAAGGAGAGGAGCCCCGCTTTCATCTTTTGTGTGTCACGCAGGCCAGGATCCTGAAAGGCCCCGTGAGGTACATGCTGGGTTGGATACAATTGCAAGAATTGCCAGCTGGGGCCTGAGCCCAGATCAAGGGGAATCTTTTTTTTTTTTCTTAATTAAAATGTAGTTGATTTACAATATTGTGTTCATTTCAGGTATACAACAAAGTGATTCAGTTATATATTAATATGTGTGTGTGTGTGTGTGTATGTATTATGTATGGGTATATATAGGTGGGCTTCCTGAGTGCCACTAGTGGTAAACAATCTGCCTGCCAATTCAGAAGACACAGAGACTCAGGTTTGATTGCTGGCTCCAGAAGATTCCCTGGAGTAGGAGATGGCAACGCACTCCAGGATTCTTGCCTGGAAAATTTCATGGACAGAGGAGCCTGGTGGGCTAGAGTCCTTGTGTTTGCAAAGAGTCAAACACAACTGAGTGACTGAATATACGCACATGTATATGGATACATACATACATATAAGCACACACACACACATATAGATAGATAAATAGATAGATTCCTTTTCACATTCTTTCCCCTTAAAGGTTATTGCAAAATATTGAGTATCATTCCCCGTAACCAACAGAAGGTCCTTGTTGGTTATCTGTTTTATGTGAAAGTGAAAGATGTGTCTTGACTCTTTGGGACCCCCCTGGACTATACAGTCCATGGGATTCTCTGGGCCAGAATACTGGAGTGGGTAGCCTCTCCTTTCTCCAGGGGATCTTCCCAACCCAGAGACTGAACCCAAGTCTCCCACCTTGCAGGTGGATTCTTTACCAGCTGAGCCACAGGGGAACCCCAAGAATGCTGGAGCGGGTAGCCTATCCCTTCTCCAGCAGATTCTTCCCAACCCAGGAATCGAACCAGGGTCTCCTGCATTGCAGGCGGATTCTTTACCAACTGAGCTATTAGGGAAGCTCTTATATAGTAGTATGTATCTATTAATCCCAACTCAAGGAGTATTGACCTAAGTTAGCGAGAGTAATTCTAGGCCCCATCCTAGAGTGAATGGGGTTCTCCTGCGCCTGCTGCCAACCTGGGCCGGGAACAGGGGGTCACTGCACCTGGCCTTAGGGGAACAGGGGGTCTCTGGCCTCCCTAGCCCTGAGCAGCCAGTGTCAATGGGTATAGCCGTCCAGGCAGCAGGTTGGATACAAGACAATGATGGTAGCTTCTTGAGTGTGTATTATGTGCCAGGCGGCATTGAAAGGACTTTACATATATCAGCTCATTTATTCTGAACTGCAGTGAGATGGGTACTATGGTGGTCAGCTCTATCCTACATATGGGGAAACTGAGGCACAGAACAGCTTGCTGGTGGTCACATGACTCCCAGGCAGTCTGGTACGCACCACCTGGCCCTGCCTTTCAATAGAGGGGCACTGTGGTCCCCAGTGAGCCAGGACCTGCCTAGGGCAGCTATCCCTGCCCTGGCTCCGTCCTGCCAGATGGCCTAAATTTTTAAAAGAAGCCAGAAATGCACACTGTTATGTGAACACTCTCAGTTTTTGGACAGCATCAGCTGGTTCTGAACATTTAACGCCTCCATAGGCCGAACAAGCCCAGGATCAGCTCTGGGGGCTCCAGTTAGTGACCCTGTCTGTCATGTCCCATCCCCATCCTTCCTCCTCTGTGACTTTGGGGGGGGTGGTGGTCAGTCATTGGCTCCCAGCCTGGCTTGTAGTAGGTTATCTGTAGCTTGTAAAGTGTCTCAAGCCCCACCATCTTCATCAAGTTACTGTGTCACAAAGAAGGGTTTTCATTGGTCTTCCTCCCAAGGGACAGACGAAAGGTCATTGAGATCTCATCCCCAGTAAAGCATTCTAGTTCAAGTGCTCCAGGAGGGGGCAACTTTAGTTCTCAGAGCCTGGTCTTAAGACAGATAGGAATAGGCCCGTTTCCCCATCCTTGAAGGCCTCCATCTGGGTGAGGACAGGTTTGCACATGGGACCACAAGGTCGTTAGCGCGAGAGTCCCGGTGCACACCCAGCTCTGAGAGCCCAGAGGAGGACCCTTGACCCAACCTGAAGAGGCAGGTGGGGCAGATGGGGAAGGCCGGGGACTTCCCAGAGAGGTCAGCTCCTGAGCTGGGTCCTGAAGCCTGCATGATGGCTCTCTGGGCTGTAGCAGCTCACTCCCCAAAGGCCCCCGTCCCCAGAAAGCCTCCCAATCATCCCACAGCCCTTTGGCCCCTCCTGTTCGGGACCCAGCACTCCCGGGCAAAGAGAGCAGTGAAGGATGGAAGCTCGTCTTCTCCTTGTGCATAGGGGCCAGTGCGGGCACTCAGCAGGAGACAGAACAGCTGGGCTGGGGGGCTGCCTGGGTTGTGCCCAGTGAGGTCCAGAGGCACACAGCTGGTTTGACTCCAGTCGTGCACCCATACCAATGAAGGCTTTGCCTTAAAGCTGCAGTCTCCAACCTTTTTGGCGCCAGGGACCAGTTTCCTGAAAGACAGTTTTTCCACAGACTGGGGGTCAGGGGGTGGGGCTAGGTTTCAGGATGATTCAAACACATTACATTTATTGTGCACTCTATTTCTATTATTATTAACATCAGCCCCACCTCAGATCATCAGGCGTTAGATCCCAGAGGTTGGGGACCCGCAGTGGACCCTCCCTGGCATCCGGCAGGTGGGCCTAGCCAATGCTCTGCTCCAAATGATTTCCCTCAGGCTTTGCTGCCTGTGCTCAGGGCCAGGTATTAGTGTCTAGGCAAAGCGTTTTGTGAGCACAAGAGCCCCACCTCTGCTAGGGTTGTTGTCATGATGAAACCGATCCGCCATCAATCTTCCCTGAGCAATTCGTGTGCTCATTGGAAGAGACATGTCATTCGACCCCAGGGCCAAGGAGGAACGTGGCCTTACCGAGTCAATTCAATCACTTAGATCAAAATGATATTAACATTGTTGGGTTCAAATGCATTACAGTCCCAACGTGATTGGTTCTGGGCAGCTGGAACAAAGGGTAAAGCCCTTTTTTGGACAAGGAACGGTGCTCCCCTCCACCACGTGCCAGCCACAGAGTTTCAGTGTCCTTTTGAAAATGCATTGCAAAAGGGGTTTGAGGCAGCGTCAACAAAGGACATAGCAATAACTCTAATTAAACGAGGAAGAAAATATGAGTACCAAGGGAACAAATACACACACACACACACACACACACACAAATGATTCTCGAGGGTAAGGTCATCAGCAGGATGGAATTTCACCTGGAATTCTTGGAAGCCAAGGCAAAGGAGGAAATAGGACTAGAGCCCTCTAGTTGGAAGGAAGAAGCAGGGTCGTTCTTTAGCAGCAAGAGGATTTTCCCCTGGATTTATTCCCAAAGGCACCCTTCATCCAGAGCTTCACTGAGGGGATGCTGACGAGTACAGACCTGCAAAATCTCAACCCCGTCTTCGCCACGACAGAGCAGTGTATCTCAGATGGCTTCCGACCACATGCTTGAGCTGTGATGGTTGCATCGATGTGTACATAAATACGTAGGAAAAGTCTGCAAGGACAGGAGCGTGGGCATGCCCCGCCCCCCCCCCGCCAGCACCCATGTCAATTGCCTCTGGGGAGTGAGGAGGAGTCAGGATGGGAGTGTGAGACTCTTGGTCCATGAGGACTAATTTGAAAAATAGAAGTAAGAGCTCAGAGTGCACCCAAAGCAGGTGATTCTGCCAGTGGCCAGGCAGGCACAACCGAGACCAAGGCCTTCTCCAGGTCCGGCTTGACCCAGAGAGAGATGGCAGTAGGAGACGGGTGCAGCAAGAGTGGCTGTCTGTGCACCAGCTGTGTGACCTCAGGGAAGGCTGAGCCTCAGTTTCTTCATCTGTCAGATGGGCCCTAAGGCCCACCCTGGCCAGTAGTTTGAAGGACAGCATGGGACAATGTGTGTGGCCTTTCGTGTTTCACACTCGGCACCCCCAGATGCTGTTCCCCGCCCGGGATCTCACCCTGGTGTTGCTTGGATCAGATTCACCTACAGAATCTGACAAATGGCTCGTTTGATCTGGAGAGTGTTGGAACTTTGGCAGATTTAAACACCATCAGGCAGGGGGCATGAGCCTCTCAGTTCCCCAGGACCCCCACCACTCCCTCTGGTTTCAAACCTAACCTTCTTCTCTCTCCTATCTGTCCAGTCCTGTGAGCACTGGCGGTCACACCCTGCTCCAGCCTGCTCCCCACTCTCTATCCCCACTCAGCCAGGCTTCTTTTTATTTTATGTATTTATTTGGCTGCCTTGGGTCTTAGCTGTGACATGCGGGATCTTCACTGCCTCACGTGGGATCTTTCGTTGTGGCCCACAGGCTCCCTAGTTGCAGCCATCAGGCTCAGTAGTTGCAACACACAGGCTTAGTTTTGACATGCGAGAGCTTAGCTCCCCAACCAGGGATTGAACCCACGTCCCTTGCATTGCAAGGTGGATTCCTAACCCTTGGACCACCAAGGAAGTCCCTCGGCCAGGCTTCTTGGAGAGAGCTGAGATCAGGAGGGGCTCTAGATGGTTTGCGGATGGTCAGAGAGCCCATTGTGGAGACCAGGCATCTCCCGATGGGATCCAGGATACCCACCTCGTGACTGTGGGACTGAAAAGCGTGCTTCCCACCCCCCCTCCCCCCACCTCTTTCAGTGACAGCGTGTCTTCTCCAGATGTTTCCACGGCGGTAATTTTGCGGAACTAGTAACTGGAAGCTCCCCGGGCTGTCCTTCTCCAGTAGCTATTTCCTGATTAATTCACAGCACGCGCTTGCTCTGCACCTCCGCTAAACAGAGAACACATCCATATAAACATGAAAAAGGGTGCTCTGAGAATCAGCTTTTCTGACAGGCTGCAAATAGCAGCCTGCCATCCCGCAACTGGACGACTGAAGCCGGGTTCCTGTCGTCTAACACGGGCTTGACGGTTCTCATCCCAGATTGCTCCGGAAGCCTTCAGAGCAATAGCTCAGTGAGCTAGGAATTGAAGTTAGAGCTTCCCTGCCTGGCTTTCAGGAAGGCAAAAGGGGGGAAATGAGTCTACATGGACACCTCTGGGAGTCTCTGCTCTCACATCCCAAGAGTAGATCAGAAGCCAAAGCAAGACGGAACACGGTCTGGGGTTGAAACCCACAGGCTGCCATTTTTCTGATCAGGCTTGTTCTCTGAGGATTGTTAGGGAGCAGCGCTACCTGGGGAGAAAAGTGGCTGTGTTGATTCATTTGTAATTCCAAAATGACGGCTGAGCAAAGACTGTGTGCCAGGTACTTGCTGGGCCCTTGGGTGAGACTGGTAGCACCTCTGCTGTCTCAAGCTTGTTTGTCTATTGTTTAATTGTGGCTGCGGTGGGTCTTCATTGCGGTGAGGGCTTTTCTCCAGTGTGGCAAGCAGGGGCTCCTCTCTAGTGGTGGTGGCTTCTGGCGTTGTGGCCCGTGGGCTCTGTGGTGCGTGGGCTTCAGTAGTTGCAGCTGTCAGGCTCTAAAGCACAGACTCGGTAGTTGTGGCATATGGGCTTAGATGCTTCACAATACGTGGGGTCTTCCTGGGTCAGGCATTGAACCCATGTCTCCTGCATTGGCAGGTGGATTCTTTACCACTGAGCCACCAGGGAAGCCCCTGGAACTTAAGTTTGAGTGTGTGTGTGTGGGCATGCTCAGTCATGGCCAACTCTTTGCAACCACATGGACTGTTTGCCACCAGGCTCCTCTGTCCATGGAATTTCCCAGGCAAGAATACCGAAGTGAGTTGCCCTTTCCTCCTGCAAGGATCTTCCTGACCTAGGGATCTAACCCAGGTCTCCTGGCTTGCAGGCAGATTTTTTTTTTTTTTTTTTTTTACCACTTGAGCCATCAGGGCAGCCCTAACTTTGAGTGGGGGAACCAATAAATAAATTAGAAAGCTGATGAACAAGACCATGTCAGAGACAGGAAGAAAATAGAACAGGACCATGGGCTAGAAAGGGGATTGGATAGGGCGGGGGCTGCCTTAGGGAGAGCAGCACCATCTCTTTGAAGACAAGGAGGAGCCAGGCTTGCAGGTCTCTGGGGGCAGAATGTGCCAGGCAGTTGCCCAGGTCCTGAGGTGGCCTTGAGCTCCACAGAATCATGGAGCCGCAAGTGGAGTGGTGTGCTGGGACGGGGAAAGGAAGGGGAGAGAGGTCATCCTGGGACCAGATCACACAGGCTATGTTGGCTCCTGAAGGGAGCTGGCATGTATTCTCAGAGTGATAGGAAATTGTGGGGTGGTTTTAAGCATGATCTGATTTGTTTTTGTCGTGGGTGTTTTGTTCTGTTTTCTGGACACACCACACAGTGTGTGGTGTCCTAGATCCCTGACCAGGAATTGAACCCGGGGCCCCTGCAGTGGACGTGCAGAGTCCTAACCACTGGACCACTCGGAAATCCCCTAGTGATTTAAGCTGCTTTTTAAGGAGGACTGGTTGCCGAAAATGAAATGTGTGTGCTGGGGTGTGTTGGGGGCGGGTGCGTGACGGTGCAGAGTGGAAACACGGAGACCAATTACAGTTGTTGTCTCTGGGAGAGATGGTGGTGGCCTGGGCTAGGAGGCAGTGGCCATCCGGGAAGAAGAGGCCAGATTAGGGAGAGGTTTGGGAGGTGGAACCGTGGGAGCTTCTGATGGACTGGACATGTGTGTGAAAGAGCCAGAGGGCTCAAGGACTCCTAGGTTTGGGGCAGCTGGTTGAATGAAGGAACCATTTTCAAGATGGATGAAGATGAGGTTTGGGAAAAGTGAATTGATCATTCTGTTCGGGGCTCATTAAGGTTGAGATCCTTGTTAGATATGCAGGAGGAATAGTCACGTGGTCACTGGGCCCAGATGGAGAGGCCTGAATTGGAGATTAGAACAGTCAGGAGTCCAGTGTCCACACAGCGCTGTTTACATTAGCCAAGACATAGAAGCAACCTAAATGTCCATTGACAGAGGACTGGATTAAGGGGGAAAAAAAAAAAAATATATATATATATATATATATATATATGTCATATATAGGAGAAAGCAATGGCGCCCCACTCCAGTACTCTTGCCTGGAAAACCCCATGGACCGAGGAGCCTGGTGGGCTGCAGTCCATGGGGTCGCTAAGAGTCGTTCACGACTGAGCAGCTTCGCTTTCACTTTTCACTTCCATGCATTGGAGAAGGACATGGCAACCCACTCCAGTGTTCTTGCCTGGAGAATCCCAGGGACAGGGGAGCCTGGTGGCTGCTGTCTATGGGGTCACACAGAGTCGGACACGACTGAAGCGACTTAGCAGCATGTCATATATATATCATATGATGTATATGTCACACACACACACACAATGGCAACCCACTCCAGTGTTCTTGCCTGAAGAATTCCATGAACAGAGGAGCCTGTCAGGCTACAGTCCATGCGGTCACAGGAGTCTGACATGACTTAGTAAGTAAACCACCACACTCACAAGGGAATACTGCTCAGCCATAAAAAGAATGAACTAATGCCAGTTGCAGCCATATGGATGGACTTGGAGATTTTCATACTAAGTGAAGTGAAACCTCTGTTGTGATTCACTCACTCTGTCATGACTGACTCTTTTGCGATCCCATGGGCTATAGCCCCCAGGCTCCTCTGTCCATGGGATTTTCTGGGCAAGAATATTGGAGTGGATTGCCATTTCCTCCTCCAAGGGATCTTCCCAACTCAGGGATCGAACCCATGTCTCCATGTCTCCTGCAGTGCAGGCGGATTCCTTATTGCTGAGCCACTGGGGAAGGCCAAAGTAAAGTCAGGGAAAGACAAACATCATATGGTATCACTTACGTGGAATCTAAAAGGTGATCCAAATGCATTTATTCACCAAACAGAAACAGACTCATGAGCATAGAAAACAAGCTTGTGGTTACCAAAGGGGAAAGGGAGTGGCAAAGGATGAATTAGGAGTTTAGGATTAACGGGTACAAACTACTATATATAAAACAGACAAACAACAGGACCCACTGTATAGCACAGAGAACTATATTTAATATTTTGCAATAAAACATAATGCAAAAGAATCTGGCAAAGATATATATATATATATATAACTGAATCACTTTGCTGTACACCTGAAACTAATACAACATTGTAAATCAACTATACTCCAGTAAAATAAATTAAATAGTTGGGAGTCACCAATGCAAGGATGAAATTTAGGGCCTTGGGCCTGAATGGGACCACCTAGTGAGAGAACACAGGAAAATCAGGAGGCCCGGGACCCACCCAGTCAGTCAAGGAGCAGCAGGGAGCCTGGGCTGCTGTGAGAACAGGAAGCAGGGGGATAACCCACCTAAGGACTGAGAACTTCCCAGTGTGTCTGGTCACCTGCTGGACCCTAAAACTGGTTGTCCAAACCAGGGCACCCTTGAGAGTGAGAGGTGGGCCCTGTGAGTGATGGACAAGGACAAGAACCAATCAGAATCATCCAGACAACAAAGAAGATGGTTATCATCCCAGTTACTGGCACCCTTGGCAGGGTGGATTCATGTAGAGGAGAGGAGGCAAAGGCCAGCTGGAGGGAGGTGCAGCCTCCCAGAGTTTGCTGTGAAGGTGGATGGACAGACAGACTGTGGGGCACCCCAGGATAGACTGCTCCTCAGCAATAAGAAGGCATAAAACTCTTCACATCAGCAACATGGATGAATCTCGGAGATATTATGCTGGGGGAAAGAAACCAGACCCCCAGGCCCCATGGAGGTCATAGTGTGTGACTCCTTCTGTATAAAAATTCTAGAAAATGCAAACTAATCTGTAGTGACAGAAGGCTGGTGAGTGGTTGCCTAGGGGCGGGGTGGAAGGGAATTGGAAGGGAATTTGAAGGGGTATGAGGAAGCCTCCGGGTAATGATCATGGGTGTATATGTGTTAAAACTTAACAAGTTGTATTTGTTGTTCAGTTGCTCAGTTGTGTCCAACTCTTTACGACCCCGTGGACTGCAGCACTACAGGCTTCCCTGTCCTCCAGTGTCTCCCGGATCTTCCTCAGACTTACGCCCACTGAGTCGATGAAGCCATCCAACTGTCTCATCCTCTGTTGCCCCCTTCTCCTCCTGCCCTTAGTCTTTCCCGGCATCCAGGTCTTTTCCAATGAGTCAGCTCTTTGCATGAGGTGGCCAAAGTATTGAAGCTTCAGCTTCAGTATCAGTCCTTCCAATGAATATTCAGGGTTGGTTTCCTTTAGGATTGACTGGTTTGATCTCCTTGCTGTCTAAGTTGTGCTTTACTATTTATTTTTAAATGAAGTATTGTTGATTTACAGTGTTGTTTTAGTTTCAGGTGTAAAGCACAGTGGTTCAAATATATATATGTATATATATATATACATATAAAAGATTATATATGTTTATATCCTTTTTCAGATTCTTTTCACTTACAGGTTATTACAGAATATTGAATGTAGTCCTCTGTGCTTTAAGTAGATCCTTGTTGGTTATCTATTTATAGATAGTTGTGTGTATCTGCTAATCTCAAGCTCCGAATTTATCCTTCCGTCTCTCCTTTCCCATTTGGTAAATGTAAGTTTGTTTTCTAAGTCTCTGGGTCTGTTTCTGTTTTGCAAATAAGTTCATGTGTGTCTTTTTCGTAGATCCCACATGTGGGTGATATCATATGATATTTGTATTTCTCTGTCTCACTTCACTTTGTATAATATTCTCTGGGTCCATCCATGTTGCTGCAAATGGCATTACTTCATTCTTTTTTATGACTAATATTCCATTATATATGTACTTCTAGCACATCTTCTTTATCCATTAAGTTGTACACTTTAAATATGTCCAGTTTACTGTATGAGGTAGGTATTACATTCCTCAAGAGAGCTGTTTATTAAAACTGTTTTTGTGTAAAAAAAGAATGACCAAATAGGGCAGTAGTAGAAGGTGTGATTTGATTTTAAGTGTGAAGCATTGTGGCCTGATGTGGGGCACACGTGCTAGGGGAGGGGAAGAGAGAAGACCAGGCAGGGACCCTCTTATGAAGGTCATTTTTTGTCATGCTGAAAGTGAAAGTGAAAGTCGCTCAGTCGTGTCCGACTCTTTGCGACCCTATGGACTATACAGTCCATGGAATTCTCCAGGCCAGAATACTGGAGTGGGTAGCCTTTCTGTTCTCCAGGGGATCTTCTCAACCCAGGATCGAACCCAGGTCTCCCTCACTGCAGCTGGGTTCTTTACCAGGGGTTCAGAGTTCCTCTCACATGCCTGGCATCCTTCAGCTTCTGTGTGCAAAGAAATAATCTGGATTATCCGTCACAAGTGAAGTGCCCACACTGCATCCTCTGGGCTCCCCTCTGAGGATGGGGAGTGGCTGCAGTGAGTTGAGCCAGTTTCTGGGCATGCCAGCTGGACACCACCCCCAGTGCCTCCAGGCTCTCAGCCTTGTTGCTTAGGTCCTTTCCCCAAAGCCACCAGAGGGCTCAGCCTGTGGACGTGGCAGGGCATCAGTGCCCCCTGGGGCAGCCGTCAACCACAGGGAAGGGGGTCAGTGGATAAATGTCCAACCCCACACCTTTGGAGGGACATTTCTGAGATTCTTTCTGCAGGTCGCTCACAGTGTCCTAGCTGGAGGGAGCCCCAGTTGCCCACAGCAGTGACCAGCCCGAAAACCTTTTTGCATTCTCACCTGCCCTACCTGACTCTCCCTCAAAGGAGCAGCTGCCCATAAGCTACCTGCACTCAAATCCTTGTCCCAGGCTCTGCTTTCAGAGCCCCCAAAATACGGATCCCCTGGGACCTAGGATGTCTGCATTTTATGTGCCTGCCCAGCTTTTCTGGTGCAGGAGGCCCAGGACCCATGCTTTAAGGAACTATATGTGGCGAAAACACATGAAGGATTTCACAAAGGGACGTGATGGGGCCAGATCCAGCTCTTGTAGGAAATTAACTCTGGTGGCAATGTGAAGCTGAGGATGAAGGAGCAAGAGACAGGAAGCAGGCAGACCAATTAGCAGGCTATTACCCGTGTCCCAGAAGGAGGTAATGACGACGAAGATGGCGATGGAGGCTCCTCTTTGTGAAAGGCCTTTGATTTATAGCGTATAGAACCCTTTGCGCCAAAATGAGACAGAGCCTGATTTAACAGCCCTAGTGCTGTGGTCTCAGAAAGCTCACGTTTTTAGCATCCCACATTCCTCTTTTTCATCTGCTACTTTTTTTTTTTTTTTGGCTGCACTGGGTTTTCACTGATGCACAGTGGACTTTCTCTAGTTGCGGCAAGAGGGGGTGACTCTAGCTGTGTGTGGGCTTCTCACTGCAGTGGCTTCCCTTGATGCAGAGCACAGGCTCTAGGCAGGCAGGCTTCAGTCCTTGTCCACATGGGCTTAGTTGCCCCACCATATGTGGAATCTTCCCAGATCGGGGATCAAACCCATGACCCTGGCATTGGCAGGCAGCTTCTTAAACAGTGCATCACCAGGGAAGTCCCTCATCGGCTGCTTTCAAAACTTGATACATCAGTACAATGTGGCGCACCTTCATTTTGTGAAATTTTGTGTTTTTAGGACTTTGACATCGGGGCTAAGAACGTGAAGCTTTATGTCAACAAAAAACTCATCTTTGACGGCAAGTTAGACAAAGGAGGTGGCGAAGCCCCGCAGAGCATCCTGGTGGGGCTGCAGGATGAGAGGATGGAAAAGAGCGATGCTGCCCTCTCGGAAGAAAGCGGAGGTGTCCGCAAGACGCCCGGAACCGAGGGGCATGAGGAGCTCCACGCCAGTTACTCGCGGCCAGCTGGAGCAGGAGAGGATGTGAAGGTTTCTTCACAAGGAAATTTATTTGTTGGAAGGATGAATTCTCCCAAAGGCGTGAAAGACAGTTTGTCCCAGTTAGAGGAGGAGCTCAGCATTTTAGCTGCCCCATCCTCGACGGGTGGCGAGCCCAGTGGTCCTCCCCACTGCTCCCCTGTCGAGTGCCCTCCTCCTCCTGACCAGGAGCTCTCGCTGCTCCAACAGCTGGAAAACCTCACGGGCAGAAAAGTCTCTGAGCCACCAGGGAAAACCCCATCCTGGTTACAACCTTCTCCCGTGGGGAAAGGCAGGAAGCCGGGAGGCCCGAAGTTGAAACCCCTCTGGTTGAGTCCAGAGAAGCCGCTGGACTGGAGAGAAGAGCTTCCATCAGACGATGTCATTGGCAAGGGGCCTGCAGGGTCCGAGGCCAGGGATAAAGGCCCCCGCCGTGAGCAAGGGCGGGTGAACAGCTGGAATGTCATCGCCGCTGAGAGAGCTCAGAGGACAACCCCCACAGTCCACGGTGATGACTTTGACATCTTTAACCAGCCCCCCAACAGGGAGCAGCCTGCCAGTGGGAGGAGGGGCCTGAGGAAGGATGCCCTCAGCCTCAGTCATGGTGATGGCCAGCCAGCCAGCAGAGGTAAGTTCCAGAATCCATCTGACTCACTGGGTCTATCTTACTGGAGCCAGGGGCGCTAACTGTCATGAAGCTGTATTACTCCCTGGACCTCAGTTCCCCCAACTGCAACACAAGAAGGTTCTTCTCAACCAAGGGTCACAGATTCCCTGTCTCAGGGGCCACAGGGGCAGTAGCCTTGAGTGAAGTGGGCAAGGCACACTTCGCCTGTGAAACCCACAGGCGTGGTTGTCACTGGCTCCAAGATACGTTCCTTTGTCCATTTTTCTTGCCGACCATGGCTTTTCCAGTCTAGTCTGTTATCTAACCTCTGATAGAGACTTTTGGTCTCTAATTACCTCACTTTATTCTTAGCTGTACTGTTAGGGAAATAATGCAAGTGTGATGATAAATAGCAATTGATTCTTGCCTGGGAGTTGGAAGTACTATAGGGAGTGGTGAGGACTGTGGCAAACTGGAGAGCACAGACCCATCGAAAGGGGGCTTTTTGGCATTCAGAAATACAAGCCCAGGGCTTCCCTGGTGGCCCAGTGGTTGAGAATCCGCCTTGCCATGCAAGGGACATGGGTTTGATTCCTGGTCAGGGAACTAAGATCCCACATGACACAGAGCAACTAAGCCTGTGGGCTGCAACGAAAGCTCCCACATAATGCAACTAAGACTGAAGGCAGCAAATAAACAAATATTAAAAGAAAAAGAAATACAAGGCCCTTGGGCTAGATCTTTTCCTTTTATCAAGATAAATCAAAATTGTAGAATATTCTTATTTTTCAATATTGACCACTGATGGAGATTATTTTTAAACCACTGTGTGGGTAAAAAAAAAAACAACAAACCACACATCTGGCAGCAGGATTCACCTGCTTTGTGAACTTTGCAGTAGATTATCTCTGAGAGATCTGAAAGGAGATGGGTTTCTGAATATTTGCACTCAGATTTGGCTCCCAGGACAGAATGTAGCAGAGCAACATGAGTCAAACCACTTGAATTCAGACTCCGCTACTTGCAGACCTGAGACTTCTCGCCTGGGCCCTGTAGAGCTGGACACTTGCACTTTCTGAGCCTCAGCATCTTCATCTGTGAAATGGGAATGAACTCCCACAACTGGCCCTCCCCCCACAGCGTTGTGAGAAATGAATGAGATGATGGCTTCAAAATAGTGACCAGAGCCTGGCATGTGGAATGTGCTCCAGAAGCGGGGGCCATTATTTCAACACTAGCTTCTACATCCTTTATTGTCCACAAAGCTCCTGGACCTACCGAGACAGGGTTCACCTCGAGATTCTCTGGGTTTATCCCCACTCTGTACCACATAGAAGCACAAGCCCTGAAATCAAATGTTTATCCTGGTTCCCCACTGCCAACCCAAACTGTGGGCAAGTTCTGAAATCCCTCTGAGCCTCCATTTCCTCATGTGGAAGGAGGCAGATAATACCCAACTCATGGTGGGGTAGAAGCTGGGAGGATCAAATGAGATCTTACAGGGGCAGCATTTGGCACTGAGCCTGGCACATAAGAACACCCAACAGATGTTCGCTGCTGCTGTCTGCTATTATTGTCGGTGGCAGCAGCAGCGTGCGCACTCTGTGATGCAGCGGCAGCAGCATGGGATGGTGGTTTAGCTATATGCAAAACCCATGCATATATTTTTAGTGAATTACATTAGCACCTGCACCATTCTTGTCTAGTGGACAGACCCCAAAGGTCTGCATTTAGCCAGAGTTATACTTAGAAATGTGGAGAGTTTGTGGTCTCTTTCAGACCCTCAATGTCACTTGGGGCAGAGCAGTCCCCTCAGACTCTTGAGTGCCTTTCCATGGTGAGAGATGGCTTCCTTCTCCCAGGCAGAGCTTCTGTTTCTGACTCCCCAGCCTTACAGACTGTGCTGCCCATCCCGCCAAGACTTAACCCTAAGACTGTGTCTCAGGGAGGAGCGCAGAGTGGAAGAAAAGGACCAAGAAGCTCTTTAGGGGCAGATGCTGTGTCTTATTTGTGTTGGGATCCCCAGGACCTCGGGCTTCCTAGGTAGCACTAATGGTAAAGAACCCACCTGCCAATGCAGGAGGCATAATGAGATGTAGGTTCAATCCCTGGGTCAAGAAGATCCCGTGGAGGAGGGCGTGGCAATACACTCTGGTATTCTTGCCTGGAGAATCACATGGACAGAGGAGCTTGGTGAGCTCTACTCCAGGGTGTCACAAAGAGTTGGAAACGACTGAAACGACTTAGCACACACACACCCCGGGACCCAGGAGCCTGACTCATGGTGGGTCTCCTGCAGTGTGTGGGAGGAATGATGATAAAAAAGAATTGCAATGGCTAGATGCATGGCATGTTTGCAGTAAACCAGGTTGGGCATCTGTGCGTATTACTCAGACGGGCTCATTTAATTCTCATATCAGGGCCATTTTACAGATTAAAAAAATGTGGGGATTTCCCTGGTGGTCCAGTGGTTAAGAATCCACCCACCAGTGCAGAGGACATGGGTTCGATCCCTGCTCTGGGAAGGTTCCACATGTCGCAGGGCAACTAAGCCTGTGCCCCAGAACTACTGGAGCCTGCGAGTCGCGACAAGAGAAGTCACTGCAATGAGAAGCCTGCACCCTGCGGCCAGAGAGCATCCCTCATTCGCCGTTAACTAGAGAAAGCCCATGCACAGCAATGAAGACCCAGTGCAGCCAAAAATAAATTAATGAATTAAAAAAAGAAAATGTGAGGTAAGAAAGCAGGGTAAGATGGAAGGTTCAAAGTGGTGGCATATGAAGATCCCACTCACCTCCTCCCATGCACGCAACAAAACTACAATTGCATGTGAAATAATTCCCCCTGAAAAGGACCTGAAAGCTGGATGAGCAAAGTCTCCACAGTAAAGGGTAAAAGGACAGCATCAAGGTGGGTAAGGGAGGCAGAGAGATGATCTCACTAAGGAAAAAACCACACCCCAACCATGACATTCTGCAGATGCGAGGATTACACAGGTACCATTACTTTCTCTGGGGATTAAGGAATTTGAGCATTAGGCACCCCAATCCTTGGATCCTGCACATGAGAGATGAGCCCCCAAAACATCTGGCTTTAAAAACCAATGAAGAATACACCCCAAACTATGGAACTGCAGAGAATGGAAAGCTAGTTTTTAAAGGGCTCACTCACAGATTCACTCAACCAGAAAACCAGCACAAAAACACTGGGTTAAAACTTGCATGGACCATAAGTGAGTGGGACCCACATATTAATCTCCAAGCATCTGCTGGACCCATTTTGCACGCTCCCTGGGAACTGAGAAACTGGAGGGAGCCAGTTTTGCAATTTCAGGCTACTTTGCTGATCCCAGTGCCTATGGGTGTCATTTTGGAATTCTCCCTCTAGTCTGAGCACCAGTAGGCACACCCCACTTAGAACCCTACCCACCCCTGCACCTCAGCCAGGCCTCACAGCTGACTAGGTGATAAACCCTACCCACTAGAACTCAGCAGCCATCAGGCCAGCAATGCTGTATTTCCAGGGGTTAGCCCTGCCCCCAGTGCACAGCAGCACCCATGACCCTGCCACAACAAGAGCATGCATGCAACCCATAAGGGGACACTCCTTGAGCACCTGGCTCTGGTTGCCAGGCAGAATTGCATTTCTGAGCCCTACAGGATATCTCTTATGTAAGGCCACGCCTTCAAGGCCAAGAGAGCTGATTTACCTAACATACAGAAACAAACACTGAGAATTAGGCAAAATGGGGAAACAGGAATATATTCCTATCAAAAGAACAAGACAAAACTACCAAGAAAGAACTAAACAAAACAAAGATAACAATCTACCTGGTAGAAAGTTCAAAATAATGGTCAGATGATGCTCACAGAAATTGGAAGAAGAATGGACAAACCCAGTGAGAACCTCAACAAAGAGATAGAAAATGTAAGAAATTATCAAGCAGAAATTATAACTGAACTGAGAAATGCACTAGCAGGGTTCAACAGCATATTGGATGAGGTAGAAGAACAAATCAGCAGGCTGGAAGACACAGCAATAGAATCACCCAGGGACAGAGCAGCATAAGAAAAAAGGAATGTTAAAAAACAAAGATATTTTAAGGGAGCTTTGGAACATCAAGAAGAATGACATTCATATTATAGGCTCCCAGAGGAAGAGAAAGGGCATGCAAAATTATTTGAAGGAAAAGTGGCTGAAAATTCCCCTGGGGAAGGAAACAGACATCCAGATCCAGGAAGCCCAGAGAACTCTGAATAAGAAGAACCCAGACAGACACACGCTAGCCTGTACACCGCAACTACTGAGCCTGCACGCTAGTGTCCTCGAGCCACAACCACTGAGCCCACGTTCCCTAGAGCATGTGCTTGGCAACAAGAGAAGCTGCTGCAGTGAGAAGTCTGTACACGGCAACTGGAGAAAACCTGTGCACAGCAACATAAATAAATAGAATTTTTAAAAGAAAGAAAGAAATATGACATACCAAAATCTGTGAGATATAGTAAAAGTGGTTCCAGGAGGGAAGTTCATGGCACTACAGGTTTGCCTCAAGAAATAAAAATCCCCAATAAACAACCTAATGTTACACCTAAAGGAACTAGAAAAAGAAGAACAAATGAAGCCCAAAATTAGCAGATGAAGGAAATAATAAAGATCAAAGCAGAAATAAATGAAGTAGAGACTGAAATAAAATAGAAAAAAAAATTAGTGAAACTAAGAGCTGATTCTTTGAAAAGACAAATGAAGTCGGGAAACGTTTAGCTAGACTAACCAAGAAAAAAAAAGAGAGAGAGAGAGAGAGACAGAGCTCAAATAAATAAAGCCAGAAATGAAAGAGAAGTTACAACTAATACCACAGAGATACAAAAAGATCATAAGAGACTACTATGAACAATTATACACATAAATTGGACAACCTAGAAGAAATGAACAAATTCCTAGAAACAATCTTCTAAGACTGAATCATGAAGAAATAGAAGAGTTAAATAGACCAATTACTAGTAAGGAGATTAAAACAGTAATCAAAAATCTTCCAACAAACAAAATACCAGGGCCAGATAACTTCACTGGTGAAGTCTATAAAACATTCAAAGAAGATTTAATATCTAGTCTTCTCAAACACTTTTAAAAAACTGAAGGGGAGGGAAAACTTTGAAACATTTTATGAAGTCAGCATTATCCTGATAGCAAAACTAGACAAGTACGCCACGAAAGAAAGAAAGGAAGGAAGAAAGAAAATCACAGGCCAGTATCACTGATGAATATATGTGCAGGAATTCTCAACAAAATATTAGCAAACCTAATCCAACAGTACATTAAAAGGCTCACACACCATGACTAAGTAGGGGTTTTTGGATCATAACAAACTGTGGAAAATTCTTAAAGAGATGGGCATACCAGACCACCTTACCTGCCTCCTGAGAAATCTGTATGCAGGTCAAGAGGCAACAGTTAGAACTGGACATAACCACAGACTGGTTTCAAATAGGGAAAAGAGTATGTCAAGGTTGTATATTGTCACACTGCTTATTTAACTTATATGCAGAATACATCATGAGAAATGCCAGGCTGGATGAAGCACAAGGTGGAATCAAGATTGCCAGGAGAAATATCAATAATCTCAGATATGCAGATGACACCACCCTTTTGGCAAAATGCAAAGAACTAATAAGCCTCTTGATGAAAGTGAAAGAGGAGAGTGAAAAAGTTGGCCTAAAACTCAACATTCAGAAAATGAAGATCATGGCATCTGGTCCCATCACTTCATGGCAAACAGATGGGGAAACAATGGAAACAGTGAGAGACTTTATTTTGGAGGGCTCCAAATCACTGCAGATGGTGACTGCAGCCATGAAATTAAAAGACACTTGCTGCTTGGAAGAAAAGCTATGACAAACCTAGACAGCATATTAAAAAGCAGAGACATTACTTTGCCAACAAAGGTCCGTCTAGTCAAAGCTATGGTTTTTCCAGTAGTTATGTATGGATGTGAGAGATAAAGAAAGATAAAGAAAGCCAAGTGCCGAAGAAGTGATGCTTTTGAAGTGTGGTGTTGGAGAAGACTCTTGAGAGTCTCTTGGACTGCAAGAAGAACCAACCAGTGCATCCTAAAGGAAAACAGTCCTGAATATTCATTGGAAGGAGTGATGCTGAAGCTGAAACGCCAATACTTTGGCCACTTGATTTGAAGAACTGATTCATTAGAAAAGACCCTGTTTCTGGGCAAGATTGAAGGCAGGAGGAGAAGAGGGTGACAGAGGATGAGATGTTGGATGGCATCACCGACTCAATGGACATGAGTTTGAGCAAGCTCCGGGAGTTGGTGATGGACAGGGAAGCCTGGCGTGCTACAGTCCATGGGGTTGCAAAGAGTCAGACACTACTGAGTAACTGAACTGAACGGGACTGAACTGAATTCCAGGGATGCAAAGATGATTCAATATCCACAAATTAATCAATGTGATATAACAGAATGAAAGATAAAAATCATATGATTATCTCAGTAGATGTAAAAAAAATTGCTTTTGACAAAATTCAACATTTACCTAGGATAAAAGTTCTCAACAAGATTGGTATAGAGGGAACATAGCTCAATATGATAAAGACCATATATGAAAAGCTCACAGCTAACGTCATACTCAGTGGTGAAAAGCTGAAAATATCTCCTGTAAGAGATCAGAAACAAGACAAGGATACACTCTCACTGCTTTCATTTAACACTGGAAGTCCTAGCCACAGCAATTAGGCAAGAAAAAGAAAAACATCATCCAAATCAGAACAGAAGAAATAAAAACTGTCACTCTTTGCAGAGGACATGATACTACGTTTTGAAATAGAAAACCCTAAAGACTCTATCAAAAAATTGCTATAACTAATAAATGAATTCAGTAAAATTGCAGGATGCAAAGTCTAATATACAAAAATATGTGACATTTCTATATGCTAATAACAAACTAGCAGAAAGGGAAATAAAGAAAATAATCCCACTTATAATGGCATCAAAAAAGACAAAATACCTAAGAATAAATTTAATGAAGGAGGTGAAAGACACTGATGAAAGAAATTAAAGAAGACATAGACACACAAAAGGAAGATATTCCTTGCTCATGGGTTTGAAGAACTAATATTCTTAAAATGTCCATACTACTCAAAGCAATCTATAGATTTAATGCAATCCTTATCAAAATTCCAATGGCATATTTCAAGAACTAGAAGAAATAATTCTAAAACGTGTATGGAGCCACAAAAGATTCCAAATAGTCAAAATAATCTTGAGAAAGAAGAACAAAGCTGGACGTATCATGCTCCCTAGTTTTAAGTTATACTGCAAAGCTATAATAATCAAAACAGTATGATACTGATACAAAAAGAGCCACACAAATCAATGGAATAGAATTGAGAGCCCAGAAATAGACCCATGCATATATGGACTATTTGTTAATCAATGACAAAGGAGTAAAGATACAGAATGGGGAAAGGACGGTCTCTCCAATAAATAATGTTGGGAAAACTGGAGAGCCACATGCAGAAGGATAGAACTAGACCACTACATTACGCCATACACAAAAATCAACTCAAAATGGATTAAAGACCTGATTTTAAGACCCGAAACCATAAAATTCCTAGAAGAAAATGCAGGCAGTAATCTCAATGACACCAGCCTTAGAGATGGTTTTGTGGCTCTGACTCCAAAGACAAGAGAAACAAAAGCAAAAATAAATAAATGGGATGACATCAATCAACAAAGCTTACATACAGTAAAGGAAACCATCATCAAGATAAAAAGGCAATCTATTGAATAGGAGTTGATATTTGCACATCATATATGTTATAAGGGGTTAATATCCAGAATATATAAAGGACTCATACAACTCAACAACAAAAACAACCAAAAACAGGTTTAAAAATGGGAAGAGGGCCTAAATAGACATTTTTCCAAAGAAGACATACAGATAACCAACAAGTATATGGAAGGATGCTCAGTATCACTAATTGTCAGGGAACTGCAAATCAAAACTACAAGGAGATACCTCCTCATACCTGTTAAGATGGCCACTATCAACAAGACAAGAGAACTAATGTTGGAGAGGATGTGGACAAAAGGGAATTCTTGTACACTGTTGGTGAGATTGTAAATTTGTACAACCACTATGGCAAACAGTATGGAGATTCCTTAAAATATTAAGAATAGACTGCTATATGACCCAGCTATGCCACTTCTGGGTACTTATCTGAAGAACATGAAAACACTAATTTGGAAAGCTATACACACCCCTATGTTCATTGCAACATTATTTACAAGAGACAAGATATGGAAAAAAAAAACCTGAGTGTCTGTTGATGAATGAATAAAGATGCGATATGGTACATATATACATGGAGTAATATATGTACAATGTAATGTACATGAGTGGACCTTGAGGGTATTATGCTAAGTGAAATAAGTCAGAGAAAAACAAATACTGATGTCTTCACTCATACGTAGACTCTAATAAACAGAAGAAAATAAAAACAATTTCACAGATATGGAAAGCAGACTAGTGGTTACCAGAGTGGAAGGTGACTACAGTGTGGGCGAAAGTGAAAGTGAAAGTTAAGTCCCTCAGTTGTGTCCGACTCTTTGCGACCCCGTGGACTGTAGCCCATGGGATTCTCCAGGCAAGAATGCTGGAGTGGGTTGCCATTTCCTTCTCCAGGGGATCTTCCTGACCCAGGGATTGAACCCAGGTCTCCTGCATTGCAGGCAGATGCTTTAACCTCTGAGCCATGAGATGGACAAAGGAGGTCAATTTTATGGTAATGGATGGGAGCTAGATTTATGGTGGTGATCACTTTTTTGTGTATACAGATATTGAACCACTATGCTACACACCTGAAAGTTATATGATTATAAAAAGAAAAGAAAATGTGAGGTTTAAGTAATTTTCCCCAGATCACACAACCAATAAGGGTTGGAGCAGGATTTAAGGCCAGGCAGCCCTCTTGGCTTCCGCAGTGGCTCAGCCAGTAAAGAACCTGCCTGCAATGCAAGAGATGCCGGACACTCGAGTTCAGTCCCTGCGTCAGGAAGATCCCCTGGAGGAGGGCATGGCAACCCACTCCAGTATTCTTGGTGGAAAAATTCCATGGACAGAGGAGCCTGGCGGGCTACAGTCCATGGGGCACAAAGTCAGACATGACTGAAGCGACTGAACATCACACACAGCCCGGCTCCAGCATCCATGCTTCATGCTACTACCCTTCAGCGCCCTCCTTGCCCTGCTGTCATCAGCCACCTGCCCCCAGAAGACTTAGGCAATTCCAAGCCTTCCTGGTAAACAGACCTGGAGAACCGCTGGGAGTTATGAGGTGATGGGCATTTTTCTAACTTGTCCACGATCAGAAGACTTTGTCTCACTTTAATTTCCTTCCAGGCATTTCACTGCTTAGCTCAACACACATTAAGAACTGAGCTCTTGAGATTTCATGCTTGTTAAGCTGGTCGTGCTAAAAAGGAGAGTTGCTTAGAAATTTTAAATTACTCATTACATAGAGCCAAATCCCACAGCCATGCCCTTCAGGAAAGGTTCGGGTTGAGCCCTCCAACAGTGCTTGTAGAATGAATGACTGCCCAAGTTCCTCCCTGGGGCTGGAATCCTTCTGTCATCATAAGACAGAGCCTGGAAATCCTTTTGTCCAACAAAGTATCTCATTGTAAGGATATCTGCATTTTGGAAATGTCTTTATCGGGGCTCAGTTAGCTACAGATGAATGAAATCTCAGCAGTCCAGTTTGAGCAGTAAGGAGGTGTTATTTGAGAAGCCTCTGGCCCTGCAAAGACAGGAAGCATCACATGGGATTGAAAGGAGGAGCTAGAAAGCCAGGAGGCACCAAGGATGCTTCTTCTAAACTCTCCAGGGCTGCTGGGCCCTCCCTCTGCCGCTCTGCAGGTCCATTTTCCCTCACTGTTCCTCCTGAGATCAGTTTTCTCAACTCTGTGCAAATAGCAGGAAGTGGCCTTGCAGTCTCTCTCTCTGACATGAGTGAAGTGAAGTGAAATTTGCTCAGTCATGTCCAATTTGCAACCCCATGGACTATACAGTCCATGGAATTCTCCAGGCCAGAATACAGGAATGGGTAGCCTTTCCCTTCTCCTGGGGATCTTCTCAACCCAGGGATCGAACCCAGGTCTCCCGCACTGCAGGTGGATTCTTTACCAGCTGAGCCAAAAGGGAAACCCCAACTCCAAAGACTCATGGCAGAAGCTGATTGGTTGTCTTAGGTCAGATGTCCACTTCTTGTCCTATCAGCTATGGCTATTCACCTAGAATAAATGTGGCTCTGTTGCATCTCACTATGTGCTTTTGCACTTCCCCTTTTAGTAGCAATTAGTGCCTACCTCAGGGTTTCCCTACTGGCTCAGCTGGTAAAGAATCCACCTGCAATGTGGGAGTCCTGGGTTCGATCCCTGGGTTGGGAAGATCCCCTGGAGAAGGGAAAGGCTACCCATGCCAATATTCTTGCCGGGAAAATCCTTTGGACAGAGGACACTGGAGGGCTACGCTCCATGCAGTCGCAGAGTTGAACATGACTGAGAAACTAACACTTCATAGTGGTTTTTATAAAGTGAAGTTCAGAACTTTGCCGTTCATATTAATCTCCACCAAGGAATAGTTTTGAACCTTCAGTCCCGTCATCTCATATTGCTCCCTCCCAAACCGTGTTGACTGCAGATGAAAGGAGTAGCTTTCTGTTGTCCGTTCAGATCTGTGGGGAGGAATGTTGACGGACAGGACAAAGCACTGATCCCAGCAGTTGCCTGACTCCGAAGGTTAACAAGTCGCCTGTCCTACCGCAAACAGAGGGAAACTTGGCCCCAGCCTGCTGTCACATCTGAGAGGTCCAGGGCGAAGCCTGCACCTCTCCACTTTTGAAACCCAGAGCGTGCCTCTCTAGGGGAGAGTGGGTCAGAAAGCAGACACGGGATGAAAGCCAAGTCCTGCCTTTCTCGCACACCCCAGCAGAGAAAGGCACGCTGAGTCCCTGACACACATGACTTCCGGTGCTTTCTCCTTCCGTGCCCTTGAAGACCAGCCCGGCCCATTCATTTCAGTCAGTGGAAATCAAATCACAATAAACTGAGGTGGTGACGATCCATATGGAAGTTCCTTGTGCCAGATGTTAAGCCTCACGCCTGGAGGCAAGGATGGGAGGGACTCCTGGGGTCTTATTAATGACAGATGAGAAGTGGGGGGTGGTGAAGAGGTGCAGGACTGACAGGTGGAGGGGGGAGTCCCTCGGCCTCCAGCCCTGAGCACAGCGGGGAACGTGATAGTGGTGCCAAGCCCCCATCCCTTTACTGAGATACACTTAGGAGCATGTCCAGGCACCGGTTCTGTGCCAGGCCCTGGGATGCAGCAGGGGAGAGAGCAGAGAAGGCCTCTCCCAGAAGGAGGGTGTCCAGAAGAGCCAGTGTAGTGGGTCTCTGGGGCAAGAGCGTTCCTGGCAGAAGGGCGCCGTGAGGGCAGAGCCTCTGAGGCCAGGAGAGACTTGTATGGGTGGAAGGAAAGGCTGGCATGGTTGGAGTGGGATGCTCATGGAGAAAAGGGTGGGAGGTGAGGCTGGAGAAGTCAGCTGAGGTTGGGGGTTGGGGGGGTCACGCTCAGGGCCCTGGGGGCACAGTGAGGAGTTAGATTTTCTTTATTGTCAGTATTGTAGTGAAAAGTGTTAGTTGCTCACTCATGTCCAACTCTTTGAGACCCCATGGACTGTAGCCCACCAGGCTCCTCCGTCCATGGAATTCTCCAGGCAAGAATAGTAAAGTGGGTTGCCTTTCCCTTCTCCAGGGGATCTTCCTGACCCAGGAATTGAAACCAGGTCTCCCACTTTGCAGGCAGATTCTTTACCATCTGAATCACTGGTATAGTAGGGATAATGCCAATTAGAGGATTTGGTCAACTCCACTTTAGATATCTAGAGGTGGAAGTGACAGAGTGGACATGTCTGGATGTTCCAAGGGATTGTGGGAATTAGAACATGGTACCCCAGGGAGAGAGGCCAGAACCTGGCTTATGACAGTAAGCGGGGCTTGCACGGGAGCCAGGAGCTGGATAAAGACAGTGCTGGGGGAGGACAGAGAGAGGCCAGAACCTAGCTTATGGCAGTGAGTGGGGCTTGCACGGGAGCCAGGAGCTGGATGAAGGGAGTGTTAAGGGAGGACAGAGAGAGGCCAGAACCTGGCTTATGACAGTGAGCGGGGCTTGCACAGGAGCCAGGAGCTGGATGAAGGGAGTGTTGGGAGAGGACAGGAGGGGGTTGAGGCGTTCTGGTGCAGCCAGAGTTAGAGCACCAGGAGGAGCGGAGGGTACTGTGGCACAGAGAGAGGCGCAGTTGGCAGGGGAGGGCGGAGAACCAGGAAGAGATGTCTCCTGAGCAGGTGGAGGGGCACCTACCTTGACTGGGACATCAAACAGGGACAGAGGACCGAGAAAGATTGTGTGCTTGGAGTCATTGTGTACTTGGATAAAGTTGCTTCAGTGGAGGGGTGGTGGGAATTCTAAGACTCTTATGGATGCAAGGGACAGAAATCCACTAGGGGTTTGGCTTCAGGCATGGCTGTATCCAGGGGATCATATAAGTGTCATCAGGACTCTGGAGCTCTCAGTTCACATCCACCCACTTCATTCTCAGCCACGTTCTCCCCTCCCCACAACGTAGCCAGTGGCCACTGCATCCCTCCATCCGACCAGCTCAGAGTGCATGCGTGCGCGCTAAGTCGCTTCAGTCACGTGCGACGCTTTGCGACCCCACAGACTGCAGTCCGCCAGGCTCCTCCATGGCATTATCTGAGCAAGAATACCGGAGTGGGTTGCCATGCCCTCTTCCAGGAGACCGTCCTGACCCAGGGAGGGAACCTGGGTCTCTTATGTCTCCTACATTGGCAGGCCCATTCTTTACCACTAGTACTTCCTAGGAAGCAGCACCAATTTAAAGAGAGCCTTCTCCTTCCGCATAGTTCCTTTCATGAACCCATCTTAGAAAGGTGTTGTCAGCATTCACCTAAACTGCATGGCCTAATAAGCACAGGGTACCCAAAGAAAAGTTGGGATTTTTGTACCGACGAGGAGAAGTGGAGCTTGAGGTTGCAAAAAGCAACAGCTCTGCACAGAGGAGCCGGGTTACAGGGGGTAAAGCGAGGGTGGGGGTCACGAGGATGCAGTGTCTGCAATGAAAGGAGGGAGAAAATAGGACGGCAGTTGGAGGGAGCCGCAAGATCAGGTCAGCTTCCTTTTTCTTTCAGGTAGGAGAGATTTATGCGTGTCTGCAGGCAGAGAGAGGGGAGATGCCAGTGGGGAAGGAGTGATTGAAGATTCTAGAGAGAGGAGATAATTGATGGAGTCAGGCCCCCTAGGAGACAGGCAGAAAATGGAGTATAGGGCACAGGACGAGATGAAAGGAGAGAAAACAGAATGCCAGGGTCGTCAGCTGCTGTTTGTCCAGAATGACACCCTTAGGTGTCAGTTAGCCATGGCTTGGCCGGGGGAGCCGGCCACTGCTGGATGCACGTGCCTGGGCTTTACTGTCCTACAAGGGGGAGGGCACGGCCTTCGGGGCCACCCCTTGAGGGCCAGGCCCCTGTTCTCCACATGCTCCGGACATAAACTCAGCTCTTGGAATCAATTTCATCACAAGTGGAAGTAAATTCCTTACCTTGTAGTATACCTGGGTCGTTTGGCTTTTTTAATAGAATTTTGTCCTTGATTATAAAAATAATACATGTAGGGAACTTAGAAGAGAAGGTGTCAAAGAAGAAAGTTCACGTCTTTCCTATCCCCAGCCAGGAACGATATTAACATGTTGGGACATGGTGCCCACACGAGAGGCCGCATCTGAAATTGCATATCTGGCTTCCCCCCACCCCCCTCACGTGACATTCTTTCACAAGCCTTCCACCTGCCATTCGGCAGCCTTTGAAAAACTCCGTTAGGGTCATGTGGCCGTGACAGCCTCCAGATCAGACCCTGGGGTTGCTGACTCAGACACCGCAGGCAGCCGCATCGCTTTGGGTCGGGTGAGTTTCTGAAGTGGAGATGACTTCCGGCAAAGGTTCTCCCACAAGCAGGGAGTGTTCCCTTGATTTGCATAGTCGTTGCATTTTTAAAAAATCTAAAGTATATCGAAAATATACTTGTCTCTTTGTAAAACAACAATGTTCCAGACTCGGGTGACCACAGACAGTTTTTTTACCAACCTGAATGGTGCCTGAGACAGGCGACCAGATTCTGTGCCTGGACCATTCCTAGTCGCATCCCTGGCTCCGCCCTTCAAGGGCCAGCAGGCACTGAGACAGCCAAGAGCATCACACCACCCACTGGGGAAGAGTCGGGGGAAGAGAGAGGGAATTTGGGGTCAACAGGTACACACTGCCATCTTTAAAATGGATAACCAACAAGGACCTACTGTATAGCACAATGAACTCTCCTCAAAGTTATATGGCAGCCTGGATGGGAGAGGAGTTTGGGGGAGAATGGATATATGTATATGTATGGCTGAGTCCCTTTGGGGTTCATTTGGAACTATCACAACATTGTTAATTGGCTGTGTTGTTGTTTAATTGCTAAGTTGTATCCAACTCTTTGCGACCCCGTGGACAGTAGCCCACCAGGTTCCTCTGTCCATGGGATTTTCCAGGCAAGCATACTGGAGTGGTTTGCCATTTCCTTCTCCAGGGGATCTTCCCGACCCAGGGATCAAACCCATGTCTTCTGCATTGTAGGTGGGTTTTTTACCCCTGAACCCATGTTAATTGGCTATGCGTCCATGCTAAGTCAATTCAGCTGTGTGCGACTGTTATGAACTGTAGCCGCCAGGCTCCTCTGTCCATGGGGATTCTCTAGGCAAGAATACTAGACTGGGTTGCCATGCCCTCCTCCAGGGGATCTTCCTGACCCAGAGGTCGAACCCTCATCTCATGTCTTCTGCATGGGTGGGCGGGTTCTTTACTGCTAGCGCCACCTGGGAATTGGCTATACTCCAATATAAAAAAGTTTTTTAAAAAACACCCACGGTTTCTAGAATATGCCCCTGAGGGTGACCCCCACCCAGCTGAGAGCCACCGGATGAGACAGTGTTTAAGGGTCCCCACTGCCTCATGCACCACTAATGGAGTTTCACCCCTCCTGTGTGCTTCCTTCCAGAAGACACCTGGTCCACCCGGATGCCGCCACGGCCCCGGTGGCACAGCGAGCAGGATCACACCTTGCACGAATCGTGGGACTCCCTCACGGCCTTCGACCGCTCCCACCGGGGACGCATCTCCAACATGGAATTCCAGGGCGACATCCTGGACGAGTTCCTGCAGCAGCAGAAAAGCAGCCGGCAGAGCGACCAGCCACCCCCCTGGAAGGAGGGGAAGCCGGAGCCCATGAAAGGGCAGGACCACGGCTCCCCCGACACAGACGACGGGGGTGACTTCAAAATCCCCGTCCTGCCCTATGGACAGCACCTGGTCATCGACATCCAGTCCACATGGGGGGACAGGCACTACGTTGGCCTCAACGGGATAGAAATATTCAATTCCAAGGGGGAACCAGTGAGAATCGAGAACATTCAGGCCAACCCCCCGGACATCAATATCTTACCGGCCTACGGGAGAGACCCCCGCGTGGTCAGCAACCTCATCGATGGGGTAAACAGGACGCAGGACGACATGCACGTCTGGCTGGCCCCCTTCACGCCGGGCAAGTCCCACTCCATCTCCATGGACTTCGTGCAGCCTTGCCAGGTCGCCCTGATCAGGATCTGGAATTACAATAAATCACGGATCCATTCTTTCCGGGGCGTGAAGGACATCACGATGCTATTAGACGCGCAATGCATCTTTAAGGGAGAAATCGCCAAGGCCTCTGGAACCCTAACGGGAGGTACGATATGGCTGTAAGAGTGTTCTCGAAGCCCCTACCCACTACTCGCTGAAGCTCTGAGGAGAAACTAAACTTAGTGGCTGGCCAGGGACAGATAGGTCCCTCTGCTTTCCTAGACCTGGCCCTCTCCTTGCCTTTTACAGCGGGGTGTGCAAGAGCTGGCCTTACTGAGATACCTACTCTGGGTACCAGCCTTGCTCAGCTTCCTAGGGCCTGAGTCTGACAAGGGGATTCCTTCCATAAGTGACTGATGGAGAGAGTGTTCTCGGGAGAATCTGTAGGGCAGGGAAGGGTGTAGGATGTGGAAGGGTAGGAAGAGAAGCTAGGAAGGAAGCTTTTTCAGGGGAAGCCCAGCCTCAGCCTGATCCCAAGGGGAGGTCAGGAGTGTAAATTTCAGGATCTGTCCTGCCTGACAGCAAAGCAGCAAGGCTTTGGAACCCCCCAGGCTCCCCTGGTTGGGGGCATAACTCCCACACCCTTCCAGGCAAGGCCCCCTGGAAAGATCTGTGTGGAGCACCAGCAGGATCAGCTTCAGTGCCTCACCGGTGCCTGTGCAACAGCCCTTATTTCACAACAGATCACAGTGATCCTCATTAGATTGTGCTAAGGCGCTCAGCTGTGTCCGATTCTTTAGGACCCCCTGGACCATAGCCCGCCAGGCTCCTCTGTCCATGGGATTCTCCAGGCAAGAATACTCGAGTGGGTTGCCATGCCCCTCTCCAGGGAATCTTCCCAAACCAGGGATGGAACCCAGGTTTCCCGCATTGCAGGCAGATTCTTTACTGTCTGAGCCCCCAGGGAAGCCACCCTCACTAGATTAGGTGCCTTCATTAAATCTGTATGATTCTTACAATCCGTGAATTCCATTTGCAAAGATGTAAAGAAGAATAAGGCTCAGTTACTCAAATCAAGACCTGTGAGTGGGTTGGGATTTTCCTAGCCCAAAGATTGATGGATTTAGCTTCCCGATCTGCTCCTTGTTGTGATGTGGGATGAGCTGACTCTTGCGTCTTCCTGGTCCCCCTTGTCAGCTCCAGAGCACTTTGGCGACACGATCTTATTCACGACCGACGATGATATTCTGGAGGCCATATTCTGCTCCGACGAGACGTTTGATCTGGACGTGGAGAGCCTGTGCAGCCTGCAGAGCGAGGAGGCCCTGCAGAGGCCCAGCACGGCCGACGGCCAGGGGGAGGAGAGGCCGCGCACCCAGGCCGGCTCGTGGGCCGATGACCGGGTAGGGCTGGTGGTGAGGGGAGCCGCGTGGGGGGCAACGGGGAAGGCACCCAGGTAGATTTCTGCTCCTGACTCAGAGTAGAGCAGGAGGGATGGAGATGGATGTCCCGTAAGCTGCTGGCGCTCCTGTTTTGACATTTCTCATTTTTCTGCTTCATTTTTTGTGCTGTGTGTCGTATTTCATTCTCTAATTATTTTTTATTTTTTTTTTAACCAAAGTGAAGAAAGTATTCAAATTTTAATCAAAGCTGGGGAAATCAGTTCTGTGTCATCTCTGTAATTTAGAGGTTGGCAGTCTTGGGGGAGTTTTTGCTTTGGGTTGCGTTTTGATCACTCACTGTTGTTTTTGATGGAAGGGCTGCAAATGCTTTTAATAGGCAGACTTGAGAATTAAAATAATGATGATCCTGGCAGTCACTTCTTGGGCACATATCGTGACCAGTCGTGGAGCACTTGTCTTGGTGTTTAACCTTCCTCACAGCCCTTGGAGTAGAGATGATTAATAATATCCCTATTGAGGAAACCAAGGCTCAGACAGGCTAAGGGACCCATCCAAGGACACCTCGTGGGAGAGTAACAAGGCTCAAACTTGAATGCAAGACTCTACCAAGTCTGTGCTTTTCTTTTTTCAAATGTTTATTTATTTTGTTTATTTGGCCAGACCGGGTCTTAGTTGCTGCATGCGGGACCTAGTTCCCCAACCAGGGATGGAACCTGGGCCCCCTTCATTGGGGGTGCAGAGTCCTAGACACTGGACCACCAGAGAAGTCCCAAGTCTGTGCTTTTAATGGACTAATTATCGAAAATGAAAGATGACCTTCAGGACAAGGGTCAGCCCAAGTCAAAGACCAGTGGTCACAGTGAAGAGATGCCAGGGTCTCTGGGGATGCTCGTGAGGCCATAGGAGAAAGAGGACATAGTTAAAGAGGGTGGGGAGAAGAGTGCAAACAACCAACCAGGAACCAAGGACAAAATGTTCAGCTACAGGAAGGTCACGACCAAGACGGGGCAGTGATACGGCTTGTCAGTTGCACCATGTTCACAGGTTGCAACCTGCAGGGGCCTGCAGAGCACCGTGTGAGATGGGGAAGGGGCGAGCAAAGACCCTGTCCTCCCCTCACCAGACAAGCTAGCTCATTGCCAGTGATTGTCCTGATTCTTTCACAGAAAGCCAGAAATCTGGATTGTTACGTAAAATCTCCCCAGTAAAAAAAATGTTGGCCACCAATTCATAGTATTTTCAAACCTTCGGCAAGCCACAAAACACGTCTGCAGTCTGGCTTTGCTGTGTGGGCTTCCAGCTGAGAGAGGGTCTCGAAGCCTTTCACTCACCCACCATTTTCCACATGGTGAAGTCCCTGCTCAGGGACTCTGATCCAATGGAGTCCTGGGAGGTGCAGAGAGGGATCACTCTCTCTGCCTAGGCGATTAGGACAGCGAGCTCAGGGAGGTCATGTCAGGGTCACACCCCTAGCAGGGGGCTCCCCTAGGTGTCCAGGTCTGTCCATCCAGCAGGGGGCGTCCTAGGAGGCTCAGGGAGGTCAGGGGATCAGGGAGGCAAGAGAAGGCACGTGGGCTTTAGGGCGGCAGTGTTCCCAGTGGCCTGAGGCTGCTCAGCGTCAGAGGACAGCTTCTGGCAGACAGCCTTCCTCTTGTTCCTCCCCGTAGCCAGGCAGGGGCCTGAAGGGGCTGGACTGAGGGGTCATTAGGGTGTCATCAGGTACCCAAACACTATCCCCACTAAAACTCTAAGATCCGGACAAGTGGCTCCACCTCTCTTTGCATCTCAGCTTTCCTGTCTAGGTCAGGAAGATCTCCTGGAGAAGGGAATGGCTACCCACTCCAGTATTCTTGCCTGGAGAATCCCATGGACAGACCTGGTGGGCTACAGTCCATGGGGTCGCAAAGAGTCAGAAATGACTGAGCGACTAACACTTTCCCGTCTGTGAAGAACTATGGGCTCTTCTACCCTGATTTACAGTGCAGAGATCTAATGAGAAAAGTTTCCGATTACACAGAGATCTAGCAGCAGGATGTGGTGGCCCACTCTGTCTATAGACCAGGGGTTCTTTATCTGCCTGCCCATGGGAATCATGGGAAGGTTTACAAAATGCAGATGCAGGGGGACTTCCCTGGCGGTCCTGTGGTTAAGACTCCACACTGAAAACGCAGGAGGCATGAGTTCGATCCCTAGTTGGAGGACTAGGATCCTGCATGCCATGCGGAGCAGCCAAAAGATGTTTTTTAAATTGATGCACAGTCCCCAGGGTTGAGAACCGTTCTGTATGTTTTAATTCTTTCCCCTCCTTCCCTTCATCCCTCCCTCCCGATCTCTCTCTCTCCCCCTCCTTCTTCCAGCACACTGGATAAACTAGATACAGTCCTTCCCTGGTCCAGAAAATCTGATCGCCTGAGCTGATTAGTGTCCAATACCTCCCCTAACAGTAAGAGCTTCTGGCAAAGACATCAGATGCAGGAGGCTTTCTGGGCCTGCCCGTATTACCAGTCACGGGGCTCCCATCAAGGCAGAAAACAAAACACCGGAAAAGACACCAGGACCTACCTGGGGCACGGGGTGGGCAGCAGTAGCTGGAAGAGTGGCCGGCCAGCTGCGTGGGTATCACTAGAATCACCCCTTCCCTCTGCTTCTCCCCACCCTGTGTGCAGGGCCTGGAGCCAGAGCTGCCCCCCAGTCCCCCTGTCCCTGATGTCACCACGCCAGAGCCGGGCGTCTACCACGGCATCTGTGAGTACCCTCCCCTGAGGCAGTGTCACAGGCAGGAGGACCTTCAGGGGTCGGGGGTGGGGAGGGAGTCATGGCCGCTTGGGACAGGGTTTCCCAGGACAGTAGAGGAGATTGTACCGTGTTCAGAGACACCAGGCCCTGGGACAAGTCAGGGCTGAAACCAGCTGGTGCTGGGCTCATTGGCTCTGGCAGGGCTGCAGCCCTTCAGAGGAGGGGTCCTCCTGGCAGTGTGCCCTCCCAGAGGGCCACACACAGAAGTCTGATGTGTTAGCTGCAGCCCTGACCCCAGAGGGTACAGTGGGAGCCCGGAGTTATAGAGCAAGAAGACGTAAGAGCCGGAGAGACTTGGGCATCTGTCTGTCCAGGGTTAAAGTTGCCCCTTCAGACTGGACCACAGAGCAGATGCTGGAACAGAGGAAGCTTGCATCCTCCCCTCTCCATCTGGGGTGAGGCATCAGGAGTACTGGCCCAGGTGCCCACTCTTCTAAAAAGTCAGAAATCTGGATTTTTACATGAAATCTCCAGGTTTTTAAATGGTGGTGACTAATTTTACAGTATTGTAAAAACATCCTATGAGCCAAACATGTGTGTTTGCCCAGCCGGCTGCTGGCTGGTGGTCTCCGGGCAGATCTCATATGGGTTTCGCTGAGTCTGTTCTCTGTCCTCAGCCCATGTGCCCCTCGGGCCAGGTCCTCCCTGACTCGGCACACATCCCCCACCTCTGCCTGAGTCCTCGGGGACCCTTGAGCCCCGATCCCACTGGCTGTGGTCTCTGCCTCCTGTTCTCTGTTCACAGGGCTCTGCCAGCTTGCTCGCTGCCACCTCCCCTCCTGCTCTTTCTTGCCCCCTGTGCCCGCCATCCACCTCCAGTTATCTTCTGAGAGGAAGAGATGCACCATGGCATCATCATGCCCCCTCCCCACCATCATCTCCAGAACGGAGCCTTAAGGTGTCAGAGTTTAGCCTCCTCTTTGCTCCGCTCCTCCCCACCCCATCTCCTGAGCCCCCGCCCCCCGCCAAGCTTCCATGTAGGCCATGCCCACCCTGTGTGCCCTCGCTCTCCGTCTCTGCCCTTTAAAAGGATGTTGAATGCCACTGTCTGGGTCCCCAAGAAGCAGCCTCTGCGATGGAGTTTACTGGGGCATGCTCTTGGGGGAGGGTAGGAAGCAGGGCTGGGCACAGAGAACTGGGCCACGGGGCAATCACACCAAGGCCTCTGCCAGCCTGCAGGGAGCTCAAAGTCCCCTTGAAGTAAGGGGGCTGAGTAAGGGGGTCTTGAGTAAGGGGGCTGGGCCTTTACACGCCTGCGTTAATAGGCCACCTGATGCAGGCTGGGGAGGGGCAACGCCAAGTGTGGTCGGTTGGGGGTCGTCAACACTCCCCGTCCTGACGTGTCACCCCTGGGGGTAGGAGGCAGGATCTGGGGGGTGTCCCACAGTGCCCACCACACCCCTCTTAAGGCCTTGCTGTGACCCGCTCCCATCTCCGTGGTGCCCAGTGAGAATTCAGCTCCCCCTCCCTCATTCCACAAGCACAAATCGCCTCTGAGAAGAGAGGAAGCCTTCCCTTTGAATCCTCGGCCCCTTACTTTCCAGAACTCTCTCTCAATTGCTTTGGGACTTAGGGACAACTGAGTAATTTGAAAGCCAACCCAGTGTAGGCCAGGGCCCAGCTGAGGCTTGGTTTCATTCCCCCATCCAGGCCCTGTGCTGGGGCTTTCCCTGGCTTATCTCACTTCCAGCTCTTATTCTCCCCATTTTCCAGATGAAGTTAGGAAACTGAGGCTCTGAGAGATAGAGAGAGCCACCTGGGGTCACACAGCTAGTTATGAGGTCAAGGACGGGACCGAGTCTGTCTGAATCCACAGTCCAGGTCCTCACCACTCAATACACTCCAGAGAGGTCTTTGGGAAGAGTCAGCAGCTCACAAAACTGGGAGACAGCCGTCATTTCTGGTTTAGTCTGGGCTCCCCTAGGTTGGTCAGGATTCGGGGTGGGGAACTGGGGATAAGGGAAATTGAATTCAAACTGAGTTAAGCAAAAAAGGAAATTTCTTAGCTTATGTAGCTAAAAGAGCTTCCCAGTGGCTCAGTGATAAAGAATTTGCCTACAGTACAGAAGGCGCAGGAGACGATCTGTGGGTCAGGAAGATCCCCTGGAGAAGGAAATGACAACCCACTCCAGTATTCTTGCCTGAAGAATCACATGGACCGAGGAGCCTGGCGGGCTGCAGTCCACGGGGTCGCAAAGCATCAGCCATAACTGAGCACACACTTGTGCATGTAGCTAGGAAGGTCAGGGGCTGCTGGTTTTCCACACTGCTGGATCCAGGTGTGCAAATGATGTCATCAAGGCTTGGTGTCTCCCTCCGTCCTTCTGCCCCATTTCTCAGTCTCTTGTCTGTCTCCCATTCAGACGCTGTCCACATGAGCTCCTTGAAGCTCCACCCTGTAATCCCAGGTCAAAGAGCTTTTGGTTCCCAGTAAGTCCAACTGTCTTCCTGGAATGTCTGCTCACCTGGCTCACGTGCCCATGCTTAACTAATCACTGTGGCTTACCTTGGTGGGAAGGGAAGGAATGGGGTGGAAAACATGGATTGGCCTGGCCTGGGTCAGAGGCCCATCTTTAGAGCCAAGAATGGGGAGTCCGCCACCCTGATGGTGCTTCAGAGGAGGCTAGAGTGCCGTAACCGGAAGAAGGAAGGAAGGAAGGCCGGCCAGAAGCATCCAGTGTCCCCTCCATCTGATGACTTCCTCCAAAGATGCTGTCTGTAAATGTTTTTCCTGCTGAACCAGCTTCTGACCTTTCTCAGAAATGTTATTTCAATGCCCTGGGAGTTTTGCCCTGGAGTAGAGCTCCCAGACCTTTTTGCTACAAGAAAAGCGTAATTTCTCTGTGTCGCTACTCAGCAGGATGGCAGAAGAACCTGCTGCCCAAGGACCCTCTGCCCACTCTGAGACCTGTGATTTCCAAAGCTGCCTTCTCTGAACCTTTGCCTTTTTCCTCCCTGTATCCCGAATCCTAAATGTGCTCTCCTAGCCTGTGCAAATGACGAGTGCTTTGATAAAGTGACCCAGGGGAGATGCGTTGTGGCTGGTAAATACGGCCAATCCTATTAATGTTTTGAAAGGAGATATATGACTTGCTAATTTGCAGATGACACTAATTTTAGAAGTTTTGCAAATATCAGCAGTGATGAATAGGAAAGGAGCTGAGAGAGTTGAAACATGGGAGAGAAATAACAAAATTAATTTCCATTTATATAAATACTAATTGATACACCAGAGGAAAATGAATATGGAACATGGATATTAGCTCAAAGAGGAGAGTAATCGCTTTTGCAGCAACCTTAGATTAGATGGTATCTGAGTGCATCTCAGAGCTGACTCATCGGAAAAGACCCTGATTCAGGAGGAGAAGGGGGGGGCAGAGGATGAGATAGTTAGAGAGCATCACCAACTCAGTGGGCATGAATCTGAGCAAACGCCGGGAGAAGGACAGGGGAGCCTCATGGAGTTGCAGAGTCGGGTACGACTTAGCAATGGAACAACAACAGTGCCTCTTGCCAGGCAAACAAAGTAGGGGCAGCTTGGGAGAATCCGGGGTGCTGCCTCTTGTTTCGAGAGGGAGGTGGCCTTTCTCCCTCACAGGGATCCCCGCCTGATCTAAGTCGGCTCCCTCCTGCCCTCCAGGCCTTCTCCATCTCAGGAATGTGGTGCCCGCAGCCGCTCTGCCCCTTGGGTCAGGAACATTTTCCCTTTCCTTCAATTCCATCCAGGCCATTGAGAGTCCTGGTACTGCTGTCTCCCAGTCTGTGCACTTTGCCCCGTTTTCACCACTACCCACCTTGTCCCGGCCACAGGGATCACAACAGCGTCCTCCCTGGCCTCCTTATGGAGTCCAGCGCTAGTGCACTTTCCAAGACACTGGTCATATCGTGGCACCTCTGCTCCCAGATCTATGCCTCCCTAGCTCCCCACTGAAGAGAAGAAAATCCAGACCTCCTGACATGATCTAGCCCCGCACCTGCCCTTCTGATCTCACTTTCCTCCACTTTCTCCCTCAGTCACTTAGTTCCAACCACAAATCAAATGTGTTTCCATCCCAGCGCCTTTACTGTTTCTGTCCTCTCAGCCTAGAAAGTCCTTCCAGAAATGCTACAGGATGGTGGCCTCCTTCTCATCACCCAGGTCTCAGCTTAAATGTCACCTCCTCCAAGAAGTCCTCCATGACTACCCCCCCACCCATGCCTAGTCACTCCCTATCCCAGCCCTTTCACTTTTTTTCATGGTATTCATTGCTCTGTGGAACTATCCGATTGTTGTTGTTGTTGTTGTTAGGTGTTCATTGTCTGTCTTCACTGCAATGGAAATTCCTAGAGAGACTTTGCTGTGTATTGGTATTTACCCCTGAATCTCTGGTGCCAAGAACAGGGCTTGGTTCTGTTGCTGTACAGACCCCATGGACTGCAGCATGCCAGGCTTCCCTGTCCATCACCAACTCCAGGAGCTTGCTCAAACTCATGTCCATCGAGTCGGCGATGCCAACCAACCATCTCATCCTCTGTCGTCCCCTTCTCCTCCTGCCTTCAATCCTTCCCAGCATCAGGGTCTTTTCCAAGGAGTCAGTTTTTCGCATCAGGTGGCCAGAGTATTGGAGCTTCAGATTCAGTATCCGTCCTTCCAATGAATATTCATGAGAACCCCATGAACAGTATGCAAACCACTTGTTACATTAGTGGCAATAAATATTTGTTTACCGTTGGCTGTGATTTTGGTGAAACTCAAATGATTGTATTTTGATTCATTTACCTATAGGTATCTACTAAACATGTACTCTTCAATCAATCAATCTTTTTTTTTTTTTTTGAAGCCTTAACTGACCATGTGTTTTCAAGTACTGTTCTAGGATCTGGGAATAAAACAGTGAACACTGTGAACAGAGTTCCTGCCCTCAGGGAGGTTCCATCTAAGTGGGAAAGACTGATGAAAATAAATAAGCAAAATAATAAGCAAATCAGTGAAAATAAATAAGCAAATCAATGTAGAACATCTTGTTGGATGACAGAAAATAAAGCAGAATAAGAGTTTTGCGAGAGATGGGGGAGGGTGCTATTTGAGCTCAGGTGGTTAGGCAGGGCCTCTCTGAGGAGATGACAATTGAGCAATGAATATTCATTGGAAGGACTGATGCTGAAGCTGAAGCTCCAGTACTTTGGCCGCCTGATTCGAAGAGCCGACTGATGGAAAAAGACCCCAATGCTGGGAAAGATGGAGGGCAGGAGGAGAAGTGGGCAGCAGAGGATGAAATGGTTGGATGGCATCACCGACTTAATGGACATGAGTTTGAGCAAACTCCAGGAGATAGTGAAAGACAGGGAAACCTTGCATGCTGCAGTTCATGGGGTCGCAAAGAGTCGGACACGACTTAGCAACTGAACAACAACAAAGGGTTTTAAGAGTGATGGGGGAGGGTGCTATTTGAGCTCAGGTGATTAGGCAGGGCCCCTGGGCTTCCCTGGTGGCTCAGATGGTAGAGAATCTGCCTCCACTGCAGGAGACCCAGACTCCATCCCTGGGTCAGGAGGACCCCCTGGAGAAGGTAATGGCTACGCGCTCTAGTATTCTTGCCTGGAGAATTCCATGAAGAGAGGAAACTGGCAGGCTACAGTCCTGTAATGTCACAAAGAGTCGGATGCAACTAACACTTTCTCTTTCTCTGAGGAGTTAATTGAACATAGACTCACCATGAAAAGGAATGTATCAGTTAGCTTCTGCTGCTAAACAAACCAGCCCCCAATTTAGTGACCTAACATAATTGCCATTAATCGTGATTCATCATAATTCAACAGCTTGGTTGGGCGTTTCTTCACATCTGAGCGTAGCCGGCCTCTGTGGGGCCTGCTCTTGTGTCTGGTCAGCTGGCAGAGGCACTGGCAGCTGAACAACCTAGGATGGCGTCAGCTGCACAGCCAGCAACTGGGAGGCTAGCCCGGCTCTTTCCTGTGGCAGGACTCTCAAGTGTAGAGGGATGGGCCAGAGCCCCCTGCACACGCACTTCACAGCCTCTGCTGGTTTCACTCACTTTTGCTTCTGTTCCATTGACCAAAGCAAATCACATTGCCCAGAACTCAGAGAGTGGAGGAATAAACTCCACTTCTGTATGAGAGAAGCAGCAAGGTCACGTGACACAGAGGCAAGGATGCAGAGGGAGGGATTTGTGGCTGTGTTGCAGGCCCTGATGCTGTGAGAGGCTGTGATACATCCAGAACCACTCTGGTCACCCATCCGTTTCATCTGCCCCCAAGATGCTCAGAGCTACCTTGGCGTCATGAAGAGCAGAGGGATCTGAGGCCGAGTTATGAAACATATGTTGGAAATGACAGAGGAAGCCACGTTCCAAGGTGGTTTTCTGCTTTGGCCTCACTTCCTGGCCACACAAATATCTTCAGCCTCCCTGAGCTTCTGCCTCCTCATATGCGCTGAAGTGCGTGGAATGCCATGAATCCAGGCTTCCTTCTTCCAGTGCTACCGTGCTGGCGTTCTGTAACATTTGCAACAAGTGTGACTCTTTGGAACACAGCCACCCAGAATTCTCCAAGGGTAGAAGAGGTCACTGGACTTGGTCCTGCTGATGGGAGACCAATAAGGGAAGAGAAGTTCCAGCCAGATATCAGACAGAGATTCATTTGCTTTGAGCTTTCTGGGCAAATGAATGACTCACCTGGGAAGTTTTGCCTTGGGACCACAGAAATTCACTCCTAAATGCTCCCTGATGATCCAATGGTTAAGAATCCGCCCTGCAGTGCAGGAGACTCGGGTTTAATCCCGCATGCCGTGGAACAGCTAAGCCCACAGGCCACAGCTAGAGTTTGTGCACTGCAATGAAAGATCCCGCATGATGCAGTGAAGATCCTGCGTGCTCCAACCAAGACCCGACGCAGCCAAATAAATAAATACATTTTTTTAAGAAATGCTCCCTGATGGAGCAGGGGTGGAACAAGGGCAAAAGAATGGGGGTGTCACTTTGGATCGCTTCCTTTCCCTTGAATCCATGTGAATCCCCGTGATAGTGGCCAGTTTGCGTAAAGTGTCCATTTCCAACCTTGTGGCTTACTGGTGCAGCCACCTCCGTGTAGTTAGTTATTTAATTTTTCCATCTGTCCTGGGCTCCTTCTATGTGGCAGGTACTGTGCCTGGCTCTGGGGGCACTATGATCTAACAAAACTGATGGGATTTCTGCTCTCAAGGAGCTCACCATCTGACAGGGCAGATGGAAATTTACCAAACAGTCCCAAGCTCACCGTGGTGACCAGGGCATGGAAGGGGACATTCACAGTGGCATGGCAGGCTGAGAATGGAGGCTTGATGTGGTCAGAGAAGTTGGGAGGGCTTCCCCGAGAAAGCAAGCTGGGATCTGAGGGATGGGCACAAGTTAGCTAGGCTGTGTGAGTTCAGGAGTGAGGAAACAGCATGTGCAAAGGCCCTGTGGTGAGAGAGAGCATTGTGAACGTGAGGGATGGAAAGACCGTCTGGGTGGCCCCAGGGGTCCTGGGCCCAAGATGAGATTAAAAAAGCAGACGGAATCCAGATGGCAGGGGTGCTGGTTGAGCAGCATGGGAAACCATGCTAGGGTGCTAATCACGAGGTGGGCAACGTGACTGATGAGTGGAGAAAGGACCTACGGCTGTGTGCAGGGCTAAACCACACAGGTCCATTTATCCTGCAGACATTTCTTGAGTATCAACAGTGGCCCAGGTCCAAGGGCTACTGAGAAGAAAGCAGAGCCTACTCTGAAGGCCCTTTTATTCAAGTCTGAGTTTTCCAGCTGGTAGAATACAGAGTCTGAAATCAGTCCTCTTGCCACCTCTGTCCTGGATTGTCTTTGTTCAGTCGCTCAGTCGTGTCCAGTGCTTTGCGACTCTACGGGCTGCAGCACACCAGGATTCCCTGTCCCTCACTATCTCCCGGAGTTGATTCAAACTCATGTCCATGAGTCAGTGATGCCATCCAGCCATCTCATCCTCTATCGTTCCCTTTTCCTCTCACTTTCAATCTTTCCCAGCATCAGGGTCTTCTCCAGTGAGTCAGCTGTTCACATCAGGTGGCCAAAGTATTGGAGCTTCAGCTTCAGCATCTGTCCTTTCAGTGAATATTCAGAGTTGATTTCCTTTAGGATTGGGTACTTCCTGCAGAATCTCCGGTGCTCACCGGACACTTCTCTTCCTGCTGCAGGCCTGCAACTGAATTTCACCGCCTCCTGGGGTGACCTGCACTACCTGGGGCTCACCGGCCTGGAGGTGGTGGGCCAGGATGGCCAGGCACTGCCCATCAACCCGCACCAGATCTCTGCCTCCCCCAGAGACTTAAATGACCTCCCTGAGTACACGGATGACTCCCGGACCCTGGACAAGTGAGTGTCTGTAAGAAGCACAAGGCTCATGACAGCAGGGGCTCGGGGACCTGATGTGCGTCGTAAATTTCAGACTTAACCATCAACTGGCATCCCCTGGCGTCCCCATTCCACCTTCTTCCGGCCACCCCAAGGTCTGGCGTCTGCCCATTTTATAGTCAAGGGAAACTGAGGCCTGGGAAAGGGCCACACAGCTGAAAGAGGTAGACAGGATTGGAAGCCAGGCTCTCCTGCTTCCAGACCCAGCTGTGCTTTGTGTTTCCTCCATGGTGCTGGAAGCCCCTGGTGGCTCCGACAGTAAAGAGTCTGCCTGCAGTGCAGGAGGGGCAGGAGATGTGGGTTCGGTCCCTCAGCTGGGAAGATCCCCTGGAGAGGGGCGTGGCTGCCCACTCCAGTATTCTTGCCTGGAAAATCCCATGGGCAGAGGCGCCTGGTGGGCTACAGTCCGTGGAGTCACAAAGAGTGTTTGTGACTTTCACTTTACACTTCCATGGTGCTTAGCATGGGGCTTCAAACACAGTAACTGCTTGCTGAGCCTTTGGCTCTGTGTTTAGGCCTGAAGGACCCAACCTATCCGGGGCTGAAAACTTTCCCCTCCCTGAGGCTGGAGATGATGGCTGCAGCTGCACTTTCCTCTGCACTTGTCCAATTTTATAAGCCCAGGTTGAGTCAAGTCAGTAAGAGGACAAGCCTGGACACAGCATTGATCCACAGTGTTCAGGCACCCCTGAACCAGGACAGCTGTCAGGCTTGGGCCCTGCCTGCAGGTGTGAACAAGAAGAGTCTAGGGGAGCCAGAGGGATGAGAATTCAAATCCTGTCTCTGCCCCTTGCCAGCTAGTTCCTTAACTTCTCTAGTAATAATAATCATAATAATAACTGAAATTATAATTGCCATTTTTGGAGCACTTATTAAATGCCAGACCCTGGGCTGTGCTAAGCAGGTTATAGATATTAATTCATTTAAATCTCAAACAGCCCTAAGAGGCCCCTACTCTACAGATGGAGAAACAGAGGTACCTCAAAGGTCACCCACATTAGCTGAGTGGCAGAGTCATGATTTGAACACAAGCGCCTGGAAGACCAACACCTGTGCATTTAACCACAAAGTTATACTGTCTTCCCCTGCCTCAGTTTCCTTATCAGTAGAATGGGACAGTAATCTGGCTATTGGGCAGAAAGGGGGTTCCCACGTCACAGCTGCACCCACTGCCTGGCCCCGAGTGTGTGGGATCAGTGGTGGCCTCCTGCCTGCCTTCCTCCAAGGTGCTCCTTGACCGTGGCCGTCACGGCTGCTGCGTTGCCCGATCAGGGGCCATCTTGGTGAGTCACACTCTCACAAACTTCGACTGGGAGCCTGTGGTCCCTGCTGCCAATTGTAAAAGCTGGCCTGCTCATAGCTGGCCTGGCCTCGCTTGTTCATCCACACCCACCCAGTTCCTTCCCCTCTGCCCAGACTATGTTGCAGCAAATCCCAGGTCTGAAAGTATTTCATCTCTGGGTATGTCAGTATGTATCGCTGAACAATAAGGACTTACACCTGATCCAAGTATCATTATTCTACCTAAATGATTAACAGTCTTCCTTTAAATTTGGAGAAGGAAATGGCAACCCACTGCAGCATTCTTGTCTAGAGAATCCCATGGACAGAGGAGGCTGGCGGGGTCACAAAGAGTCGGACATGACTGAGTAACTGAGCACTCCTTTAAATTACTAGATTTCTAGCATATTTCTATTTCCCTCACCATCTTTTTTCCCCCTTTTATAACGACTTGTTCCTTGAACTGACATCTAGATATGATCTATACATTGTGATTGCTCACTGTGTCTCTTAAAAAATTTTTTTTTGTAATTCCCTGGCGGTCCAGTGGTTAGGAGTCTGTGTTTCTGCTGCTGGGGGCCTGGGTTTGATCCCTAGTTGATAGGGAACTAAAATCCTGCAAGCTAAGTGCCATAGGTAAAAAACAACTTTTTATTTTTAAAATTTATTTAAAAATTGTATTGACATAGTTGATCTACAGTATTGTGTTAGTTTCTGGTATATGGCAAAGTGATCCAGATGTGTATACATATATATGTAAATAGATACATACGCATATGTGCTGTGCTGTGTTAAGTCACTTCTTGTCTGACTGCATGACTATGGACTGTAGCCCACCAGGCTCCTCTGTCCATGGGATTCTCCAGGCAAGAATACCGGAGTGGGTTGCCAGGCCCTCCTCCAGGGGATCTTCCTGACCCAGGGATCACACATCTTTTAAGTCTCCTGCGTTGGCAGGCAGACTGTTTACCACTAGCGCCACCTGGGATGCCTGTATAAGCATATACACATATGCATATATACCCACATATATGTATATACATAGATGCATATGTATGCTGCTGCTGCTAAGTCGCTTCAGTCATGTCCGACTCTGTGCGACCCCATAGACGGCAGCCCACCAGGCTCCTCTGTCCATGGGATTTTCCAGGCCAGAGTACCGGAGTGGGTTGCCATTGCCTTCTCCATGCATATGTTTATATATATGTAAATTTATGCATATATGGGCTTCCTTGGTGGCTGACATGATAAAGAATCTGCCTGCAATGCAGGAGACCTGAGTTTGATCCCGGGTTGGGAAGATCCCCTGGAGAAGGGAATGGCTGCCCACTCCAGTATTCTTGCCTAGAGAATTCCAAGGACAGAGGAGTCTGGTGGGCTATAGTCCGTGGGGTCGCAAAGGGTCAGACACAACTGAACAACTAACACACACATATGCGTGTATATGTGCATAATATATATATGTGTTTATTCATATTCTGTTTTAAACTCTTTTCTCTTAGAGGCTATTAAAATATTGAGTAGCGTTCCCTGTACTATACAGTAGGTCCTTGTTGGTTATCTATTTTATATACAGCAGCGTGTATATGTTAATCCCAAACTCCTAATTTATTCCTCCCCTGCCTCTTTCCTCTTTGGTAACCGTAAGTTTGTTTTCTGTGACTGTGAGTCTATTTCTATTTGTTAATAAGTCCTTTGATGGTTGATATATCACCTAAGCCTCTCATAATCTCTGGGTTCCCTTCCATCTTTTTTCACTTTTTCTTATAAATGATCTGTAGAAGAAACCAGGGTTTTTGCTCTGTTGGATTTTACTAGATCAGTAAAATCCAGATTACTGGATTTTAAAATTTAAATATTACTGGATTTAAAATCCAGTATTTAAATATTACTGGATTAATATTATACTATATTATAGTATAATATACAATACAATACAATATATTATATATTATATTATATTATATATTATATTAATATATTAATATATTGATATAATATAGTATACTAGTATAGTATTATATTATATTGTATATAATTAATATATATAATATGTATAATATAACATAATATATTATATTTATTGTATATTATATATGTTATATATATTATATATACTATACTATTATACTAACATTATACTAATTATAAAATATTACTGAATTAATTAATATTTAAAATATTACTGGATTTAAAATCCAGATTACCAGATTACTGAATCAGTAAAATCCAGTGGATTTTACTGCATCGCTATGGTATTGTTTAACTTGTTCCTCAAGCTCCTGTATTTCTTGTAAACTGTTCACTAGATCTAGAGGCCTGATCATACTGAGATTTGGCCATTAGGGCAAGATGTAACTGTCAGGTCATGTACGTTTATATTTCCTTCGGACTCATGGAACATCTGGTTGTCAGGCTTTTTGTGATGCTGTTAGCCAACACTTAGTGGTTAGATCTACTACTCTTCAGGGGTTGTGACACAGTGATAGACTGATCCTATCACTCTTTTTGTTTGTTTTTGTCAGTAAAGGGAAAATTTGGCTCAATTACTTGGCTACTTTGAGGTACAGTTCAAACAGCAAAGACAGTTTGATGCTTGATTCTTTTCCTTTGTTTCTTCAGTTTTCAAAAGAGCAAATTCTTTCTCTAGAATCCTTTAAAACATTTATTTGCTTTTGACTACTGTAAACTCATGGATTTAAATCTCCTGTGTCTGAAGGGTTTCAGTCTACAGCAGTTTTTATCCTATGGATGCTCAGATTGATCCCTCTTTGGACACGAGGGGCTCCCAAATCCTTCTGTAAAATAGCCTCTCATAGCTGCCTTCCTTTCTGATATGACGAGGAATCCCAGGTTCCTCTTGTACGTGTATTATCCCCGGTATGGGGTCAGCCATTTCTCCTAGAAGCCCAGGCTCCTTCTACTGGGAAATGGTATTTAGAAACCATAGTCTAGCTACTGGGGGTGCTCACTGCTCCTGGGTCATTCCTTGTTTCTAGGCTTTTTTGCAGACAGAGCTAGGAAATACCATTTATATATTCTTGAGAGTGTCCGTTAGGGAATTCCCTTCACTGTCAGCTCTAAGCGCTTCAACAGGTCTCTCCACTCTCAGAACTGGGCACTAGTTCTTCTTTGGAAGTGGCCCCATTTACAGGACAGGGAGGTAATTGCTTTTGGAAGGAAACAGAAGGTTCTCTAGTGGTAGACCTCAGCCAGCTTAATTCCACAAACACCCCAGGGTTAAACTGCTGAATTTCCTCAGTTCTGAGATGCCAGCAGTTGTAAGACACACCATCCATCAATTTAATAACAACCTTTTAGAGGGAAAAAAAAGAGAGACATTACCTTCTTGGATGCACACTTTGCTTGTAAGATTTACTCCAAGTCCAAAACTTTAAAATGTAAAAAGGAAAAGCAAAGTCTATCTTAAAATCTAGGAGGGACCTCCGTGACGGTCCAGCGGTTCAGACTTCGCCTTCCAGCGCAGGAGGTATGGGTTCGATCCCTGGTCGGGGATCTAAGAGCCCACATGCCTCTCAACTAAAAACCCCAAAAGTAAAACAAGCAACATTGTAACAAATTCAATAAAGACTTAAAACAATTAATAATAATAAATTAGATCCAGGAAACGTGGCAGCAGCCTGAGGCCCTGCCAGGGCAGTGGCTTCAAAGTCACCTGGAAAATGGGAGAGTGCGGGGAGGGGGGCCCACCCAAGAGGCGGAGAGGCGGGCTCCTATCTCCAGGGCCAGGCCTCTCCGTGGAAGTGAGACCAGGGCTGGGGTCAGGGCTGAGGTGTGCTGGACAGAATTGGGAAGGATGAGGCCGGAGGACCAGAAACTGGCCGGGGTGGAAGTGCAGTATGGGCCAGCTGGCGAGCTCTTTTAGAACATGATGGGGCTTCCTCAGTGGCTCGTGGTAGAGAATCCACCTACCAGTGCAGGGGACACAGGTTAGATCCCTGGTCCGGGAAGATCCCACATGCCAAGGAGGAGCTAAGTCGGTGTGCCACAGCTACTAAGCCTGTGCCCTGGAGCCCGGGAGCTGCAACTACTGAGCTCGCATGCCACAACTACTGACGCGGGCACCTCTTTGAGCCTGTACTCTACAACAAGAGAAGACACCGCAATGAGAAGCCCTCCCACTGCAACCAGAGGGTAGCCCCCGCTCTCTGCAACTAGAGAAAAGCCCGCACAGCAACGGAGACTCAACACAGCCGAAAATAAAATTATTTCTTAAGAAAAGAACATGAGGGTGCTGAGGGCTCCCACTCAGTGGTGGGCAGGCTGCCCTGGGCTACCCAGGCTGAGTGACTGCAGGCCAGCCCACCTCCCTCCAGAGGCACCTGCCCCTTCTCGTACTTGTCCCACGGCAGGAGCTCCCAAGTTCCCCCTAGTGCTTTAGTATCATTTTCCTCCAGCACAAGGAAGAAGGAATAGAGTTCTTTCAAAATGTACCATAGAGTCAATACAGTATTTTACAGAAAGCTGGGGAAATAGAAATTGTCACTTCCCATCCCCTCTGACAAAAATATATTTTTCATTTTTGGTGCTCTCTCTTGGTCCTTGTCCTCATTTCACAACATTAAAACCAGTGCTCCTGCCATCCCACAGCCTGCCTTTTCGCTTTAGTGCACCATCCTCATGAGGATCATCTTCACTACTGTGTAGATGTACTGAACGTTTCCCTCTTTTGAGATCTTGTGGCTAATCTAAGTAATATCTAGGTACAGATGGCTTTCTGACATGTGGAATAAACTTTTCTTAGGAGGAAAAATTCTAGAAGTGGGATCACTGGTTTAAAGAGTCCTGAAAAATAATACATTCCCCACCCTCATCCTTTTTAAAAGCCTTGATGATCGCTTCACTGTACCTTTAACAGCATCTAAGTGTTAGTCTTTGCTACCCCGTGGCCTGTAGCCCACCAGGCTCCTCGGTGCATGGGATTTCCCAGGCAAGAATACTGGAGTGGGTTGCCATTTCCTTCTCCAGGGGATCTTCCCCACCCAGGGATCCAACCCAGTCTCCCACATTGCAGGCAGATTCTTTACCATCTGAGCCACCAGAGAATCCCTTTAACAGTACAGGCTGTCGTCTCCCCCAGTTTCTTGTTTTGTCTAACTTCACAGATAAGTGATGCCTCCTCACTGTTGCTTTGATTAGTCTCACCTCCCCTTCATGAGCCTGATCCAGCCAGGCTCGTGCCAGGCAGGGGCGGCCGTCGTGGTGGGGACAGGAGTGGGTGCCGACCCCATGCTGTGAGTTCTCCCAGCTGACCGGGCTGCCCTCAGCTCTCCTCGCCCTCCCCACTGAGCGCAGGTTAATTGATGGAGCCAACATCACGATGGAGGATGAGCATATGTGGCTGATCCCCTTCTCGCCGGGGCTGGACCACGTGGTCACGATCCGCTTCGACAGAGCTGAAAGCATCGCAGGCCTTCGCTTCTGGAACTACAATAAATCTCCCGAGGACACCTATCGAGGGGTAAGCCGGGGAACAGCGGCCGCGCTCGGTCCACTGTCAGGGAAACAGCGCCTTGATGAATGGCTGGTGTGGCTGTCGGAGAGGAGCATAAATCCTCCAGAACTTTCCAAATGGAGCTGGGGGAGGTTACCGCTGGGGAGCGAGAGAGCTGCTGCCGTTTCCTTCTTCTGCAAACAGCAAATGCAGGCGAAAGAGCCCAGGGCAGACTCGGGGGACTGCAGCGCCTCGTGGCCTCTGGGGACTCAGGGGTCCTCAGCAGGCCCAGCCCCGCTGTGTGGTGCCTAGTTGCACAGCCCTGTTGTTTCCTGAGAGCTTTGGGAACCAGGCCTGGGCTGAGGGCTTCTCACACCTTTGTCATTTCACTGGACCCACATCCCAGCCTCTGGGAGGCAGGTGTTACTACCCCCATCTTTCAGGATATTGAAAACCGAAGTTCAGAAAGGCCCAGGCACTCACCCAAGATCACACAGCTAGAGGCCCCGTCCCCATGTGCCCGGCTTTGTTGCCCACATTCTGATTTCCACTCCATGTTCTTCTCCTGCTGGGTGTGGGAAAGCAGGGGCCTCTGTTGGCTTGTGGAAAAGAGTTATCAGGAGGTGCCCCCTTTCATGGGCTTTTCTGACCGGTGTGCCCATGAACCGTGAGACAGTTGTCCCCTCCCACTACGTAGACGTGATGATGACCAGGTCACCTAAAGTACAGCAAAGCAGTTAGGACCCTAAAGTCACCAGGCTCTGCGTCTGAGTCTGTGTGACCTTTGGCACGTGGCCTGCCTTCCCTGGACCTCAGTTTCCTCGGCTGTAGAAGGAAGAGGAGAAAGACATCCGCCTCTACCCCACAGAGGTTGACAAGGCCAGGACCTGGCCTGTGAGGCTGCTCTGAGCCCAGGTCTGGGCTCCTCACCACGTCCAGGGCCTTAAGATGCTGGTCATTTATCACAGCAGAGTGAGCAGTCCCCCTTCCACTGCGCCCACCCCCCATCCCACCTCCTTCAGGAGCCTCGGCTCCCCTGAGCATGCAATTTATAAACCCCCCACCCAAGGCTGCCCTGGTGTCTGTAAGCACGCTCTCAGGTCAAGCGCGTATAAAATGTCAGCTATATTGGCATTAAAAAACATTCTTCTGCCTCAACTTGTGCCTCTGGGCCTTGCTCTTCCCTTGAGTGAATCTGTCTATCCAGTTGAGCTTCCACGAGGCTAGATTTACAGCCTGGAAACGCTGCCCCTCTTCCCAGGTGTGGCCTCCACCAGCTGCAGTACCAGTGACAAGTGGCCACCGTTGGGGGGTGGGCACCATCTAAGAGGGTGCAACCGGGCCGCAGTGGGATGGAAACTCTGGCCCCCTCTCTTCCTCCCCGGGGAAAGGGTGCCTCAGATGCCTACCCCACAAGGCACTCCTGGGAACTCTGGCTCCAGGCCCCTGGCATGAGGTTAGAGCCAAGCCTGGCACTCCCGGAGGTGGGCTCCACACCCCTCCAGTGTGTCCTTGGGCAAATTGCTTGGCGTCTCTGAACTCTGGTTTCCTTCACTGTAAGATGGAGATGATAATTAAAGCTCCCCCTGAGGGAATGAATGGGGGACTGGAGAAGTCAGGGATGCTTCCTGGAGGAGGAGGTGGTTCTAGAAGAAGGACAAGGGCTTCCTGGGCCTCGGCTTCACTTCAAATGGTTTTCTCCACCGGGCAAACCCTGGCAGTGCTAGACTTACATCCTGCGTGCTCCAAGTCCAGCAGAAGAGAGAACTCCTCTTTGCAAGCAAGCCAGCAAAACCCCAGGAGCCACACCAATTGTTCTAGTCGAGTTCCATCTCTCTGAACCAATCACATGGCAAGGGGGTGACAGTTCTCCATCCGGCCAGGCCTGGGGCCTGGGCAGGAACCTTGAGGGAAGCAGAGGGGAGGTAGAGCGACATCCAGCCGTGCCCGGAGCTAGCCCCTCTAACACCTTCTGGGTGCATGCACCCTGTGACTGACTAGGAAGTGAACGTGAAAGTCGCTCAGTCGTGTCCGACTCTTTGCGACCCCATGGACTATACAGCATGGAATTCTCCAGGCCAGAATATTGGAGTGGGTAGCCTTTCCCTTCTCCAGGGGATCTTCCCAACCCAGCAGTCAAACAGGGGTCTCCTGCATTGTAGGCAGATCTTTACCAGCTGAGCTACCAGGGAGGCCCTGAGTGATTACGGGGAGCCCCCAACTGCTGAAGGAATGAAGGGCCCCCAGGTACATTGTAATCATGAGACCCTTTCTTTCTGCACAGAGAAGCCTCTCTGTGTCTCCCAGGGGTGAAATGCCATCAGTGTGGTCAGCAGTGGTCCGTTCTGCTAACCCTTCTCTGCTCACGTATCATTACCCCTGCCCAGGGGACCAGAGCTGAGCCACCTCAGACCTGGCCGTTAGGCTTTGACATTGAATGGCTGGTGACGGCCATCCATCTGGCCTAGAACAGGGGGACATGTTAGCTCACATCCAATCAATTCAGCAAGCTCTCAGTAAACACCTACTGTGTGCCGGGCCCTAAGGTGGATGTAGAGATAATCCAGCCAGAGTCTGCCATCAAGGGAGCCCAGAAACCACCCAGGATATAGCTATGGGGTACATGCCCTTAACAGGATGGGCCAAGGGCTCAAGAAGGAAAATCAGGAAGGGGTCCACTTCTGTCCCAAGGGAAAGGGCTAGGAGAGGAGAGGAGGTGTGAATCGGGGGTAGAGAAGGATTGATCTAGGAAAACACTGGCCCACTGTGTACCAGGCACTGTTCTGTTCTGGAGACTTTATGTAAGTTAGCGCCTCATTGAGCCCATTTAACAGATGAGGAAAATTGAGGCAGAAGGGTCGAATAACTTGCACAGCCACTCACGGTGAATCCCAGAGCAGCTGAGTCCACGCCCTTGACGACCCCAGCCCTCTGCAGCTGAGTAGACCAGAGAAGGTCCATATGTGTCCTCCATGGCGAGGGCCTCACCCACCTGCTCCTCTGCTGCCTGCCCAGCACCTGGCACAGAGTAGGGATGGCAACTGGAAAGGAGCCCCCTGACCAGGTGGGGTCTGGTCTGGGAGGAAGGCCTGGGGGTGCTCCGTGAAGGCCCTCAGTCGTAAACAGCAGCTACTAGGACCTCCAGCCACATCAGTACTCACCACCCTCCTCACACCAGCTCCTTCTCTTCAGCCTTATTGTTTTTTTTCATTTGCTAGGCCAAGATCGTCCACGTCTCCCTGGATGGCCTGTGCGTCTCCCCTCCCGAGGGCTTCCTCATCCGGAAGGGCCCGGGCAACTGCCACTTTGACTTTGCTCAAGAAATCCTCTTTGTGGACTACCTGCAGGCCCGACCGTTGCCCCCGCCGGCCCAGAGGTGAGCGGAGCGGCTCCCGAAACGGTCCTTCCCAGCCTACGGGCCCTGGCTCTGAAGCCTGTACCTAAAGGGCTTTGAAGTGATGATCAAACACATCGCTTTTCAACTTGGCCAGTTTTCTAAAGCTTAGCCAAGCCTCTCCGGAAGCCCAGGGATGTACCCACTTTGTCTGGGGATGTTTGGGTTTTTCACAGTCTTGGGTGTTAGAGATTTTAAATGCTTCGTTGGGCTTCCTGCTGGGGAAAGAGGCTCCAGGCTGCCTAGATTCCAGAAACGCCCGCTGGCCCATTCGTAGAAGGGCCTCCTTCGTCTTGTTTCTGTATTCCTGATTTAGAAATATTCAGAGAGGGAAAACGGAGCCTAACATTTCATGGATTCACTGGGATTGCTTGGCCCCAGTCTCAGCTGCTTTAAGTTCCTAACAATTTGTAAATGCCACGTTAAGTTTATTCATTTAAACCCCCTGATGTCCAAATACCAGAGGCCAAGCTCTCGAAACAAAATGAGTTTCCCTTTACCGTAGCTGGCATCACTCCTGGGGCCAGATACTGGGAATAGTCACTTAATTACAACATTGCCCTTGAAATTGAAGAAAGCAGGCCAGAGCCAGAAGTCACTGGCGGTAGACCAGGGAGAGAAGCCCTGCGGGGAGGAATCTGGGGGAGGAGAGAGGCTCCCTCCTGGGTGCCTGCTCTGAGCCAGATGCTTTGTATTCATCCTTCAGATAATCCTTTCAACCATCTTTGAAGCAGGGGCTGTTATGCCCATTTTACAGATGTGGGAACTGAGGCCCAGGCTAGTAAAGCCACTTGCTCAGGGTCCACGAAGCCAAAGCCTTCAAGGGCTCTCCCCACCTCCCAGCCTCCTCTCTCTGCCTGTCTCCTATCCCAGCCCACACCCCCGACTGGCTGCTTTTGGGGATAAACACCAACTGCCCAGCTCCTTCCCACCAGCCTTTGCTCTGGGTGCTGTTCATCTTGGAAGGCTCAGCTCTGACTCTTCCCATGGCTGCTTTCTCCTTAGCTCAGACATCACGTCCTTGACCACCACCTGGGGTAGGAGCCTGCCCCCTCCCAGCACCACAATCCATGGGTCCATCATGGGTCTCAGCTTAGCATAGAGTGGACTTAACCTTGTTCACGAAGGGACTGAGGTCGAATGGGGTGGTTCAGAGTATGGACCCTGAAACCAGACGACCTCGGGTCACATCCCACTTCTGCCACTTCCCAGCTGTGTGACCTTGAGCAAGTGACTTCACTTCCTTGTGCTCCAGGGACGTGAGAGTACTCAGCTCCCAGGGTTGTTGTGAGGATTATGAGTCAAACTCGAGGGGACAAGCCTCTCCCAGTGGATGGGAACTCTGTGTGAGCAGAAGCTGTGTGTCTGTCCCTCCCCCACCACCTCCCAGGGGGAATAACTGACCAGCAACTCGGGCCACTACAATCCTCTGCTTCTGTGTTTGCAGGCTAGACACGAAGAGCCTGGAGCGAGCGAGCATGGACTACGAGGCGCCCCCGATGCCCTGCGGCTGTATCCTCCTCCTGTTGGTGTTTAGTCACTCGGTCATGTCTGACTCTTTTGAGACCCCATGGACTGCAGCCCACCAGGCTCCTCTGTCCATGGGATTTCCCAGGCAAGAATACTGCAGTGGGTTGCCATTTCTTTCTCCAGAGCATCTTCCCCACCCAGGGATTGAACCCAAGCCTCCCGAGTCTCCCGCATGGCAGGAGGATTCTTTACTGCTGAGTCATCCAGGGACTCCTCCTCCTGCCACCCACACATCACACATCGCAGGCCCTTAGGGCCACACCCAGAACCCAGGGAGAGGGCCAAGCCCTTGTATCTCCTTGCCGGCCCTGGGGCGGGATCTGGGCTTTAGCTGCGCCACTGGGTCTCAGCCAGGCCTCAGCAGAGGCAGCGGAGCCCATGCAGGGAAACTGCGGAGAGGTTAGGCAGGCTCCCAGGTCCTCAGGGAGACTGGTGCTTCTGGGACTGGGGGGCAACACGAGTTCTAGACCCCACCCCCCTGCTGGACTGAGGTTCAGAAGGCAGCACCAAGGACTGTCGATGGAAACCCACCTGGGGATGGGGCTGGGGGCTCTCCTTGGAACCAGGTGGGGAGGAGGTGAAAAGGGAAGGAGTCATAGCTCAAACGTGCTGGACCCCTCCTGCCACCTGGCAGTGTTGGCAGTGGGTCACCTGTGTGAACCCTCTGTGTTAGCCCTGTGAGGTGGGCACTGCTAGCACCCCCATTTCACAGCAGAGAACACTGAGGCACAGAATGGTTAAGTAATTTGCCGGCTTACACAGCTGGGAAGAAGCAGAGTCAGGTGTAGTGAGCACAGCCAGCCTGGCACTCTCACTTGCCTGTTCTCCCGGGAGGACCACCTCTGACTTAACCCCCTCGGGATCACCCTCCCACTTCTCAGGCTCCTCAGCCCGCCTGCTCCTGGGGATGCTGGGAGCCAGTGGAGGGCAGGGCTGCGGAAGGGCTGGCACATGGGATGCAGTCAGCAGCAGGAGGGGGTCACCCTGGCACAGCCCATCCCCACGAAGCTGTGACTCTCCCACAACCTGCCTTGCTGTTCATGCCCTCCACACTTGAAATGGGTGGAGGAGGGAACAGGTACTCTGTTCTTGTCATTTTACAACCAGGGAAACTGAGGCAGGAGGTGGTTTTTGAGGTCTGGTCACTGTTCAGTCCTATACACTGAGTTTGTGACAGATGCTTCTCCATCCTGCCAGCTCCCTGAAGGTCACCCTCCCTGCCTGTTGCCCTGTCTCCCAGGGCCTGGAGAAAGCTTCTGAATTCTTCAAACACACATACACACATTCATATTGCTGTTTAAATGAAAGAAAATTTCATGCCACATACATTTTGATAGACTTCAGTCTCGGAGGGGGAAAAATCATTTTTTTCTCTCGTTCATCTCTATAAACCTATATATATATACACACACACGCGCACACACACACACACACACACACACACATATCCCTGTTATCTTTGTAATTATTTCCCTCTGTTCTCCAGAAAATTAAGCCTGTTTTTTCCTTAATAACATGTTCCAGTCATTTTCCAGTTTCAGCTCCTGACCAGCTGGGGTGACCCCTATTACATCGGTCTTACCGGCCTGGAGCTATATGATGAAAGGGGAGAAAAAATCCCTCTGTCAGAGAACAGTATCCTTTCTAGGCAGAAGGGGGGCCCCAGCGAGACTGCAGGGAGCATGGGAGGGTCCGGGGGAAGGAGCAGAATCCTTGAATGTAGAGGGAAGTGTCCCTGAAAGAACCAGACCTGGAAGAAATGCCACGGCTGTTGCTGCTCAGTCACGTCAGTCGTGCTGACTCTTGTGACCCCTTGGGCTGTAGCCTGCCCGGCTCCTCTGTCCATGGGATTCTCCAGCAAGAATACTGGAGTGGGTTGCCATGCCCTCCTCCAGGGGATCTTCCCAACTCAGGGATTGAACCCAGGTCTCCCACTTTACAGGCGGATTCCTGACCAGCTGAGCTGCCAGGGAAGCCTATAAATATTGGGGTGGGTAGCCTCTCCCTTCTGCAGGGGGATCTTCCCAACCTAGGGATTGAACCCAGGTCTCCTGCACTGCAGGCAGATTCTTTACCAGCTGAGCCGCTAGGGAAGCGCATCAAAGCGGCAGCAACCCCTTTCCACCTAACCCATGTTTTCCAGCCTGCCCTCTACATACTTCCCTCTCCTTTCCTTGAAACTGGCCACCCCTCCACTCTCACCCCCACTCCCCTCAGCCTCCTCACCTTCCTTTTCCCCCAGAACATGTCTAATTTGGCTGACACTCCTCCAGCTGCCCCAAGCAGCAGACAGCGGCTCAACCCACCCCGGCATCCCCTGCCAGGCCACGCCATCGGCGTGATGGGGGCTGGTGGCCGCAAGAGGGTCCCACAGTGCCCGGGGCCGAACACACTGCTTTGGGTTATGACAGCTTAGAGGCATCCTCAGATATCGCCGCCTTCCCCGACAGCGTCAACTCCCTGGAGGGCGTGTGTGGGGACGTCCGGACCCCTGACAAGCTCATCGACCAAGTGAACAACACCAGCGACGGCAGACACATGTGGCTGGCCCCCATCCTGCCTGGCCTGGTGGGTTCCAGAGGCTCCCAGCCCTGGGGTGGATGGGGGTGGGGCTGGAAGGGGGGTGGTGTGTGTGGCACTCTCTGTCCCCAGTCTCAGCGACACATCTTCCTTCCAGGCCAAGTTAACCTTGAAACAAGTCAGAATGCCCGGGGGCTGCCAGGAAGGCTCAGGTGTTTGCTAACACATCTTCCCAGCCAGAGGTCTTTCTCTTTGCTCTGGGGGTGCTGATTATCAAGTGGGCCTCTGAGGCCAGGAGCCCAGCACAGCAGGCCTGGGGGCGTGGGCAGCCCTCGGTCCCTGTGGGCCTCCCTCTCCAGTTCTCTTTCCTGTCTCTGCTTCGCTCTGCTCTTCCCTCCAGCCCCAGCCTCTCCACATTCCTGATTTCTGCTCCTTCTTTGTGTCACTGGGTACTTGATCCCTACTTTGCCCTCTCTCTGTCCTCAGACCTGCCTGGTAAGCTCTTCCAACCCACCAACTCAGTCTCCCAGATCACAGACTCTGCAAGTGGTCCCACCCATCTTTTTGCTCCAAAGCCTGATGGCGAACCTGGGGGTGGGCCTTTGCTCATCTGGGCCTGGCCGATGGCGGTAGCAAGGGAGGCGAGGGACCACTCGGGATGGGATGGGGCGGATCACAGCCCCCCAGCCTGTCAGCCACGGGCCCAGATGCCTAGGTAGATGTGAAGCAGGGGCTGGGCTGCCCACCCCTGTGACCCCTGGAAGGAAGACAAGGGATACATTCTCTCAAAATCCTCCCAGGAAGGGGCAGCACCCCTGCGATGTTCCGTCAGATTCCCTTGAGCAGAGGCTGACCCCTCCGGCCCAGCCCCACCACTGCAGACGGGAAATGCATAGATCTATCAGCCTTCACACCTGGGGCTGCAAACTGGTGGCCCCTAGCCAGTCTAGCCTTCGGCCATCTTGACCTAGACCTTCAAGCATTTGCCATTCTTTCACACGAAGACCTCTGGGTGTGGGGCAGTCTCCCCGTCTGTCCCTCTCTCAGCTGGACTCAAATATTTGTATCCAGTTGAGTCCCATGGGCACTCACTTGGAGGCTCCTCATCTAAATAGTTTCCATGGTACAAGCAGAGAAGGCTGACCTTTCCCGTACCCCACTACATCCTCTTGGGGCTGAAACCCTGGGCCTGGGTCAAAGCTAAGCCTGCAGCCTATGGCCAACAGTGAATTCTATTTGCTTTATCCTATCTTGCAAGGGCTCCCCCACTAATATTTGAGAGTCTATGTTGGGGGTGGGGAGCTGGTGGGGGGCTCTTAGGACCCACTTTACTAGCTGATTTTTGCCACTGATTGGAACACCGCCCCCCTCCTGCCCCCACTACCCCACACCAGAGGTTCAAAGATCTCTGCTGAAATTAACCAGCACCGCCTTCCTGGCCAGTCAGCGATGCTTTTCATTTGTGATTCGGGGAAAGGACAAACAGGGGTCAAGGCTGTGCTGATTGCTCCGGGGTGGGGGGGGTGGTGGGGGGCCGTGCCTCTTGACTCTGGAGTTGGGGGCCATCGCCCTTGGCCCTGGGACCCCGGACTGTGTTTCTGGGCCTGGCCTGGAGGAAAAGGAAGGGTGTCCCTGATTCTCCGCGGGCATTTAAATGAGAGCCACGCCAGGCCCAGAAAACAGGCCCTTCAACAGCCAGCTCAGCGGTTTGTTGCAAACGCAGCCACACGTGACCTGACTCAAGATGGGCTTTGGGGAGATGAGAGGCGGTGAGAGCCCCACACCCGGCAGCCCTGGAGAAGCCCAGCCAGCTGACATGGGCCCACGCTTGGCACCCCCGCCCAGCCCAGCCCCGTGCCTCTGTTCCCAAACATGCCTGTTTGAATTAGTTCTTCCCTCTGACAGGTGAACCGGGTTTATGTGATTTTCGATCTGCCCACGACGGTGTCAATGATCAAACTGTGGAATTACGCAAAAACACCGCATCGAGGGGTGAAGGAGTTTGGCGTAAGTACTTCTTGGCTGGGTTTTGGGAGATAATTATGCCCGTTGGTAATTAGGCCACCAGCAATTATCATTTGTCACACTTTGAGTTACTTCTGTCGGCCGCAACCTTAGACACAAATGCTGGGTCCTCGGAGGCAGGGATCTATGCCATCCGTCCGTGAATTCAAAGGCTTCTCTGAGTGATTTGAGTCATCACCCCGAAAAAGCAGAATGTTGCTTTTCTTTCATCTTTTCTCCTTGAATCATAGTGGTGTGGGGAGTTCTTCCTGCCAGGGGGCAACTCAGGTGGGGAGAGTCAGGGGGTCCTGGGGGTCAGAGAGCTGAGTTTGCCTCTGAGCTCTGCCACGTGGGTTTAAGATTTGAGCCCTTGGAGCCTCAGTATCCTCGTTGGCAATGTGGGGCTGATCCAGGCGCCTTTCCTGGCCATCGTGAAGATTTGAAATCACAACACGGGCTGAGTGTGTAGTAGGCGAGCCTCTGGGCAGTGATGCCCTTCACTAGAGGTCACGCATGGGAAGGAGGAGGGCAACGCTGGACTGCAGCCCCTCTTCTGCCTGTCCAGCTCCTGGTGGATGACTTGCTCGTGTACAACGGGATCCTGGCCATGGTAGGCCACCTGGTCGGGGGCATCTTGCCCACGTGCGAGCCCACGGTGCCCTACCACACCATCCTCTTCACCGAGGACGCGGACATCTGTCACCAGGAGAAGCACACCGCCATCAGGTGCGCCCCCCTCCCACACCAAGCTGGCCCTGTGACCTCCCCTCCCCTCCTCTCCGACTTCCCCCGCCAGCCCTAACGGCGGAGGATGCCAGGGACCTGCCGTCTGGAGCCGGAAGGCACCTTCTGGTTTTTCCCTCTCCGCAGCAATCAGGTAGAGGACCAGGACGTGCAGATGATGAATGAAAACCAAATCATTACCACCTCGAAGAGGAAGCAGAATGCAGTTGATCCAGGTCAGTTTCCTCAGAGCGCCCCTCCCACCCCGCTTCCAGGGTCTGGTTAGAACAGAGAAGGAGCTGGCAGCATCAGACACTGTCTGTCATCCCTGCCAGCCTTCAGCCCCCTCTTCTCCACCCAGGAGCCTTCCTGGGGGTCTGTGGAATGGGTGATGGGGTCAGAACCCTGGGAGTAACGTGATATGCTTCCCGGAAGCCAGGTCTTAAGGGTACAGAGGGGAAAGGGCCATTAAGGGCAGAAGCGCTGTATCAAGAGGATAGCCTTGGACCATGGGAAACCCGGAGAGGATGCAAAGGGTGAGGGCCTCCCAGAGAGGGGATGCTTGAACTGGATCTTAAAAGATGCACAGGGCTGGGCAGGCAGAGGGAACAGTGTGGGCCAGCCTGCTCCGAGCTGGAGGCTGTGGGGGCGGTGGCCAGGTCTCCAGGGGCCGTGAGTGCTGAGACCCCGGGCAGGGTGGGTTTCACCCCGAGGGCAGGGGGCAGCCCTCGGGGATGGAGGCTGGGTAACACTGCTTCCTCTCGTGCTCCCCCTCCACAGCCTTACGCCCCAAAACCTGCATCAGTGAGAAGGAGACAGCGAGACCATGGCGGTGCTGACCGGCGAAGGAGCGGGGCTGGTCCTCTCAGCCAGGACGGGGCTCTGCAACCAGCCCCCATGCAGCACCTGTGTCCCTGGCCCTCAGGCATTCATGCGGGCCTGCCCAGACTCCAGACCCCAGAGGGCGGAAGGGAGCTGCAGTGTGGAGGGGCCCGCTGGGGAGAAGGGACTCAAGGGGTAAACCGCCCTGGGAAACACAGGAGTTCAGGAGGAGGAAGGGGTATGTGGTCTTCCACTGGCCCCTGCGGTCCTGGGGTCAGCACGGGGAGCCCGGGGACTCCTGGCTGTGTGACTTTTGGGTGAGATCCCGCAAAGCAGGGCCCGTCATGGGATCCGTGGGCTCTGCCTGACTCAAGGTAACACAGTGACATGGCCTGGCGAGGCCTCCCAGCCAGCCGCCCCAGGGCCCGGGGCATTACTGAGCCGGGTGGAGGAGACCAGGCCTCAGACACCAACACCAACAGGCATGGGGCCCTGCCTTCGGAGGCCCCCACCCCCATCTCATCCCTGCCTCATCCGGGGGCTGGCAGAGCTGGCCAAGAGGGTGGGGTTCTCCCCTGGACCCCTCCTGGACTGCTACCACCCTTCACTCATCCTGGGGCCGGGGGGTCTCACCCAGGCCCGGTGGAGAAGGAGGGATTCCATGAGGGACCCCTGATCCTGCTGGATCTCTGTCCTCTGGTTAAGCCCGAGAAGGGATTGGGAGCTTAGGAACTGAGGGAGCTGAACCCACCTGCGCCCTGAGTCCGCCCTGTGCCTCTATCCGGCATGCAGGCCCCGGTCCCTGCAGTGCTGCCAGGCCCAGACAGGACAGGCAGGCAGCATCCTACCCCAGAGGGTCAGGAGGGCCCATCCGGCTGCCTTCTAGACGCCAGGCCAGGAGACAGAAGACCAGTGCCACAGCCGCACCCTCAGCCCCAGAGGCCACGCCCCCTGCCACTTGAACTAGCCTGGGGGTGGGGGGCGGACTCCCTCTGTCGGATCCAGGCTTTTCTCCCTTTCCATCCGTTCTTGTCCCCCTGCGTCCTGGGCCCCAGGCGGTGAGGTTCTTGTTGCCCAGGGGTCCCTGCCCCTTTGCCCTCTTCCAGCAGCTTCTGGGCAAGTTGGACTTGTGCCTTGCCCCCACCAGCCACGTGAAGCCCAGATCACATCTATTTTCATCTGTGTAACAAGCTCGGATCAGGGACCTTATTGGTTTCCCAGTGGTGGGTAATTTCTTGTTCCAAATATTAATCCATTGTTTTCCTGGCTCCCGGCCCGGCCCCGCTGCCACCGTACTGTACTCCAAGTAGGTTCCTATGCAACCAAAAGCCCCAGCAAATACTTTATGAGCTTTGCAGCTTCAGCCGAGCAGCTATGCAAATGAGTTTTTCATTAGGAGCGTGGGGCCCGACGTGAAGATAAGGAATTGTTTCTCCCAGAGAAGATCCATAATTTCGGTAGCTTCCAAGCCCCCAGCTTCTAGGCTCACCTCACCCTCCCAGATGTGGCAAGCACCTCCACCTCTGGGCCTCCAGACTCCCAGGAGAATTGGGGGGCGGTGTGGCGGAGGGGGGTGGGGAGTTGATCGACTTTTAGTGATCAAAACCAGTACCTTGGCTTTAAAGGGAGCCCAGCTTTCTATTCCCGCCTGAGGCATTTGTAACAGGTCAGATATGTTTGGGAGATCACACGAGTACCACACTCACTTGCTCCCAGGATCTCAGTTGATATTTATAACTGTATGTACCATGCAAGTTAGGAGGGGAGGGGGAAAAAAAGCTGTACAGGCATTAACCCTAAAATAAATTTCTATTTTTTTCTCTTGCAAGATCAATAAAAAATGTTATTAAGAATATGGTCTGATGTGCTAGATTTGGGGTCAGACAAGAGGGAGACTGTGCTGCCTCCAAGAATGGACTGAGTCCACTGGAGGCCAGCCACTCCCTCTTCCCACCTGCAAATGAGATCGTGATCCTGGCGAGATAATAGAAGCCCATACGGTTTACCAGAGAAGGAAATGGCACCCCACTCCAGTACTCTTGCCTGGAAAATCCCATGGACGCAGGAGCCTGGTAGGCTGCAGTCCATGGGGTCGCTAAGAGTTGGACACTTCTGAGAGACCTCACTTTCACTTTTCACTTTCATGCATTGGAGAAGAAAATGGCAGCCCACTCCAGTGTTCTTGCCTGGAGAATCCCAGGGATGGGGGAGCCTGGTGGGCTGCCGTCTATGGGGTCGCACAGAGTCGGACACGACTGAAGCGACTTAGCAGCAGCAGCTAGTGGTAAAGAACATGCCTGCCAAAGCAGGAGACATAAGGAACTCAGGTTGGATCCCTGGGTCAGGAAGATCCCCTGGAGGAGGGTCTGGCAACCCACTCCAGTATTCTTGCCTGGAGAATCCCATGGACTGTGGAGCCTGGTGGGCTACAGTCCATAGGGTCGCAGAGTCGGACACGACTGAAGCGACTTAGCACATATGCCTAGAACTGACTCATTTCACCCGCATTCAGCCTCGGAGGGTAGGTGTGATTATGATCCTCCTCTTACAGATCCAGGAACTAAGGCACAGAGAGGTTCAGTAACTTGCCCGAGACGCTCAGCTTGGGGAGCTATTAGTCAGTATACAAATCCTGAGATAACCACAGGAGAACTGGGGTGAAATTTCCTGGACCCGGGGATTTCCCTTCAGCATGAGTGGATCCTGAAAGCACAGCCCCCAAATGCTTGAGTGCTGGCTCCTCCTGCGGTTCCCCACCCCCGCTTCCTTTAGGGGTGAGTATCAGCGTCCGGATAAAGCAGCCCTCCAGTAGGAAGAAGGTTCAGTTGAAGGGGCTAGCAGTCTAGACTGTAGCTCAGTTGCCAGCAGTTGTACTGGGGGCTGGGTAAGGGGCCCCCTGGAGACCCTCCCTTCGTCTATTAAACTGGCCAGAGGAGAGGGCTTCAGTCTTGCCGGCATGTAGGGACAACAGCTGGGCCTCTACTGGGCCCACCCCATCCCCGGCTCCCTTCTGAGTTCCTGTGAAGACAGGCTTCCAACACCAGCCAGAGTGCTGGGCCTGGGTCCCTGCTGTTCAAGGGCCAGGCAAGCAACACCAGGGGGCAAAGCTGGCCTTGCAGGACCTGGTCAGCAGAGCAGCCCAGGCACCTTCTGCAGCTCAGAGCCCAGGGTCCCACCACGCCAGATCTTCAGGGGGTTTTAAAGAAGCCAGGAATCCAGGTGTTGTATTCATTTTTAATATGAAATCTAACTTTTCAATGTTGGCTCTAAGTTAACAAACACCGAGTGAGCCAGGTACGGGTCCTGTGTAGCTGACCCTCCACCACAGCTCCCAGCCTAGCTCAGCATGAACATTGGCCTCCGCTTCCTTCTTGGCTCCCCGGAGCCTGCAGTCCCTGACCCGAAAGTGGAAGTATTAGTCACTCAGTCAGGTCCCACTCTTTTCGACCCCCTGGACTGTATAGCCCGCCAGGCTCCTCTGTCCATGGGATTCTCCAGGCAAGAATACTGGAGTGGGTTGCCCTTCCCTTCTCCAGGGCATCTTCCCAACCCAGGGATTGAACCTGGGTCTCCTGCATTGCAGGCAGATTCTTTGCCATCTGAGCCACCAGGGAGGCCCTCAGTCCCTGATGCAAGGCTCCATGAATGCCCAGGGCTGGTTCCCCCCAGTCCTCCTTGCCTTTCCAGTGAGGTAAAGAGAGGGAGGGGACTATTCCTGGCCCCGCCCCTCTTGCCCAGAGGGGTCTGTGGAGTGACCTCAGCAGACTGGAGCTGCAGTCCCCACCCCCAGTCTTCCTGGAGAGCAGAGGCCTTCCTCTCCCTCCACATCCCGCTTCCCTGCTCATTCCCTGGGTCCCACCCCAACCCTGAAAGCTACAGGGCTGTAAATCAGCCCCGAGCTGCAGCTGTCAGGGGCACAGGGGCTGGTTGGCACCCAGGCATGGCTGCAGGGAATGAATCTTGGCCACAGCTGACAAGAGGGTTAGGAAGAGCAGGCAGAGTCTCCCAGGGGAGCCTCCCCTCGGGCCTCCGTCCCCTGGGGACCCGCCTTCTCTGACCCACAGAGGGATGGACCCACTTCTGTCTGTCTGTTCCTTTGGCTCCAGCACTGGCACCATAACCTCAGAGGGGCTCCCAGAGCCTGCCAAAGCCGTTTCTGTAGCCAGACCAGTGGCCACTGCCCCCACACTCGGGCACGTTTGCTGAGATGTCCTGAGTCCCTTCCCAGACCTCACCGCCCACCCCGCCTGGAGCAGCGTGGTCCCTTCCTGAGGTCCCAGCACCTCCCCTTCCCCACCACCACCATCACTCAGCCTCGCCCTCAGCCTCCTCGGGATTGGCTGGCTGCACTGGTCTGCCAGTTCCTTGCTTCTCTGGAAAAACGAAGCCGTGGCAGCTCTGGTCCTGTGTTACCAGATGGTCCCCAAAGCCAGAGCTGGCCCCGAGCCCGGGCAGCAGCTCCCCAGTCACCACACTCGCCACCCGCCCCTGTCGTCTCGCGCTCAGCCTGCGGCCCTCCCCGCATCGCTCCATGCTTCACAGCCCTACAGGCATCCGGGTTGGCATGCCGAGACAGAGGCAGGTCATTTACGTGGAGGAGCAGGAGGGGACTGGGGGACAGTGCTGCGGGCCCCACCCTGCTGCACACGCAGAGACTCTCGTGGGGCCCAAGGACTCGAGCTTCTGATGTCCAGTCAGGGAACAGGCCCAGGACAGTTGCCGGGGGGAGGTACAGGGGCCTCTGCCAACGGGCTGTGTGTCCCTGGGTGCTGGGGGCTGGCGGTCAGGCATGTCCCTGGACCTTTATGTGGCAGTCATGGCAAGCCTACCACTTCCAGGCTCCCAGCCTCTGGGAAACTTTCCCACTCACACCCACTCCTGACAATGGGGCAGGCTTTAGCAGTCGTCTTCTCTGATAATAACAAAAATCAGGACAGGGGCTTCCCTGGTGGCCCAGCGGCTAAGACTGCGCTCCCAGTGCAGAGGACCTGGGTCCAATCCCCGGTCAGGAACTAGATCCCACATGCCTCACCTAAGAGCCCACACTTTGCAACTAAAGATCCAGAATGTGGTGACTAAGACCCAAATAAATCTCAGTGAAGCCAAATAAATGTCAGTCAGCACATACGTACTAAGCTCTCACCTGACCTGGATGCTCTATGGGTTCGTCACTGAAGCTGTGTATCACGGTTAGATGCTGAGACCTCATGCTGCAGGTACCCATTTCCCAGTGAGTTGGTGATGGAGAGCAACCTGGGGCCGCCTGGCCAGGGTTCGAGTCCAGACCCCACTACCTCTTAGCTGTGAGCAACCTTACGTCCTTGCCTCCTCGGCTTCCTTACCCATGCCTCAGGGTGTCCGCCGCGCCTGCTCCTCAGAGTCACTCTGGGCATCCTTAGGAGCATCTCCTAGGAGGCAGGGCACACTGGCTGAATTCCACAATGGCCCTCATCTTCTTCTTGTTCAGTTGCCCAATCGTGTGTGACTCTTTGCGACCCCATGGATGGCAGCACACCAGGCCTCCCTACTCCTCACCATCTCCCAGAGTTTGCCCAAGTTCTTGTTCATTGCATCGGTGATGCTGTCTAGCCATCTCACTCTCTGATGCCTTCTTCTCCTGCTCTCAATCTTTCCCAGCATCAGGGACTTTTCCAATGAGCCACCTGTTTGCATCAGATAACCAAAACATTGGCGCTTCAGCTTCAGCATCAGTCCTTCCAGTGAATATTCAGGGTTGATCCCCCTTAAGATTGACTGGCTTGATCTCTTTGCTGTCCAAGGGACTCTCAAGAGTCTTCTCAGCACCACAGTGTGAAGGCATCAATTCTTCAGCACCCTGCCTTCTTTACAGTCCAGCTCTCACAACCATACATGACCACTGGAAAGACCATAGCCTTGATTGTATGGACCTTTGTCGGCAGTGATGTCTCTGCTTTTCAACACAGGAGGAGGGAACAGCAAACCACCTCAGTGTCCTTGCCGTGAGAACCTCATGAACCTTCATCTTACAGGTGTGCAAACTGAGGCTTTCACAGCAAGAGTGGCCTGGGGGCTGAGATGGGAGGCTGCTCAAAAGGGCAGCCTGGCCCTCCTGATTTTCCCGGATTCCCCCCAGCCTGGGCTGGTTGGTCCATGAAGGGCGCCGGCCTTAGAGAGTGAGTGCTGTCTCCCCTCCCATGCCAGCTCTTGACCTGGGGAGCCCCTCTCTCACCTCCTCTCCCTAAGCCACCCTGCGTGCACCCCTCCACCTGACAGCGACCCACCCACCCTGGAAGTTCCAGGGGAGGGAGGGTCAGGAGTGTATGTAGAAGGGGGCTTGGTGCCCTGACGTACCGTCTTGGCCTCCTGGCATGATACTCGTCCCGAGCAGAGGCCCCTTCCTGCTCCCCCAGAGCCCCAGGCTCCCTCCCTCCCCCACATCCTAGTCAGTCTTGGCCGCTGCCCACTGCCCACTCCCCTGCCAGGCCTCTGGCCACTCCCCAGCCTCCAGCCTCCCTGCAGGCCGAGGCTCAGACAGCATCCATCCAAGATGAATTATGGCCCAAGAAGCAATTACCAGGGTACAGTGGGCCGGGCCACGTGGGCACAGGGCAGAGGTCTTGCGTTGTGATTTCCTGTCTGTCTACGCAATAAATCTCCACGAGGAAGAGATTGGTTTTTCCTCATGACTGATGGTCGTTGTCTTCAGTCCCCCGGTGGGGCTGTCCTCCGGTGGGGCGGTGTAACGTGCTCAACGCCCACAGCCCCCGGGTGATGGGCGAGGGGGACGAGACTCCAGGCCCCCCAGGCTGTGTGCTCCAGGGCCCCGTCTCTCCTGGCTTGGGGACAGGGGCTTTTCTAAGTCATCCACTTGAGAACAGTCTTCCCTGGTTTTCACCGAGGCCCCACGTGGCCTACAGCATCCCTGCCTGCATAGCACTGACGCCCAGGAGGGAGGCTCAGAGAAAGGCCAGTCCAGTCCCGGCGCTTCCCACCCCCTCACTCCCTCCCCACCTCCCAGCAGGACCCACAGCAGCTCCTCTCTGGCCACTTTGCCTCGGCCCCTCACCCCATCCCCCAGACCCGGATGCACTTCCCAAAATGAAAAGCCGATGTGTCCACCTCTTAAATCCCTCCTGTCAGCGGTTCTCCGCAGCCTTCGGGTGAAGGTCACGCTTCCCATCACCACGAAGCCCCACACCAGCTGACCCCAGATGCCCACTCAGCAGCAACCCTCATGCCCTCACCTGGGGCTCCAGGCATGTGTCCCGCCCCAGGGCTGCAGCCAGGCACGAGGCATTCTGTCAGCCCCAGGGCCTTTGAATATGCTCTGACTTCGGCCCACACCATCTCACCGCCTCCTTCCTCATCCCTCAGTCCCCGCTGCCACGGCCCTTCCTCCGAGAGGCCCACCCTCAGCCCTGCAGTTTAAATCCGGACTTTCTGCGGTTCACCTACACAGCACTTCTCACAGTCTGAACTGAAAACTTTTGCTGTTGGAATTATCGGAGTCATCTGTTTCCTCCCTGGAATATGCCCTCCACAAGGATGGAATCGGTGCCTTTCTGATTCGCCATGGCAGCTCCAGTGCACACTCGGCGCCTGCCACACGGAAGCCCCTTGGCAAATAGTTCTCGATGAATGAAGACCCACACAGGTCAGCAATCGTCTCGGGATTTTAACAACTCCTCAGCCCTGGGTGCTTTCCTCTGTCCCCACTTCCTTCCAAATGAGGGGTCGGCACCCTGGTGGCAGCAGCTTCCCCCAGGGGTGAGCTTCCCAGCACACCGTGTCCTCAGGCCCGGCTGCCGGCGGATGAACGGCCATGAATCAAGTCGACACTAGCATTACCCGAGGGAGGGTGTGGATGCACGGGTGGGCTTTGGTGGAGGCTGCAGGGAAGACGGCTCGTCACAGCCACCAGCCCCCAAGGGCAGTCAGCCCAGTGGCCTCCAGCGGCCTGGACCTTCCAGTTATCCCCCAGGCAGGGGAAGGACCAGGGCCCCAAGGGCACCTGAGGAGAAAGGGGGTGAAGAGTTGGACGCTACTGAGAGTCTGAGCACAGCACAGGCTGGCTTCCCAGGTGGCGCTAGTGGTAAAGAACCTGCCTGCTGACGCAGGAGACAATGAGATACAGGTTCGATCCCTGGGTCAGGAAGATACCGTGGAAGAGGGCCTAGCAACCCACTTCAGTGTTCTTGCCTGGGGAATTCCATGAACAGAGGACCCTGGTGGGCCACAATCCATAGAGTCGCAGAGTTGGACACGACTGAAGCGAATTAGCACGCACACACGCACCTGAGCAAACATAGGCCAGAGCCCCATTTCAGGGTGGTGGGCACGTGCAGACCCAGGTCCAGGGCTGGTGTGCATCCAGCACCAGCACGTGCACACAGGAGTGTGTGCTCAGCGTTAGCAGGAGCACACAGACGTGGGTGGGTTAGCACACGTGCACGTACAATTGCTAACTCAAGTTCGTGCAATGTTGAGGTGGGTCTGTCCACACAAGCCCAGGTGTGTGGCTACACGGAGGCTGGGAGCAGGTGTCCAGGGCAGAATAGGCTGTGTAAGAGCTACTCTGGGCTGCGGGTCAAGCCAGCCTATGGGGGTCAAGGTGAGCATCCAAGGCCAACAGCCACTCTATCTGTGGACAGAGGGATGGTCTGCTTGGTGCAGGGGATGGGCAGGGAAAGTTGTCTGCAGGAGTGGGAGGAGGGGGCTTTGCCACCCCATCCGGGCCTCTGTGTGCTCAGCCAGGATCCCTGCTTTCAAACCAGGTGGTCCTCCCCCCCATCCCAGGTGCAGGCAGACAGTGTGACATGAAGACAACCCTCCGGGAACTCCCAGTAGGGACCCATTGGGATCACTCACCTGGCCTGCCTGGAAGTGCTGCCTTTTGTCTAACCTGCAGCCTTCTTGCTGCAGCCTCCTTGCTACAGCCTCCATAGGACTGAATGACAGTTACTTCTCTCCCCCTGCCCAGCAGGCACCCAAAAGGAGTTGAAGCCTGAGTGAGTGGTCCCGTGAGCCTCCTCCGTCCTCCCCATCCCTCTCTGGGCTGAGCAGAGGGTAAGAATGGCCCTTGCTTGAGGCGTCCGCATTCCATCATCACATACCACTTGCACGATTATTTATTTAATATTTTTCTTTAAGCCAACTTTTTTTGCCTTTTAACTTAAATGCCTGTTTAGGCTTCATCCTAAGCAATAACGTCTGTGAAATCACGGACTTGTGTGCCCGTTATACATTTTTTTCCTAATACACAATTTACATAAACACAACTATTAAAATAGATAAAAACTTTGCCCATGTTTCAACAAAAAAAATCATCTCCCGGACCTCTGTGATCCACTTGGCAACTTCAAAAGGATCCTAGAAGAGAATACAGAGCTCCAAGGTTCCCAGGGCCAGATTCCCATTGGACATGCCCCTGCCCAGTCTGAAGCTGGAGCTGCTGCAGCGGTTTCTTCTCGCCCAGCTGACCTCCTCATCCTGATGTTCAAAGCCTTTTTATTTGAGTCCCAGTCTCTCTCCCAGACCCAGCTCCTGCCCCACACAGGAGGTCCACAATAGTTACTAGATGAATGAATCACTGACTTGATTAGCAAAGCATGAGTGAATGGGTGAATAAGCACACGCCTCCACCTGGGTGTTTCCCAGGCACCTGAGACTCAAGACATCTGAACCCGCCCCCACCTCCCCCCAGCCCCTAACCTGAGCGTCGTTGCTGACTTTCCCCTCCCACCCTCCCACATCAGCTCATTTTCCCTCCTGCCTGCCTCCTGAATCTGCCCTCACTGTGCTGTCCCAGGAACTCCATTCTGAACCAGTTCACCCTTTCCCCTCCCTTCACATGTGGTTAGGACAAGGACAGGGGCCGTCCCCCCACATCTGTTCTCTGCCCAGAGCTGCGGAGACCTTCCTGGGATGCTCAGCTGGGCGCTCCCCGCTTTGCCTGAAAGCATCTCCCGCGGATCCTTCCTAAAGAGGCTTCAGTCCCTCCAGCTCCACTAACGTCTGCTGCCTGATCTCTCATCCGCTGCCCTTCTTTCTCTCCACACACCTGCCATCTAGACTATCCCAAAGTTCCTATGATGTTCCCAACTTTCTTTGCCTCTACACTCTTGCCTACCTGACATCTAGACAACATCACATCTCAGCTTACATGTTATTTTCCCAAAGGAGCCTCCCATGACCCCAACTCCCTCCCACAAGCAGGTGCTGCCTATGGGCTTCTGGAGCAGCCCCCACCCCCATCCCGCCAACTTCCCCTCATTGAGAAAACAGCAAACACCGACAGAGCGTTTATGTGCCAGGCTCTGTTCTAAAGGCTTCATGTATATTAGCTTCTTTAACCCTCAGAAGAGCTTTAGGAAGTATGTGTACTGACGATCCCCACGTGCCCACGGGGGCGAGGCACAGAGAGGTCAGGTAACATGCCCTGGATCTCAAGTGGAGGAGCTGGCATCGGCGCCCAGGCTGCCTGGTCCCAGAGCACTCTACGCACCGTCCTATCTTCACCCATCTAGTTACGTGTCCTGCCCACCTGTGAGCTCTCCGAGGACAGACACAGTCTCTGGATTAGCGTCCTATCTCGAGTGCCTGCCACAGTGTTTGGCACGCAGTAGGAGCACAAGGAATTGTATCATTGAGTAGATGGATACACAGGTGGATGGCTGAATAATGATGATATGTGAAAGGGTGATACGTGAAAGGATGGATGGATGGATGTCTGGTAAAAGGAAGAATGACCACTGATGGGTGGATAATGGATGGACAAATGGATAGATGGATGAATGAATGGATGGAGGGATGGGTTATGGATGGATGGATGGATGATGAATGGATGGATGGATAGATGGGTGGATGAGTGGATTGATGAATGGTTGATTGGATGATGTGTTTATGGAAGAATGAAGAACAACATTCCTTGAGGGAAATCTCTAGAAATCTTTTGGGAAGGGACAAGGCCTCTTGGAGTCAGGAGTCCTAATTCAAACCCTTAACCCTGCTTTTGCTAGCTCTGTGATTTGGGCAAGATGCTTCATCTCTGTGACCCTAAGTTCCCTCATCTTCATAATAGGAATCTGCTTCTCCAGGCATCTAAGCCCTAAGGTTTGATATAAATGTGACTCTAGACAGAGGGTAAAGGGTCCCCACGGGAGTCAGGGTGGCTGAGAGCCTGGGTTTGAGGGCCTGTCTATGGCCCTCTCCAGTGTCCCACCCACCTGGCGCCCACCTCCCCACCCTCTGGAATCCAAGAGAGCCTGCCAGCCTGGCTCTATCCTGACCCCAGCCCCCCAGACCCAGCCTCAGCAACAGGACCACCCCCCTTTCCTCCCACCCACCCACACTTCAGCATCTAACCCTGACCAGCACACTCAGGGCTGTCTCATCTTCAGGCTCCTTAGAGACCTGATAGGGTGGGGCCACGAAGGGGCAGCCACAGCCCAGAGAGCAACTGGCCTCCACACACAGCAAGAAAAGAGATCCAACAAGCATTTATTGAGTCCCTGCTGTGTGCCTGCAGTGGGACCCTCCCCCGCTGCGGGGCCAAGGCCACAGCTCCTCTTTCAGGAAGCCCCATTCATTCCCTGTCCCCTGCAGGGGACCTCCGAGACCTCCTGGCTGGCTCATGGGTCCCAGCCTTTTAGCGGCCACGGTCCGTGTCCTTCTCAGCATCCCAGCTGCACTCAGCAGGGCTCTGCACACGACGGAGGCAGGAGGCAGGAGTGGCTGTCCCCAAGTCGCACTGCGCAGCCCTGTGCAGCCCCTCAGGCGCCCTGGCCCCAATTCCAGGACGCTGAGCCCCAGGCAGCTGTGGGCAGGGCAGCCCATGTGTCTCCCACACAGGCTGGCTGAGTTCACAGCACACAGGCCAGGTTCCAAAGGTGCCAGACCAGTGATCCTGCGGCAGGGGGCTGGTGCTGATGATGGCCCGAGGTCTGGAACCAGGCTCTTCACGGTCACACCCAGTGCCCCAGGACCCAGCACTGGCGGTTCAGCTCTGCTGCCTCGTGTGCAGAGCTCCGGGGCCAGGAATCTCCCACGTGTGGCTGGTGTCCTGCCAAGGGGACAGGGTGGTCAGTGCTGACGGCTGCCTTCCTCCACCCATGCCCCACCGCCCCTCCCACTCCCCGGCCACCCATCGGTCCACCCACACGCAGCTCTCTACCCTACTCACTGTTCCATTCAGCATCTCACCATCCACTTACCCAACTCTCCGTCTCTGCCACACCCCCATCACCCACTCTCTGCCCACCAGTCCATCAACACCTAGACATCCGCCTGCCAACACCCACTGCCATCCACTCACCAACCCACCAAAATACCCACCACTCCGCTCACATACTGTCCCCACCATGACTCCCTGAGCCTTAATACCCAGTCAAGCATCTCCCACCTGTCCACACATCACACACCCGCCAACATCCCATCCATCCTCGCAGCAGCCCAGAACACTCCCACCAGCCCTGCTCTCCACACACACATCTACCCACCACCCAAAACACCCACCCATCCACCCACCTGGCCACTTTTCACCTCACCCACCTACTTGTTTGCTTCCCAACCTGCCAACACATCTGCACCCACACGTCAAGTCTCCAGCCCTTAACTCACGGACATTCTCATCTAATATTGCCCACTGCCCAACCACCAACACTGCACACCCACCTGCCCTCACTTCACCTACCCCTCAAGCCATCCACCCACCCTCTTTCCACCCTCCACCCACCCAAAGGCTTCCCCTGTCTCCCACCACCCCCCGACCCCAGCAGGCTTCCCTGGGGTCCACTGCATGCTCCCAATGTGCTCAAGGCGCTATGGGAGGGTTAGGAGAATAGTGTAGATGACTCCAGAGCCCTGACCTTACTTGACCCTTACTTGACGCTTACTTGAGCAAGAGAGTGTGTGGACATCCCAAAGCCAGCCCTGAGCTGCTCCCTGGGCCAAGGCAGGGGGCAGCCTCTATGACCACAGCCTCTGCTCCACCTGGGCAAGCGGAGGGGCTGGGAGGCTCATCTGATCCAATGTGCATGCTCACTCTTCCTTTTTTCTTGATTCTCAGAAGCTCGCTCCCCTGCCTTCATCCAAGCACCACCTTCGTGTCTTCCTAACACACCAGACCATTTCCATCTCCAAGTTGGGACCTGCTTAAAATGTCCTTGTACCTGCTATCAAACTGAACCCTCAAAGCCCAGCTCAAATCTTTCCTCCTACAGGAAGCCCTCCAGACATCCTCTCTCTGGCCTCAGGGGTCTCCTTCTCTTAAGAGCACCCACTCTGAACGGTGCTCCACCAGCCCTGTCTCTATGAGATCATTAGCCCAGGAGAGAGATGACTCAATCCCTGGAGGACATTCCATGGTGACTCCTTGGAACCAGAAAGATGAGAACAAAGAGGAACATGGGGAGGAGAGACTGCCTGGAATGGTGAGTGGGATGGGTGTGAAGGGCGAGGAAGAAAACTAACAGCAACAGAGCACGTATAGTCCACACACCATGCTAGGTTCTGTCCTCAAAAGCCTGAACCCATTTTACAGATGAGGAAACTGAGGCTCAGCCAGCATAAGCAGCTGCCTTAGGATTCACAGCTACACTGCTGCTGGGTTGAATTAATTTCTTCTTGATTCCAAACTTCAGCATATTTTTTTTAATGTGTTTTGCTCAGATAACTTCTCATCCTTTAGGGTCAGACATCCCTCAGAGCAAGCCCCTTGAGGTAGAAACTCCTGCTAATGCCAAGAATTCTTGCTTGCACACCTCTAAGGATGGGAAGCTCATTATTCTTCCTACATCCCCAAAGCAGCTCTGACTATTGGGAGATTCTTTCTCTTAACAAAGGCAGGAAGGGAACAGGCAAAGATGAGGAAGATTGTGCCAATGCTGGGGAGTGTGCACACGTCATTCCTCCCCCCTCCTTTGGCTTTTCTTCTGTTTTTAATATTCTTTAATGTTGGCGCTTTGCTAATTTTACTAGATTTTAAAAAAGGGGTGGGAAACATTTGGCAAACATTCGGCAAACATTCTGGAATCATTTGGCCTTAGGAAAAACATTTGTTTTGGCCCCAGTCGCTGAAACAGTTGCATTCTTTGAAAGTGCTTGCTGCCAAGATATAGGTGTTGGGATTTTTTTTTAATCGAAAAGCAAATATTTGGTGTACAGAAAGGTTTGATTGTTTTTCTAAATGAGTATTTAGAAATGATTGTAGTTGCTCTTACCATTGCCAACTAGCAGAACCTTGGAGAGTTTGATGGAACAGAAAGTGATCATGTGTTTTTGAGGGAAAGGAGGGGCCATGATCCTTATCCTTCTTTGAGCCAAAATCAGGCTTCCTAGGACTTCCTTGCTGGTCTTAAGAATTTGCCTTTCAGTGTGGGTTCCAGTGTGGGGACGTGGGTTCGATCCTTGGCTGAGGAATTGAGATCCCAGGTGCCGCAGGACAACTAAGCCTGCTTCCCACAAGCAGGAGACCGGGGTTCGAGCCCTGGGTCGGGAAGATCCCCAGGAGCAGGGCATGGAAACCCTCTCCAGTATTCTTGCCTGGAGAATCCCGTGGACAGAGGAGCCTGGCGGGCTGCAGTCCACGGGGTCACAAAGAGTTGGAGACGACTGAGCAAGTAAACGGCAGAGGCTGTGCAGCCTGGAGCCCAAGGCACAACTGGAGAGAAACCTGAGCACCGCAACCAGAAGATCCCACATGCTGCGGCCAAGACCTGATGCAGCCCAAAGCAAATAAATACGTATCTTTAAAAATCAAATACAGGGGATTCTCTGGCTGTCTAGTGGTTAGAGCTCTGCACCCTTGCTCAGGGCTGCACGCCACACGGCGAGGCCAAGACAAAAATCAAGTTTCCTGTTCCCTGGATACTAGGAGAGGCTCGGGGTCCAGAGTCATTTAAAGTGGGAGGAGCCCTGTCCTCACCATGCACCCCACTGGCCTATCACCTATGACTCCCCACTCACTTCCCTTCTCTGCGGCCCTTTACACTGGGGTCAGTCACCAGCCGGGGCGGGGGCCAGGGGGAATCCGTATGTTACAGATCAGGTAATCCACCCTAACATGTCTACTGGGCCCAAACCAATGACATAACTGGGTGAAGCAGTCAGAAGCAGCCTTTCCTTAGCTCTGGCCAACTGTTGCCCCAGGGAATGTGAGCTCCGATCTTCCAAAACACTCAGAGAAACTGACAATCTGGATTTTGAAATCAAATCTCCTGGCTTCTAAGTGATTTTAAAGGGCTTTTCAAGGGCTTCCTGCTGGCTCAGCGGTAAAGAATCTGCCTGTAACAGAAGTCACAGTTTCTTCCCGCTGGGTTGGGAAGATCCCCTGGAGGAGAGCATGGCAACCCACTCGAGTATTCCTGCCTGGAGAATCCCATGGACAGAGGAGCCTGGTGGGCTGCAGTCCATAGGGTCGCAAAAAGTCGAACACGACTGAAGCGACTTAGCATGCACACAAGGCTTTTAAACCATTTAAAACCACCTGTGAGCCAAGCAGCATCTCTCAGGCTGGACTCAGTGCACAGGAGCCATTTCTGACCTCTCACTGCTCCCTGGCCTGACTCTGTTCCATGGCTTTTCACATTCTGGTCCCTGGGCCATGTGCTCCTCCCTGCTGTCCTCTGGCTGTTGAGACCCTGGGTCCTCACCCAAATCCCTCCTCTGCAAAGCATTCCATGGACCTCTGCACCCGTACACAGGCTGCACACTGTTCTCTCCCTGTGATTGTCACTTTCTGTTGGCAAGGTCTCTGCCACTAACCTGGGGAGACTCAGTGCTGGCGGGGAATGATTCTGCTCCATCCTAGAGCCTGCAGCCCCCAGCAGCTGGCTGGGCCCAGAGCAAGTCCTGAGCTGACAAATGAAGAAACCACTCAGGAGGAGGATGGAGTGATCCCTGCACTGGAAGCCTAGGCTCTTCCCATCTTCCCGGATAAAATGGACATTTTCTCTGTACATTTGAGATGCTCTCAGCTCTGCCTCTCTCCTCTTTTGGGTACAGGCTCATGGGGCAGGGGTGAACCGTATTTGGAGTCCAATCATCAAAGGTTCAAATCGAGGCTTCGCCAATAACAAGCTGAGCGACTTTGTTTGTTTGTTTGTTTTTTAAGCTGTTTGACTTTTGACAAGTGGCTTCACCTCTCTGGGCCTGCAAATGGATGTTAGTTGTAAAGGCATCAGCAGACCCAGCAAGCCCCCCTGCTAGAAGCCCTCCATTATGCAACCTCAGATAGATGTAAAAATAACAAAATGCTCAGGATAGAGGGGGTTGAGGTTCAGCCACTTTTCTTCACAGATGAGCAAGCCAAGGTCCATAGGTGGGAAGAGATTTGTCCAAGGCCTCATCCAGACGGTTGGCCACAAGTACTGTGTTTTAAATCCTCTTGGAACCTCCCAGCATAGCAGTCAACCCATAGGAGGTTCTCAGAAGTTGTGATTTGTTTTCTCTTTTTAGTCGAGATATCAAACATGAACTTTTTAAAACATTTGGTCTTTTCCAGTCCTAACATCTCAATCCCTCAGTGGGGAATCACCATCTCGAAATTCCCCAAGGCACTGAGATCCCAAGAGATCAGCTCTTAGCTCTGTTGAAATGTATGAAATTGTAATCACTGTTCCAAAACAAATTCATTGGGTTGGAAGGGTCCTTCAAGACCAAGAATGGCATCACCAATGTGCAGATAGGGAAATGGGGACAATCAGAGGGGAAGTGACTTGTCCAGGGTGCTCTGAAGCTGGTAAAGGGATCAGTGAGGGTGGGGAGATGTCTGGTGTTGGCATTCTTGACCCCCAAAGGAGCCGCGCCTGATACAGAAGAGCCAGATGGACTGCACCACCCGCTGTCCAAGGTGCTGACTTACTCTCCCCAGGACTCATGGGTCATATCCAGAGCCTACTGTCCCGGCTGCCCAATCTGGAACTCTTACCTCCAGACAGATATAGGATGTGGGAGAGAGATAGGGAGATGGATCAAGGTTGGCACTGAGCTGTCTGGTTTGGATACCCTCCCAGCCAGTGATGTCATCACTCCTCCTCCACGGCCACCCTGACTGCCTCTCCAAGTCAACCCTGCTCTGTCAATCTCGACCCTGAGGGTGCTTCTGAGACTCTATCATATTTGGTAATATCTGTTCACTTGTTTCCTTCCATTTTCCTTTTCTAGGCTGTATACAACACAAGGACACAGACTAGCTCTGCTTTTATTCATCACCGTGTCCCCAGCACCCAGCACAATTTCACACACAGTGCTGAGACCATAGATTTGTTGAAAGAATAAACGATGGAGGACTAGGGAAGAAGAGCAGATTTGTGTGGGATTCCTGCTGCAGGGGAAGGCTGGGTTTTCCGGTCTGCTTTGGAAGTGGCTTGTCCTAGGAGATCAAATGGAATTCCATCCCTCTCTTCATTCGAGTCTATCTTCTAGGGACTGACCGTTTCTGGTCAGAACATTCTCTTCATCTCTTTTCCACTCTTGGGATCAGGCTGAGTCCACGGAACCTGCCACCTCTCCCCAGAGCCACTGATTCCTTCGTTTCCTTGTTTGTTGAGCACCTACTGTGTGTCAGCCTCCCCACTGGGTGCTGGGTCTGGAGGCAGGAGTGAATGCTCACAGCCTAGTGAGGGGGAAGAGATGACAAGAGCAGGACTGCCCTGGTGGTGCAGTGGATAAGACTCCATCTGCCTGCGCAGCGGACACAGGTTTGATTCCTGGTCTGGGAAGATCCCACATGCCGAGGAGCAATTAAGCCCATGCAGCCCAGCTACTGAGCCCGAGCTCTGGAGCCTGTGCTTTGCAACAAGAGAAGCCACTGCAATGAGAAGCCTGTGCCCCACAACTAGAAAGCAGCTCCTGCTCACCACAAACAGAGAAAAACCCGAGTGAAGCAACGAAGACCCAGTGCAGCCAGAAGTCAATTTAAAAAGAGAGAGAGATGACAGGAGAAAACACTCCTCCAGTCCTCACTGTGCCAGGGAGCCACTCACTGTGCCCTGCGTTCATTGACTCATGCGATCCTCAGAAATGGAAGTTAGGTGCCATCACTATGCCCATCATACAGATGAAACCCAGGTCCAGACAGGTTACATCCTTGAGGTTTGACCCCTGGAATTTGAACCTAAGCAGCTTCACTCTAGAGGCTGGGCTTGTAACCACTGTAAACCTCTCCCTCATCTATTCAAAAGGCAGGGCAGGGAAATGTAGAGGTGAACACAACCTCCTCTGTTGGGACTGGAGAGGGGGTTGATTGCTAGCTACTCCTGGACATCTGAGCTAGACTTGGAAAGCCCCATGAAGCTCAAAATTCCACTGGTAGGGTTTTTTTTGTTTTTTTTTTTTGTTTTGGCCAAATGGAGGCAGGGAGCAGGTCACTTCAGGCAGAAGGAACAGAGTGTGAAATAGGTTGTTGGCAGGTAAATGAGGCTTTTTGGAGGCGTGAAAAGCATAGCGATGGTGGCTGGAGGAAGGCAAGATGGTCTGTAAGGTTGGAAAGCCCGGCACACAGGGCTGGAGGGATACGGAGCAGAGGGCTGCAACTGCAAAGATGCTGGGTGCCAGGTGGAAGTGACAGCCCCCCAGGGAGTACAGGGTTCCTCCTGTACCTGGGGTTTCTTCTGCATCATCAGACTTACCTGATGCAGATTCCTGGCCTGCCCCGAACTAAGGGGGGCAACAATGGACATAAAGAAGAACAATGACCCAGCTTGAGCTTGGAGTCACCCAGACTTGTGAGCCAAGAAAAATAACACTGTTGCTTGAAATCCAAGGAACTTATGAGGATGAAGTGAGCTGGACCATTCACTGGAAAGGTCCTGAGGACCAACCCTGTTCCAGGCACGAATGTGGTGATAAGGTCCCCGTCCTCCTGACATTTCCATTCCAGTGGGGAGAGAGTTAGCAGAGAAGGATTCCGAGAGTGCTGAGTGACTGAAAGAAACCTGAAGCAGGGGTGGGATGGTGGGAGAAGGCTTCTGGGGGAATGTCTGGGAGGAGTCGGTACAGGCCTGACACCCACCCCACCAAGGATGCTCTCATTGGAGGGTTTGGGCTGGGAGGGGGTGAAGAAGATATGATTCAGGTTGTGTCTTTGGGGGATGGATGGGAAGAGACATGACCCCAGAAGCAGCAATTTCCACCCAGAAGCTGCTGAACAGCCCAGTGAGTGAGTGATAGTCCTTTCACTCATGTTCGACTCTGCAACACAATGAACTGTAGCCCGCCAGGCTCCTCTGTCCATGGGATTCTCCAGGCAAGAATACTGGACTGGGCTGCCATTTCCTTCTCCAGGGGATCTTCCCAACCCAGGGACTGAACACAGGTCTCCTGCATTGCAGAGATTCTTTGCCATCTGAGCCACCAGGGAAGCCTAGTGGGTGACGAGATGAAGACTCCCTCCTGGTGGGAGCCCGGGGCGAAGTGTTGCTCAGAGTCTGGTCCATGGAGCAGCAGAGGCAGCAGCCCTGGAAATGCAGGATTCCAGGCTCCACCCTCCTCAGCTGGAAACGCCAGCGGGGCCCGGGAATCTGCATTCCAAGAAGCCAGAAACTCTGGGGCGGGACTGGGAAATCCGTGTTGCAAGGAGCCTTCCAGGGGATTCTGATACTGGCATTGGCTTGGCTCTCTCTACCTCAGTGCCAGGGTCTCAGAAATCTGCAAGCTGTGTGCCCAGCAAGTTGGCATTGATATTTATTTCAGAAATATTGTCTGTTTCCATTTTAATAAAAGAAGCCAAGTCAGGCAGTACTACATTGGATCTGATTTTGATCTAATAAAAATGCCAAGTTGCTCTGAGACCAGAAAAGTCTTCCTTGAAATTCCCTCTGCTATTCTGAGGGCAGCGGCGGCAGAGACACGTCTAGACAGAGCTCTCAAAAGCCACCTCTGTACCCGGCGAGTGACAGCCTCTCAGCCAGCCCAGCCTCGCAGACACACCTGGCAAAGTCAGAAGCTTGTCTCGGGCATTGAACTTGACAGCTGCAATCAGCTGCAAACCCCAGTTGCCCCTAAAAGGAAGACGCAAACACCTGGACCATATGGCAGCATCGCCTCCATGAAATGTCACATCTGAAGAGCTCCTGAGCTAGCTGGTGGCACTGCAGAGCCCCAGAGGTAGGTTTCAAAACCACTTTGCTCAGAAAAAAAAAAAAAAATGTGGCAGAATCTATATCATAGTAGCCCCAGAAAAAAATAGCAACTTTTAGAACAGTTAAGAAAAGCAAAAGTTCACATAACTGTTTATATAAAAGGGAGTTCTCAAGTGGGATACAGTGCGAGAAAATGAGAGGTTTAAAGCAGTAATTCAGCACCGACTGTGTGCCATGCACTGTTCCAGGCTCTCAGGATACAGGTGTGAACAAAACAGAAGATAAGGTGCCTAGGATTTCCCTGGTGGTCCAGTGATTAAGAATCTACCTGCCAATGCAAAGGACACGGGTTCAATCCCTGGTCTGGGAAGATCCCACACGCCTCAGGGCAAATAAGCCCATGTGCCACAACTACTGAGCCTGTGCTTTAGAGCCCTCGAGCTGCAAATACCGAAGCCCGGGCACCTAGAGTTTGTGCTCTGCAACAAGAGGGGCCATCGCAAAGAGAAGCCTGCACAATGCAATTAGAGAGTAGCCCCTGCTCGCCACACCTAGAGAAAGCTTGCGCGCAGCAACCAAGACCCAGCACAGCCAAAAAGCAATGATACATTAATTAATTGTATTATTATATATTGGGCTTCCCAGGTGGCTCAGTGGGTAAAGAATCTGCCTGCAATGCAGGAGACACAAGAGAGGCAGGTTTGATCCCTGCGTTGGGAAGATCCCCTGGAGAAGGGCACGGCAACCCACTCCAGTATTCTTGCCTGGAGGATACAGAGGAGCCTGACGGGATACAGCCCATTGTGTGTCCACAATGAGTTGGACACAACTGAAGTGACTGAGCACACACACACTATTATATTATTAACTAATATGAATATTAATTAATTGATAAATATTCATTAAGAAGAGACAGGGTGCCTAATCTCATGGAACCCAGCAGAGAAAGGCAACAGAACCAGAACCAGGTGTGTAAATATAATTTCAGAGAGGTACAGACACAGTGAAGACACAAGTGATACAATGTTGACAGGGGAAGCTGGTGCAGGTTAGGGGAGCTTCTCTGAGGAGTGGCCTTCAGCTGAGATTACAGAGAAAACAAAGCCAGCCAAGCAAAGATTTAGAGGAAGAGCATTCCAGATGGTGAGAAGAGCATGTGCAAAGGTCCTGGGGTGGGGGGTGGGGAATGCATTTTGCTTGTTCTAGAAAGAGAAAGGCCATGCCTCAGCCAACTGAGGCAGGGGAGAGAGGGAAGAGATGAGGTGAGGAGTTTGGGGGCCAGAGCAGGAACCGCCTGGTTCCCAAGATAAAGGGAAAGAGTTATGTGCCAAGCTGACCCATCCTGCCCAGAGATCCCACCAGAAATCTTGACAAAGTCAATCCATACCTCAGAGCGTCCGTCTCGCCGTCTATACAGTAAGAACAGCCACCCTTCCTTCCCAGGGCTGTGGCAACGGCTATGAAGCGTTCAGCAGAACCCGCACTCAGTAAGTGTTCAATAACGCGGGCTCCCTGGCACTCCTTCCCCATGCCTCCTGCCGAGGAGTCAGTCCACCACCAGATCTGAACAGTTGCTCAGCACAGAAATATCGCAAAACAGGTCCAGGCCTTTCCAAAACATTTCCTTGGCCCAAAGTCCACCAGCAGCTAAGAGGCCGCATTCTGCAGATGGCGTCATTTCCCTGGATGGTGGTATCAGGCTGCTCTCTAGCCCATGACCCATGTGAGGACCCAGTCCATTGTGGCTGGGCCTTGCACCCCAAAGGCTGCCTGGGGTATGCATGGGGTATGCCCGACATGTGGAGCCACTGACTGACACGTGGCAGCCCATCCCTGATGACTCGGGGTATGGGCTCTGGAACCAGACAGGCTGGGCACACGTCCTCTTCCTGGCACAACCATAACCTCCCTGGGCCTCACTTTCCCTGTCTGTAAAACGGGTCTATCTGTTCAGTTCAGTTCAGTAGCTCAGTCGTGTCTGACTGTGACCCCATGGACTGCAGCATGCCAGGCTTCCCTGTTCATCACCAACTCCTGGAGCTTGCTCAAACTCACGTCCATTGAGTCGGTGATGCCATCCAACCAACTCACCCTCTGTCACCCCCTTCTCCTCCTGCCTTCAGTCTTCCCAGAATCAGGGTGTTTTCCAGTGAGTCAGTTCTTCGCATCAGGTGGCCAAAGTATTGGAGCTTCAGCTTCAACATCAATCCTTCCAATGAACACTCAGGACTGATTTCCTTTAGGATGGACTGGTTTGATCTCCTTGCAGTCCAAGGGAGTCTCAAGAGTCTTCTCCAACACTACAGTTCAAAAGCATCAATTCTTCAGCGCTCAGATTTTTTTATGATCCAACTCTTACATATGTTTGGGGTTAGATGAGAGGGAGAGGATCAACGTAAAGTCCTCAGAGCATCCACAAGGGTGAGATGTTGTCATCAGACCTGGTGGGGCTGATGGAGCTCTTCCGCTTGGCTGTTTTCCTCATCAAGTATCATCATTATAGCTGCAGAATTCAACCAAGCTGGAACACCCGGAGACTAAGCACCCCTCTCTTTCCTCTTCTCCACCCCTCCCTCCCTCCGCAGGGTGAGGCACCTGGCCTCTGCTGTCACAGTGGCTGCGCTGACCCCACGGTAGCTCTGGCCAGCAATACAGCAGAGCTTTGGGAGCTCCTGGGCCCAGACTCGCCTTCTTCACCTCCATGTTCCAGAGCCCAGCATGCGACACCCAGCCCAGAGAAGCATCTTTAGCAAAGATTTGTGGAATACATGAGTGAATCAATGACTTTCACGTGGCCACAGACAGCCCATTTCAGGACAATAAAAGTGACCAGGGCCCTCCAGCCAGCATCCTGCCCACGCTCTGCTGCCCCTGCCCTCAGCTCCAACAGCAGACCGGGTCTTTCTCTATCTCACTGCTTGAACTCTGAGTCCCCAGAGCCTCCACTGGTCCCAGGGGAAAGACAGCCAATCCACTAGCTTGGCTGCCTGATGAAAGGCACGCCTGGCAGAGGCACTGTGGGGTCCACGGTTCCTTTCTTCCCCAAGAAGCTGGGGTTTGACAAACCTCTGGTAGCCGCAGCCCCTTCTCCACCAGCTTCCCTGCTTCTCATCCCCTTTTTAAAAGCTACCTAATTTTTTACAGTGATTTTATTTTATTTATTAATTGGCGATCCCACACAGCACGTGGGTGTCCCCTGGCCAGGGATCAAACATACGGCCCCTGCATAGGAAGCCCAGAGTTTTAACCACTGGACTACCAGAGAAGCCCTTCCATGGTTCTCTTTGAGCCCCAGGGTGTTAGGACCTCGTGGCCTTTCCATCTCTCCCCACCCTACATGATTCTAGACCATCTCAGCAGTCCCCCAGCTTCAACTGTCTCTGTTCTCAACCCTACACACCCCTAAAACTTGACACAGATGCCATATCATTGCATCCCCCTCAAACTCATCCTCTCCGTTTCCATCAGTGGGTGACATCTGACCCTTGATGGCTGACTTGAAACTTCCGAGCATATCCTAGGTTCCCGACCCATCCGTCACCTCCAATCAGACAAGCTGATGTTGTGGGCGCCCACTCCCCCCAAGTGAAGCATGTTGCTCAGCTCCTGTGGAGACTTCCTCCAATCCACCCCAGGAGATTCATGCACCTCACCCCACCGCACTCCAGCAGCCCTCACACAATGCCCAAGGACAGCTACTGTCATGGCTCGGGGGATAACTCGGACCACGTGCTCTGCCCTGGCTCCCCGAGTCCTCCAGCAGAGGCTCTGCTGATGACCACTTGGAAGGTGACTTTCACTTGCCGCCTGCCTTTCCCTGCTGAGCCTGCCTGCCCGGCGCCTATTTGCATTTTCTGGGATGCCCCACATAAGGCACTTGCTGTTGAATCTTCATCTTGGGATCTGCTCTGGAGGAACACAAACAGGCACTCTGACAACCCTTCCAGCAAAAGGTTTTTGAATTCGCCCACTTTTCTCTCTGCTGCCGCAGGTCAGGCCACCACCACTCCTGGGATGATGGCGACGGCATCCAAGCTGTTCTCCTGGTCTCTCTCTTCCTCCCCTTCCGTCCTTTTTCCCACAGTGCAGATGGATAGAAGGAGGATGGGTAGATATGGGTATGGATAAAGATGATGTAGATACAGATAAATAACCTGGGTAAGGGGCTTCCCAGGTGGCCCACTAGCTCAGACTCCTCATTTCCCAATGCAGGGGGACTGGGTTCAATCCCTGGTGAGGGAACTAGACTCTACATTCGGCCACTAACAGCCCTCATGGTACAACTAAGAGTCTGCATGCCACGACTTAAGATCCCATGTGCCACAATAAGACAAGGTGCAGCCAAATAAAAAAATAAATACCAAAAAAAAAAGAAGAATCACCTGGGTACGTCTCTTCCCTGCTCAAAATGCCCCTGGGCTCCCCACTGCAGAGCCAACTCTTTCGCATGGTCCCACCTCCTGGGTCCCCCAGCCCCATCCCCCCGCCCGCCATCCATCCCCACCTCCCCATTGCTCTCCTCACCCCAGCCACGAGGCCTCCAGGGCTGGCTGTCCCTGCCCTGGGGACTTGGCACCTGCCGCCCCTCTGCCCAGAAGGCTCTTTGGCTGACTCCTTCTCACTCCTTAAGTCCCCGTTCCAGCTGCTCCTCAAAGAGGTGGCTCTAAAGGGGTCTCCTGGAACAAGCTTTATCATCACGTTCCTTAGCTCTTAAGATGGTCTTATGTGTTTCTGAGTTCACATCTCACTTGATTCTCTCCTCTAGACACCCTGCCTCACAGGCAGGGGCTTTGTCTGATCTGGCTTCTGGTTGCATCTCTAGCGCCAAGATGGAGGGCCTGCACAGCTCAGTATTTGTTGGGGGCACAAAAGAAGGAATTCTCCACGGGCTGTTGACCCGGGGAATGCATCTGATGCTTGGGAGGTGAAGTGGGTGCCGGGGCTGGGCTGGGGGTGCAGGGCTTCTGTGGCTCCCCTGAGCCTGGCTGTCCCTACTCTCCATCCCAGGGCTTGCATTCAGGGCCAGACACTCCTTTAGCTCTTTCTTCCATCCTCAGGCCTCAGGGATCTGGCCTTTCCTCCTCCTGTCTCCCCAGTTGCCCCCAAGACAAGCCCCAAGACCTCTTTCCACCCAGGGCTTCCTGCCTGCTCTGCAGGGCCCCCCTGGGAGGGGGCAATGCTAGATCCAAGCAGAGAGTTGGTGGTGCTCTGGGGTGGGGCTCTGAACATGCCAGGGCTCTTAGCCCATCTCTAGCATGTGCTTCCTGCTCTCCTCTGTTATCAGAGGAGATAACACTTCCCAGCCACCTCCGTGCCCTGGTTCCTGACTTCTTCCTCCAGGAAGCCCTCCATCCTGACACCTGACATGAAACCACAGTATATGCGCCCACCGCACACTCTAGTTCCTCAGGCAAGCAGTTAGCATTCTGACCACCTTCCTGGACTGGTGCTTCCCCCAGGAGCCTCTTCCTTCAGCATGGAGACCAGACCCTCTCCTCCTCACCAACCAGGTCTCCTCCCAGGTTCCTTCACCCGCCTCCGTCTTCTTTCTCCCATCAGAGCCATTCCTCACTCAGTTACTAGGATCACAGAGGGTGCGGTCAGACAGACCTGAGTTTAAATTTCTGCCATCTTGTTCAGGCTCCCCAGAAGCAGATCCTGAGATAGGAATCAGAGCAAAAGGGAGACACCTCAGAGGTGCCGCCAGCCTTGGCAGAGGGGGAGCGTGGCCCAGGGAGGGAAGGTGGCCAGCCCAGGCGGCTGTTAGGCATGATGCTGTGTGTTAGCCACTCAGTCGTGTCTGACCCTCTGTGACCCATGGACTGCAGCCAGCCAGGATCCTCTGTCCATGAAATTTCCTAGGCAAGAATACTGGAGCAGGTTGTCAATTCCCCCTTCAGGGGATCTTTCTGAGCCAGGGACAAAACTTGTGTCTCCTTCGTCTCGTGCACTGGTAGGTGGATTCTTTACCACTGAGCCACCGGGAAGCCCCTAGACTGGTAACACTTAGGTAATCCTGCAAATCACACACCTCCAGGCGATCCTACTTAAGGGGCGAGGGAGCCGGGGTGTCTATGTGCCAGCCTCCTTGTGCACTTCCTGCCTTCTGCGGGTAGAGGTGGAGCAAGCTCCCAGGCACAGAGATACAGATACAAGCAGCTGGGAGGCACTGTAGTCTCCTAACAGGTCTGAGACATATGAGCATCTGCTCTAACAGTCCTGCCACCGACTAGCTAAGCTGTGTGACCTTTGGCAAGTGGCTCCGCCTCTCTGAGCCCTCCTTTCTGCAAAGTGTGGATAATACTCCTGGCTGTCGGGGTTGGTGGTCAGCAAGAACAGGAGATCAGGCAAAAAAACAGTCCTTAGTACAGAGTTGGGTGGGCAGGGAGCACAAGGTGGGCAAGCAGCAGGCTCAGATGAGACTCTGCCCCTTTAATCTTGTATCAGCTCTTTTCTTTTCTGTCCAGAGCAAAGCCTTCCTCTTTTGCCCTCTCTTTTGCTTTCTGACATTTGTTTTCTGCACAGGAGCCCTAGAGTCTGTCCTATATAGTGAAGCCTTCTGAGCTTCCGGGAGCATTCTCGGCTCAAACAGATCTTGGGACCTGAGACTCCCCTGATTTGGCTAGTTCCACCCCAGAGCTCCTGTCCCTTTGAGCCCATGGTGAACCCGGCCTGCACGGAACTGTGGCTCCCCTGCTTGTCTTTAAGGTACGCAGTGTTCCTCTTGCTGCCTTAGCATTGCAACCCCATTGCAAGGGCTGTGGCTGCTGCACGCAGAAGGCTTGCTCTGCTTGCCCACAGCCTCAGTTTCACCCTCTACAGCGTGTGTCTAGGGGGAAATGCAGGGGCGCAGGGAGAGGTCGGCCTGGCCCGTCTCCAGGGTCCTCTCTTCTCAGACAGCCTACGAATCCGCAGTGCCAGCTCCTGCAGCTGAGGCCACTTACGGGCGGGGTATCTCTCGTGGCGGCAATCCAAGCGAAAGTCCTCCTCCTCGTGCCCGTCCCCCTTCTCCATCCTGGAAAGAAAAGAAGCCAAAAGCTGGCGTAAGAAAGATCAGGCTGAGCTGGCAGAGACCCAGGACCTGGAAAAGTGTAGCACCCCCCCACCCCGGAGAACACGTGGCAAAGCAACTTGGCACCATCGCCCTGTGGGATCCTTCCTGCGGCCCTGTGAGATGGGCATCATTCCTCCATTTGACTGATGAAGAAACTGAGGTATCGAAAGGTGACGTGACCTATCGGGTGCCATTCAGCTGATAAACTGGAGGCAGAATAGGGATGCAAGCCTATGCGCTCTCACAAAAAGATGCTGAATCACGTGCAAATGGTACATGACAAAAGCACGTGTGCAGTGTGTTTGAAAAGTTACACACTAAGGCTTCCCGGGTGGTCCAGGGGCTAAGAATCCGCCTGCCAATGCAGCGGACACCGGATGGATTCCTGGTCCAGAAAGACTCCACATGCCGCGGGGCAACCAAACCGGTGCACCGGGACTGCTGAACCCACGCTCTAGAGCCCACGCTCTGCACCGAGAGAATCCACCACCATGAGAAGCCGTGCACCGCAGCTGGAGAGGAGCCCCTGCTTGCCGCAACTAGTGAAAGCCCTCGGGCAGCAACGGAGACCCAGCGCAGTGAAAAAACCCACTCATTGATCAAATTACACACTGATATGCACAAAGCATTACTTGGCAGAACGAATACCAAAAGGTTAACGGTGACTGACCCCAGATAATGAGAATAAAGGGGTTAAATCTGAAGCCTTTTATTTCTTTAATCTTTCCCCACTCCTGGAAAGCCTTCTTTTTGAATTTACCTCTATGTTCTGATTTGTGGGCAAAAGACTTTGATTAGCTGTGTCACTTTCCTTAACTAAATTAAAACAACTCCCATAGATATGTCTACATAGAAACAAAGCCCTGGTCTTCCGACGTCTGCCACAATTCTCTTTCCTACCAACAGCTGTGAGAATTTCTCCTCTGGCATCCGAAGTTCACTGCAGTTCCAGAGGGACTGGCAAAGCCGGGGATGGGCGACAAGCACAGGGCAGAGGGTGACCAGGGTCAGAGAGGAGGCAACTGCAGACTCTCCAACACGGCTCCAGATCTAGACCCTTGCCCCCATCCCACTGAAGACAGAGTCGGAGAACGGGCAGGTCCATATGCCCACACGGCGCTCACCCATGTGTAACCCAAATACATCCCAGAGCTCCACGAGGCCCAGTCATGTGCTGTGCCTTTGTGTGTGCACGCGTGCGTGTGCATGCATGCACACGCACACGTGCATGTTCAACTCTTTGCAACGCCTCGGACTGTCGCCCGCCAGGCTCCTCTGTCCATGGGATTTTTCAGGCAAGAACACTGGAGAGGCTTGCCATTTCCTTCTCCAGGGGGCCTTTCTGACCCAGGGATCGAACCCACATCTCCTAGGTCTCCTGCACTGCAGGCAGATTCTTTACGCTGAGCAGTGCCTTTAGACAAATCTAACCTAGTCCCCTGAAGTAGAAACAATTCCAACCAGCACTGCACGTCCTAAGGCACACACTGCAGGCACCTCCAAGCCTTCTCTGTGGCCCTGCGTCTTGACATCATCCCTCTGTTCTTCGCTTTGCTCTCAGTTACCTTGGAGCTTGTGTTTCAGGAGAGAGCCACTGTGCCTGGCATGGTACCCCCCTTCCTGGACACCCAGACCTTGTTGCTAAGAGGCCCAGAGTTCAGTAGTCAATATATGAGAAAACTTGCCAGTTAGAAATCACTTGCTGGGCTGGGGACAACTCGGAGAGGTCTCAACCAAACCATCTGATAAAGGGCTGGGTTTTCCCCCCTTAATTTTCAATCTACCTAGGACTAAATTTTTAATAAAATAAAATAACAATGAATTGCTGGAGACTGAAATGAAAACACACGAGCACACACAAAAAGCAAGCTTGGGTGTACAGCAATGTCAGTTACGGCAAGAGCTCTGACTCTTAGCCCCCCACCCCGTGCTCCCTGGCAGGAAACCCCTGAGGGCAAGAGATGCTCTGGGTACAACTGAGACCTGGGCCCTGCAGGGAGGCGGGGTCGTGGCTGAGTCCTGCTCTGCTATGAACGGGCAGCTCACTGGAAGCTCTGAATCTCTGTGTTCTAGAATTTTCTACATGGCCATGGGCAGACCAGTGGTGGTGGGAATGACCAGGAGGACAGACACCACGGCCCCACTGGTTGCTATGACGATGGGAGCCGAGGATCCGGCATAGAGGGAGGGTCAGAACAGAGTAGCCCTACTGACTTTCAATCGGTTTCATCATTGGCGCCCCCGCGAACACTTTAAACTCAGAAAAAGGATGGTGTTTATCTCCTTCTCCACTTGTAGTGTTGGGGTCCAGCACAGCGACGGCAAAAAGTATCCCAAGGAATGTTAGAGAGGAGGGAAGGAGGGGGAAGTAGGGAGGCAAGGAACTGAGGAGAAGCACCATGCCGGAGACTTTCCCTGGGTCGGGAAGATCCCCTGGAGGAGGGCGTGGCTACCCACTCCAGTATTCTTGCCTGGAAAGTCCCATGGGCAGAGGAGCCTCGGGGGTCCATGCTTTCATCACTGGGGGAACAATGATGAAAGAAGAGTTGGACACAACTTAGCGACTAAGCGTGAGCACGAGCAACCTGCGGCTACAAGCAGCCCGCTGGGTTCATCCAGGAAGGCTGAGCTTAGCATTAAAAGAAAAGGAACTGCTCAAGTGTCCCTGGGCGACTATCTTCTTTAATTTGAAGTACAACTTCCTGCAGGAAACAGTACATGCTTTCTGAAGATAGGTTTGTGGGGGTTTTTTTGATGGTAGTGTGAGAGGTGACCCATGAATCTAAATAAGCACTTTGAAGGGTCAGTGGGGGGCGCTGGGGGTGAAGCAGTGCTCAGAAGGAGTAGCGGGCTGATGGCAGGGCAGGGATTTGAACTCAGGCCTATCAGTCCCTGGAGCTCAAGCGTGTTTCCGTTGTGGCCTGCAGATTCCTGGCTGGCAGAAGCTCCACCAGACCCACCCTGGGTACACTTGCGCTGGGAGGTCCCATGGAAAGTGGGGCTGGGCACCATCCAGCTTGGGCCCTCCCAGGACTGCCAGTAAGTGTGTAAAAGGGTGGTGAGGGGTGTGACCGCCCTGTCACATGGTCACTGCTCTGATGACCCACAGGATCTGCAATCTGGGCATTTGCTCTTTGGAGAGAAGGAGGCAGGTGAGTGATGGAGCAGGGAGGCTTCAAGGGTCTGAGAGTTTGAACCCACATCTTTTCCTGCAGGGAGACTCCTGGTACCTCCACATCTTTTTCCAGGCACAAGCGTGGCCACAGCAGCTGGGGACCCTGGCAAGGGGTCCAGCAGGTCTTACCTCTGCTGTGGCAAGAGTCCCAAGCCGCCCCAGCACAGAGTGCCCAGCCCGCTCCCCACCCACCATGCCTTCTCTGTGTCATCCTCAAAGCCACCTCTTTCTCACTGCCCCAGGCTGGCTTGTTTCCCAAATCTCCACTCACTTCCTGGTACAAGGCGGCAGCCTGCGTGCTGCGCTTCTCAAATCATCTGATAAAGGGCTAGGTTTCACACCCCCCCCCTTTAATTTTCAACCTACCTTGGACCAACTTTTTAATAAAATACAATAAAAATGAACTGTTGGAGAATGAAATGAAAACACACACACACAAAAGGCAAGCTTGGGTGTACCAGTGATGTCAACTCACTGTGAAAGTTTCCAAACACGTGTCTCAGTTCCTCTCTTTTTATCACGGATGTGTCTGCAAATGGGCCCTGGTCTGGGGACCACACTTTGAGCAGCAGAGAGGTGCAGACCCCGTCTTTATCCACGGGCCTCTTCTGACCCATAACCGGGGTTGCATCCACTCTGTCCTCCAGCCCAGCGTTCCCCAAATGTGCCAGTAACCACAGGCACAAGGAGCTTTTTAAACTGCAGATTCTGGTTCCATAGGTCTGGGGTGGGGCCTGAGAGTCTGAACTCTAACAGATCCTCAGGTGGGATGATGCTGTTGGTCCCCAGATCTCATCTGAGGAACTGGGCATTAGACCATGGGCTCTGGGCACTTGTGAGCCTCCTGGAAGCATCAGCTCAATCGCCTTCCGTGTCCTAGGTTGTCATCTGGGTGCAGGTCTCCCGGGCCCTCCCCAGAGTTCCAGCTGCAAATGAGAATCACCAAAAGCACTGGCAGTAGTGATGGTCAGGCAGGAGCGCCCCCGGAGCCTCCCCGCCTCGCGTTTCTCTCCACTGGGCTGACACTTGGAGAGAACGTGGAGGTCAGGAAGCAGCTGTCCTGCAAGGCTGTTCCCAGCTCAAGGCCCACTCTGTGCCCTTTGCTTTCCTTGCACGAAGGGTTGGTTATCAGGTGAATCTAGGGAGAGCCCAGAAATTTCCACAGCGCCATCTTCAATTTCTGGGCATCTCGCTCCTCTTGAGACTAAACAGTGGCATCAAAAGACCCCAATAAAGACAAATAAGGTGTGAGGCATTCCTGAGAAGTAATATTCAAGCAGCGAGAGTGGGAAAAGATGAGGAAGAGGGAGCTATGATTGGACACGTCTCAGAGGCTAAATGGCTAAGAAACAGTCGCAGGGGACAAAGAACACAATGATTTTTAAACGAGGACTGATGATGGGATGAAGGATGAAATTAAATGAAAATTTGGCAAATAAATGACCACGCATAGGAGATTAATATTCTATAACATCCCAGCAGAAGTGCCATTCCTAGGCAGGGGGAAATAAATGGATTTTTTTTAAAGAGCCTCTCTCTGGTTTTTTCTTTTTCTCTTGCCATTTTGTAAGCAAGCTCATGATACAGAACATTCGGAAAATACAGGGAAGATAAATATCCACAGTGCCAGCAACCCTCCCCTGATCTTTGTGTGCAGTTGACAGTTTTACCTCCCATTTCTCTGAAATTGGGTTTTTAAAAGAGACCTCAAGATATTAGCACCTTGAGATTATTTTCGGAACTGCATGGGCTACAAATTATTGCTCAGAAAAACAATCACTAGCATTAATGGGGCCCCCACCCCACACCCCCAGCCCTGCCTTCAAGAGCTTCAAGGGCCCCCGACAACACGGAAACCTCTAGACCTGACTTATCTCCAAAGTGCCTTCCTCAGCCCAGCCTTGGGGACAATGAGAGAGACCAGGTCAGCAGTCCCAGAGGTGGGCGCATCTGAGCGGGGTCCGCTCAGCATGGCGGCAGCAACGGGGTGGGGGGTGGGGAAAGGACGGGCAAGCAAATCCAGTGGCAGCTCCCAGAGGGCGAAGGTCGCCTTGGCCAACAGACTGGCTAGTGACCTGCCCCAAAGGCCCCTGCCCTTCTGTCCTCTGTCACCCTCTCCATCCAAGCCGGGAATTTAAAAGGAAGTGGACCTGCATCCCTGCCCTGTGCACACGTGACCAGTGCTGAAAGAGAATGGATGGGGGATTCCATCCAGTTCAGAATGGATGCTTAAGGGACTTCCCTGGCGGTCCAGAAGGCAATGGCACCCCACTCCAGTACGCTTGCCTGGAAAATCCCACGGATGGAGGAGCCTGGTAGGCTGCAGTCCATAGGGTCACTAAGAGTCGGACATGACTGAACGACTTCACTTCACTTCACTTCCAATGCAGGGGATGCGGGTTCAACCCCTGGTCAGGAAACTAAAATACCACTTTTAGCATGGCCAAAAGATTAAAAAAAAATTTTTTTTTTAAGGTTGATGCTTGAAGTAAGATCTGCAGGCCCAGAATCGACAAGGCAAAGAAGGGGGGCACCCCATGTGAAGAGGAGAGCTGTCCTGAGGCTTCAACAGAAGCAGAGGAATGACCTGTCTGGGGAACTTCCAGCGGAGCGGAGGCTGAAGCAGGGAGGGGTGGGGGCCAATCCATGGCGAGGCTTGTAAGTTACCACAGGAGCTGGGCCTTTGTCCTGGGGCTCTGGGGAGGCAATGGGGTGTTTCAGCAGACAGATGAGGGTGGGGGCACCCTGATCGCACCAGCAGAGAGAAGAGACTTTGGTTGCTGGGGGAAGACAGATGCCAGGGGCAAAGTGCCCTCCAGTAGGTGAGAGCTGCCACCCTGGATGAGGACGGCGGGAGTGGAGATGGAGAGAAGTGGCCCACCCACGGGGGGAAGCACTGGATATGGGGTGTCCGGATATGAAGGGGAAGATGTGCAGATGTCTGCTTACTCAGGCAGGACATAGAGAAGCAAAGGAGAGGGACGTGAAACAGGACCCAGTGTGGGGGAGACCATCTTAAATGGGTCCTGGCTATGTTTATCATTTTTTGGCAATGCCATGAGGCATGTGGGATCTTAGTTCCCCGACCAGGGATTGAACCCACGCGCCCTGCATTGGGAGTGCAGAGTCTTAACCACTGGACCACCAGGGAAGTCCCACCGTGTTGATTTTTGAGGCCTTTGGGAATCCAGAGTGGAAACACTAAAGAGGCAGCTGGATATGGGGCCAGGGGTCTGCAGGGGCCCAAGCACTCATAAGTCCTGGTGCGTGCGTGACCGCAAAGGCCAAGGTCAAAAGAGGGCCTAGAACTGAACTTGGGAGCATCACCATCTAAAGGAACAGGGAGGAGGGTGGGAGAGGGCACCCAGTGCCTGGAAGAGTGGCTGGTGGGAGCCTGGAGAGGGTGGGCAGGAGGGAGGGGGTATGCCCATTCTCCGGGCAGCTGGAAGCTCTTTCTGCAGAGACGGGGGTGGGGAGCAGCTCGCAATGGGTCGAGCAATGAGTGGGAGGTAAGGAGGTGGAGACCAACCCTTCAGAAAGTTTCCCTGCGTACAGGAGCCAGAGCAGAGCCAGCAAGGAATGGGGTCTTTGTGGCCCTTTCTGCACTTGTCCCGGGGATGGGTAAAGAGGGGGTGGCTCTCTGCTGTGAAAAACGATATATGTCCACCTGCTTCCCCAGGTAGGAAGCCCCATGAGGCCTGGCACCCAGGAAGGAGGTTTGGGGAGGGTCCCCATGCCACCTTCTCACCCCAGTAACATCTAATCTGCCCCTGGGCCAGCACCCCACCCCAAACACTGTAGGAGGGTGAGAGAGATGCGTCACCCAGGCCCGACTCCCACCAGCTCCCCACTCTCAAATCACACCAAACTGCTTACATTTTCCTAAATACCCTTGTTTGTTGCCTGTCTGGCCTTTGTTCATACTGTTGCCTCTGCCTGGGAGCATGCCCCCCACCCCACACCCGCCTGGCCAGGAGTGCTGGCTGCACCTTTAAACACTTGGCGTGGGACGTCTTCACTGGTGACCCAGTGGTTGGGACTTTGTGCTTCCAGGGCAGGTGGCTTGGGTTCAGCCCCTGGTCGGGAAACCAAGATCTCACAAATAGACTAAATAATAATAAGAAGTGATAAAAATAAACAGAAATTTGGTTTGAGACCTCACCTGTGAAGGCTTTTCTATCCTCTGCCTCCCCCAGGGTGGTACCAAGCTCCCCACCTGGAGTGACCTCCAGGAGACCCCATCGCCGCACCCAGGAGGGTGTTTTGCTAAGCTCTGCAGACCAGAGCCAGGTGGCCGGGCAGGTGACGGAAGAGACTGGAGGTCTCCAAGGTGACGTGATTCACCTGGGGACCCTCAGCTAATAAATTGCAGGGTTTATTCCAGCCTGGGTTTATTTCCTTGTGTCTTCCACAGGGTTGAGTGAGAGTGTACAGGCAAGGCCCTTGAACGGGGAGGCGGGGGGGCGGGGAGAGGGAACAGCATCACTATAATTAACAATATAATTATTACGGAGAGTTAATAACTTGTTGAGCCCCTGTGGTTCCAGGTGTCAGGGACAGAGCGAGAGCCAAGAAAGCGCCCTGCTCCTGCGGTTTGCGCAGGCGCGGGAGGAGGCCAGTAAACGAATGAACTTGGAAATTCGGAGACTGGGACGAGTGCCTGCTGTGCCTCAGAGCAAGGGGCAAGGGAATGACTGGGAGATCTGATCCTGGGGCGGGGCGGCGTGGGGACAGCGGGGAGAAGCTGCCTTCCCTGAAGCCCCAGGCTTCTGCTCGCTCCCACCCATCCACTCTCGAATCCCTTGGACTGCAAGGAAATCCCACCAGTCCATCCTAAAGGAAATCAGTCCTGAATGTTCATCGGAAGGTCTGATGCTGACACTGAAGCTCCAATATTTTGGCCACTCGATGAGAAAAACTGACTCATTTGAAAAAACCCTGATGCTGGGAAAGATTGAAGGTGGGAGGAGAAGGGGAGGACAGAGGATGAGATGGTTGGATGGTATTACCAACTCAATGGACATGAGTGTGAGTGAGCTCCGGGAGTTGGTGCTGGATAGGGAAGCCTGGCGTGCTGCAGTGCATGGAGTCGCAAAGAGTCAAACACAACTGAGCGACTGAACTGAACTGACTGAACTGAACCCACCCACTGCAGCTTCCCCAAGGAAGGTGGGATGTTTGCTCAGTTGAATTCCCTCTGGAGTCCAATACAACAGGGTCTCATTTCCTTCCCATGCTGTTAAACCTGATCTGAACATCAAGCATTCAGGAAAGCCCCGATCTGCAAATATTTAACTTTTCACCCTGCATCTTCCGCCCCTCCCCTGGGAGGCCCCATTAAGCCGCCCTCCTTGGGGACGACAGGCAGGGTGAGGCTGGGAGGGTTTAATCCCAGATGTTTCTCAGAGTTCGCATAGGCCGCTCAGAGTCAGGGCGTGCAGGTTCAGCCTCTCTGACAAGCCCAGCACACGGGGACACACTGGCCACTACACACACGCGTGCACACACACCCATACCTTTCTTCCACACACCACTACATTGCGAAACTCTGAAAAACAGTTTAGCATCTGCCCAATCACACCTCTGCTCCTGCAAAAAAAAATCCAACAGGACAAGGATGGGGTGTGATGGTGGTGGAGGGGCAGCAATCCAGGCCCTTCTGCCCCAACAACCCCTACAGGATCCCATCTTGTCCTCAGTCAGGGGCTCCTCTCCCGATGGCAGGAATGGCAGGGGCGGGGGGCATCATCTGAGAAAACCTGCACCCTCTCCCAGACGTCTCTGGCCCCACACCCCTCTTCTATATTCACAGCCTACCTGACACCTCACCCACCCATTTGCTGTGGTTATTAACGTGATTATTAGATACCCAGTGTCTACCACACTGTCCTAAGCTCGTCACTGCCGAGTTTTATACTTTGTATCAGTAGCAGAAGGGACAGGAACCACAGATGAAATGCCCTCCTAAGCCACACATTGTGCTAGCTACCTTTCCTGGGCCATCCAATTTGAAGCTTCCTGAGATGCTGAGAGCTCTGGGCTCTCTCTTACTGTGGTTGAGAGGAAGCCAGCCCAGAAAGGCTCAGGGACTTGGCCCAGGTCACACAGCACTCAGGCAAGAGATCAGGAAAATTCAGGTTAGGGGACTCCCAAACCCCTGTTCTTCCCACAGCCACCCCTTGTGGCCCAGGGACTGAGAAACATGGGCAGGTGGGGTCAAGGATCTCTTCTCGCGTGTCCCTGGTTTTGGTCTCAAGCACTCTGGCCCCTGCAGGAGTTCAGCCCTGCAGCCGGGCCCCTTGCAGATCTGAGCAGACATCTGTCTGTGTGCTCTGAGCGCTTTGTAGGGAAGCCACCAGAAAAAAAAAAAAAAAAAAAAAGTGAACAGCCCAGCTAAGCTGAAATGTTCTCCTTGGAGAGGAAGGAAAATAAAATTTGATGAACCTCTGCATAATGTTCAAGTTATGAACGTGTAAAGTGATATTCCGCACATATGCTGGGAAGCATTTATCTTCTCCCACGTCGTTGGGGCCTGAGCTATGAGGGACCAGCAAACGGCAGCTTCTTGTTCATGAGGTGCATAGAGGTCCTGTCTTCTGCCTCAGCAAAACGAGGGCGTCTATGGATGCCCTGGGCTCTCCCACAACCGAGGTGACAGCAGAGGCAATGATAACAGGGCCACTTTCAACACCAGGCTGCTTACGTGGCTGCTGTAAACATTCCTGAGTGTCTACTATGAGTCCCGTGCTCTGCCAGTCACCCCCACCTTCCTAGTAGACGCACTCTGTACACAGCCATGGGTAAGGCGGACCTGTGTGCCAACCTGTCCTGGGCTCCCTGGGGACAACCGATTGGCCTGGACCTGGACATGTGACCTGGGACTTTGATATAGGAACAAGATGCTGTATCTGCCCGATGATGGTGGGGCTTAGGCTGAAAGAGTACCAGGCAGGCAGGCTGAGGTCTCCAAAGAGAAGTTGGTCAATTACACACACACACATCAAACTAACCCCCAGATGTTAAATGAGTACCTATTAGGTACCTGGTCCAGTACTTCGTGCTCAGAATATAGTGGGAAAGAAGATAGCAGAACCCTCCAGACCTCATGGTCTACAAACTATTACACCGATGTGTATGTGTGAGTCACTCAGTTGTGTCCGACTCTTTGCAACCCCATGAACTGTAGCCCCACCAGGCTCCTCTGTCCATGGAATTCTCCAGGCAAGAATACTGGAGTGGGTAGCCATTCCCTTCTCCAGGGGATCTTCCTGATAAACAAACAGAATAATGTCAGGTTATGTAGGTGCTATGAAAAAACAGCAATGGGATAAAGAGGGACCAGGACAGGGTGTATGGGTGTGTGTGTGCAGTTTAGACTAAGTGACTAAGGAAGGCCATGCTGAGCAGGTAACATCTGAGCTGAGACCTTGGTGAGCCAGCCAGTGAGGAGTCCAGGCAGGGACACGGCAGGTGCAAAGGCCCTGAGGTGGGGATGAACTTGCCGTGTTCAGAGACAGAAAGGAGGCTCAGGTGGCAAAGGAGAGGTGAAGGGGTCTGTAACAGTCAGAGCGCCGTCCCTGTGTGGCCCCCACCCTGAGACTTCTTGGCTTGAAACCCTTCCATGTGCCCCACGGGGAGTCTGACTCCTCGGCGCTGCCCAGCTTCACAGTCTCCCTCCCTCTTTTCCTCCTCAGACTCTGTCATCAGTCCTGAGAAATCCCGTTCCCTGCCACTGAAAATCTTTAGTGCATGTCCAATCAGCAGCCCCGAAGCAGACTGTGATAAAGACTTGGGTACAGGTAGTTTATTAAGGAGCTGTCCCAGGAAATATGATAACGACTTGCCTGTTCTTCCTCTCATCCATCAAGCATCCATCCATCATCCATCCATCCAGCATCCATTCATCCATCATCCATCCAACCATCCAGCATCCATCCATTCATACACCTATATTTCCATCCAACCATCTACCCATCCATACATACACACATACGTCTGTATATCCTTCCATCATCCATCCACCCAGTCATCCAGCCAGCCATACATCCACCCACCATCCACTGTCACCTCCTCTCTTCCCAGCTGGTCTATAAGGACGCAGGTGATCAGATGTGGTCCCTGACTTTGAGGAGCCCTTCTCCTCTGGCAGTCATCACCAATCTCATGCTGAGTGCTTTTTTCACTCAGTGCTATGACAGAGCCCAAGAAGGAAAACTTAGTTCAGCATCTCTGTGACCCTACCTTGGTTCCAAAAATCATGGAGCCAGGGCAAACACTCAAACTTGATTCCCTTCTTAGTTTCTCAAGCTCTGATCACATCAGACCAAGGCAACCTCACGCCCCATAAAATATTAAAATACCCCAGAAACTGTCCAAACTCTGCCTCACCCGGCCTGCCCCTTCCACCCCATGACCCCTTGGAACACTTCTGTCCAACCACTCGAGTTTTTCAACTGGAGCCCTGTGGCCACTGAGGCTGGGTCTTGGGCTTCCGATTCCCAGCGGTGGCCAGAGGTGACCCCATGTGCACTGACCTCTCCCGGAAGTACTTGATGGCCTCAGGGTCTATGAAGGTCGGCTCCTCCCGGTAGCCCTGCTCAAAGACCTTGCGCTTGTGCCGGAACTCAATGACCGTCTTGGTGTAGGAGTTGAGTGTGGTGACAGAGGCTGCCATGCAGCAGGTGAACGAGCCCCACGCCAGGCTGCCGAGAGACGAGGAGAGAGACGCTGCAGTCAGGGTGGGCAGGGGACAGGGGACCGCACCCGCCAGACATCCAGCCCTGAGAGAGGTAGGCCTTGGTCCCCGCTCCTGGTCTGGCTGTCTGGACATTGTGATTCAGACATGACAGTGTTCATTGGTGGGAGGCAAGAGTCATTCCACCCACAGTCTGGCATCAGGGAAAGTGACCAGAACACAACCATGCTTGCACTGGGTCTTGGTGGATGAGTGAGAGTTTGCTGGGGAAACAGCATTCCAGGAAGACGGAAGAGTGTGTGCTAAGCTATTGAGACAAGGGGCAGTAGGAAGCATTCCACACAGTGGTACCCTATAGAGTGCCACGCCACAGGGCTGCTGCAGGATTCACGGAGAGGATCCACTGGAAGTGTCTTAGAACAGGGTCTGGAAATAGGAGACCCTCAAGAAAGGGTTGCCCCCCTCGCTGTCATCACTATTACCAACATCCTGACTACCCATTCTAGCTGTCTTGCTTTCCAAGTTCTTTCTCTGTTAGATGAAGGCTCTTGACTCACACTTCCCTCTGTGCACAGCTGGGGATTCTTGGCTGCGTTCATCGGATGCCGATGTCGAGCCAACCAAAGCCGGAGAACCTGTCCTATCCACATCTGGAAAGAAAGGGAGCGGGGTGTGGAGCTAGGAGAGTCAGCTGGCGAGGGTGCTGGGCTTCTCTGACCCCTGCCCATTCTAGACATGGCTTCCTGCCTGATTCCTCTGATCAAGACCACGCAGTAATATACAGAACAAGGATGGGGTACCCTCCTTGCTCCAGGCACACCTGGTGTGGCTTGCAGTCCCTAGTTCCCAGTCTCTTCCCTAATAACTGATTTCCTCCATGTCAAGGGCTCAGTTTTGTTGCTTCCAAGCCTGCACTGTCTCAGGGCCTCCAGCCTCCCCTTTTGCCTGCCACCATGGTGTCTCAACATGACCACCCCTGCCTTCCTGACAGTGCAGTCCACCTCCCACACCCGCTGCTCTTCTCCTTGTCAGCCTCGGAGTGCCCAGAAGGAAAACAAGATAGAACCTGAGGATTCAGCCTTTTTCTCAGGGACCACCCCCCACCCCCATCATCATATTCTCCTTATCGCCAAACTGTTTAGTTAACAGCAGTCCCCAGTCTTCTTGGCACCAGGGACCAGTTTCATGGAAGACAATTTTTCCACCAACTGGGGGTGGGAGGAATGGTTTGGGGATGATTCAAGAACATTACATTTATTGTACACTTTATCTGTATTATTACATCAGCTCTACCTCAGATCATCAAGCATTAGATCCGGGAAGTTAGGGAGCCCTGCTTTAGTAGATTGCCCTATTCTTTCATCAGGAACTAATTTAGATCCTCCAGAAACTCTGTGGATCTATAAAAGGCAGCTTTGGAGTATCCATCTGGCCCCTTTAAGACCTATCCTGTCCATCAAAGGACCCAGTAAGTGACAGCACCCTACTGCTCTTAGATGACTGAAGCAGAGCTGAACATCTGACCAACATTGGTCCAGTTAGATACTCTCTTCTGAGCAATGAATCTGAAGGTTCCAGTCTAATCTGGGATGTCTGTTTGAACTAGAGTGATGGACACCCAAGCTTGAGGATGGAGAATGAAGAAGCAGGCTCTTTCTGGGATTCCATGAGTCTGCCGATTTGGCCTGACCAGCACTCATTCTGTAAAGGGACCATGACTCCCCTCCTCTTTGGCGGATGTAATTTGTGTGGGGCTGGCCTCACCCCCAACCTTCAGGGTGCCTGCATGACCCAGGCCCGGCCAATGAGTTCATTTCCCTCTGGCCACAGTAATTCAGGGACAAGCCTGGAACACTCAAGTCAGCCTATTGAGACTCAACCCCAGGACTTTTGCTTATGCTATTGGAAAACAGGGTTCACCTTTTTTCCTGGGGTACCATGCTGGTGAGATTTCAGTCAGGAGCTGCTGGAGTCCATAAGGCCCCACCCCTCAGGCTGAGGATGAAGCTGACTCAGAAGGAAGCAGAGCCACAAAAAGGAGCTAGATCTTCGAAGCCATTATTCCTGGACTTGCAATTATATTGTAGGAGCCCAAATTCCTTTTTTGGATTTTTTTCGCCCCTCAAGCCAGTTTGAATTGGGTTTCTGTCATTGGCAACAAAAGTTCTTATACAATTACTTTCTATAAATTCCCTTCTTTTGCATAAGTTCCTTAAGAAGTGATTTTCTAGTCTTTATAACCAGGGATCTTAACTGAAGACGTCTAACTCTCAACTGTGATGACCTGACCGAGGTGCAGCATAGAATTCTGTTAATATCACATGTTGTCATTTAGTCACTAAGTCATGTCCGGCTCTTTTGCGACCCCATGGACTGTAGTCTGCCCAGCTCCTCTGCCCATGGAATTTCTCAGGCAAGAATACTGGAGTGGGTTGCCATTTCCTTCTCCAGGGAATCTTCCCGACTCAGGGATCAAATCCGAGCCTCCTGCATTGGCAGGCGATTCTTGACCACTGAGCCATCAGTGAAGCCCTGTTCTACCACATAAAGCCTATTTAATTTCATCACAGTCCTCAAAACACCCTGTACTTCTCTTGTGTCTTTTTATCTATTATTTTTCATCCTTTGTTTTTTAATTAAATGTTTTATTTTGAAATTATCATAAATTCATATGCAATTGTAAGAAATAATTCAGAGAGAGCCCTATGCACTCTAACCAGTTTCCCCCAATGGCAAAAGTGAAAAAGTGAAAGTGTTAGTTGCTCAGTCACGTCCAACTCTTTGCGGTTCCATGGCCTGTAGCCGGCCAGGCTCCTCTGACCATCGGATTCTCCAGGCACGAGTACTGGAGTGGGTTGTCATTTCCTCCTCCAAGGGAATCTTCCCAACCCAAGGATCAAACCTGCATCTCCTGCATTGCAGGCAGAATCTTTACCATCTGAGCCACCCATGGCTCAGTTCAGTTCAGTTCAGTTCAGTTCAGTCACTCAGTCGTGTCCGACTCTTCTCAATCCCATGAATCGCAGCACGCCAGGCCTCCCTGTCCATCACCAACTCCCGGAGTTCACTCAAACTCACGTCCATCGAGTCGGTGATGCCATCCAGCCATCTCATCCTCTGTCGTCTCCTTCTCCTCCTGCCCCCAATCCCTCCCAGCATCAGGGTCTTTTCCAGTGAGTCAACTCTTCGCATGAGGTGGCCAAAGTATCAGAGTTTCAGCTTTAGCATCAGTCCTTCCAAAGAACACCCAGGACTGATCTCCTTTAGAATGGACTGGTTGGAAATACCTTACAAATATAGTATCAGGCAGGATCCTGAAATTGATACAATTAAGATACAAAAAGTTTTCATCCATCACCACAGTGATCCCTACAGTTGCCATTTTTACAGCCACACCCACGTGCTTCCCAACCGCCAGCAACCACTCATCAAGAATGTTATATTCATGGAACCATACAATATGTATGTTTGGGATTGCCTTTTTTTGCTCAGCATAATTCTCTGGAGATTCATCCAAGTTGTGAGTATTAAGCATGTGTTCCTTTATACTGCTGAACAGCATTCCTAGAGCAATGTATGAGTTGTTGCACACCCTCACCATCTTTTAGTGTTGTCGCTATTTATTAATGTTAGCTATTCTGAGAGACATGTAGAAATATCTCATTGTGGCTTTCATTTGCATTTCCCTAATGGCTAATGGTGTTGAACATCTTTTCATTTGCTTATTTGCCATCTGTGTGTCCTCTTTGGTGAAATGGCTGTTCACTTTTTTTTTTTTTTGCCCACTTTCTAATTGGATTGTTTTGCAGTTGTGATTTACTGTTGAGTTTTGAGTGTTTTTCTATATCCTAGATACCGGTTCTTTGTCAAATATGTGGTTTGCAAAAGTTTCTTTCAGTCTGTAGCTTATCTTCTCAACCTCTTAACAAGGTTTTTTTCACAGAGGAAAAGTGTTTAATTTTGATGAAATCCATTTTATCAATTTTTCCTTTGATGCTTTTGATGTCAAGTCTAAAAACTCTTTGCCAGGTCTAAATCCCAAAGATTTTTCTCATATTTTTTTCTAAAAATTTTATAGTTTTACATTTTATATTGAGGACTGTGATCTATTTTGAGTTACTTTTTATATAAGGTAAGGAATAGATAAAGATTGATTTTTTTTTTTTTGCCTATGACTATCAAATATCTCCAGTACCATTTGTTGAAAAAGTTATTTCCTGTTCCACTGAATGGATTTACACCTTTGTCAAAAATCAGTTGGCCATATTTGTGTGGGTCTGTTTCTGGGTTCCTTATTTTGTTCCATTGATCTGTATGCCTATCCTTCCACCAATACTACACAGTCTGGGTTACTGTAGCTCAATAGTAAGTCTTGAAACTGGGTAGACTGACTCCTCCCACTTTCTTCTTCTCTCTCAAAATTGTTTTAGCCCTCCCAGTTCTTTTGCCTTTCCTACCAAATTTTAGAATTATCTTGTCTAAACCTACATGAAATATTGCTGAGATTTTTATACCAGCTTGAGAATCAACGTCTTTACCACGAACATAGTGTATCTCTCCACTTGTTTAGATCTTCTTTGATTTCTTTCATTAGAATTTTGTGGTTTGGGAAATGCAAATCCTGTAGATGTTTCATGACGTTCACTTTTTGAAGCGTACAGGGTATTGCATTTTTTACTTTTGTTGTCCAACTGTTTTTGCTAGCTTACAGAAAATGTAATTTTTTTCTATTTTTCACATTGTATCCTGACACCAAACTGAACTCATTTATTAGGTCTAGGCATTTTGGGGAGGCATAAATTTCTTAGATTTTTCTACATAGACAATCATGTCATCTGCAGATAGGCATAGTTTATTTCTTCCTTTTCACTCTCTGGAAAAGCCCATGGATGGAGGAGCCTGGTGGGCTGCCATCTATGGGGTTGCACAGAGTCGGACACAGCTGAAGTGGCCTAGTAGCAGCAGCAGCAGCAGCAGCCTTTTATTTACTTTTCATGACACTAGCAAGAACTTCTAGCACTATGCTGAGCAACAGTGGTGTTTACAGTCTTGGGGAGAAAGCATTCAGTCTTTCAACATTATGTATAATGTTAGCTGTAGGTATTTGTAGATGCTCTTTATCAAGATGAAGTAGTTTCTCTCTATTCCTAGCTTTCTGCAAGTTTTTAAAAAATCATGAACGGATGTTGAATTTTGTCAAAAAATTTTCTGCATTGATTGATACGATCATGTTGTCTTCCCTTTATGCCCCTTAATCTTCTCCCATTAATAATATAATTGCCTTAAATATTTCCTCTGAGTAATTTAGAACCACATCAGATCATGTTGTAATTTTTGCTTCAATCATTATGCATGACAGAAAACTCAAGAGGAAAAGTAAAAATGTTCTTTTATTCCTAATGTTCCAAGATTTCTTCTTAATTTTTTTTTTTCTATTTAGAGAACTTTTTTTGGCCATTCTTTCAGGATAGGTCTGCCAACAACTTTTCTTAGTTTTCCTCCATCTGAGAATATTTTGATTCCTCCTTCCCTTTCCTAAAAGATATTTTTGCTAGAAACAGCATTCTAAATTGATGGTTTTTTTCTTTCAGCACTTGAAACATCATGTCACTTCCTTCTAGCTCCATTGTTTCTGATGCAAAGCTCCCTGTTTAAATTGGTTTTCCCCACGGTTAAGGGCTTCCCAGGTGATGCTAGTGGTAAAGAACTTGCCTGCCAATTCAGGAGGTGTAAAAAGATGTGGGTTCAGTTCCTGGGTTGGGAAGATCCCCTGGAGAAGGACATGGCAAATCACTCCAGTACTCTTGCCTGGAGGATCCCCATGGACAGAGGAGCCTGGCGGGAGACAGGCCATAGCATCGCAAAGAGTCAGACACGACTTAAGCAACTGAGCACACACAGTTAAGAAGGGCTTCCCAGGTGGCGCTGGTGGGAAAGAAGCCACATGCCAGTGCAGGAGACATAAAGGGCACAAGTTCGATTCCTGGGCCAGGAAGATCCCCTGTAGCAGACAGTGGCAATCCACTCCAGTATTCTTGCCTGGAAACTTCCATGGGCAGAGGAGCCTGGTAGGCTACAGTCCATGGGGTCACAAAGAGTCGAAGCACAGTTAAGGTACTGTTCCACTCTTGCTGCTTTCAATATTTTTTTTCTTTGACTTTAGTTTTTTTAAAACCAGCTTATCTACGATATTCATTGACAAGCTTATCCTGAGTTTATCCTGTTTGGCTATCCACTCAGTGTGACTCTGTAGGTCTATACCTTTTACAAAATTGGAGAATTTTCCAGCCGTTATTTCTCTGAGTACTTTTTCAGCACGCTCGTGCCTCTTCCCTTTTGGCAGTGCAATGTCAGATCCTCTGCTATAGTCCCAGAGATCCTTGAGGCTCTGTTCATTTTTCAAAAGTCTGTTTTCTCTGTTGTTCACACTGGGTAACTTCTATCTTCAAGTTCACTGATTCTTTCCTCTGTCTTCTCCAGCCTACTGTTGTGCCCACCCACTAAGTTTTTTATTTCAGTTATTGTGTTTTTGAGTTTTAAAAATTCCACTCATTTCTTTATCACATCTTCTAGTTCTTTCCTAAGACTTTCTATTTTTTTCATTTGTTTCAAGGGTGCCTGCTGAAGCATGTTAATAATGATTATTTTAGAATCTTTCTCAGATAATTGTAACACCTCTGTTATCTCAGTATTGGGATCTATGGAGTATATTTTTACTTTCAGGTTGAGTTTTTCCCAGGCTTTCACATGGTCAGTGATTTTTAGTGGCAACCTTGAGATTTGGGGTATTTTTTTTTATGAGACTCTGGATCTTGTTTAAACCTTCTGCTTTAGCTGACTTCCTCTGACACCATTCTGACAAAGGAAGAGGGAACACTGCCTTGTAACTGCCAGGTAAGAGTAGAAGTCAAGACTTCCCACTGGGCCACCACTGACATTCACGGCGGAAAGGTTCCTGGTTACTGCTGGGCAGGGGTGATTAGTTCTGACCCCCTGAAGCCTCTGCAGCTACCACTCTGGTTAGGAAGGATAGGATTGACTCATTATGGCTCCCCAGTTTCCCTCCACTTGATACCACAGGGGAAGGAATGACTTCGTCATCCCCAGCAGCGGTGACAACCCTGACTCTCCACGACTTCTCTGACACCACCTCAGCAGGGATGGGGAGGGGCACCTTGTTACTGCCTATTGGGAGGGAGTCCGAGCTCCCCATGTGACCTCTATAGACACTCAGAGGTGCCTGGGGCTTGTTAGAGTCAAGCAGGGTGAAAGCTGCAGCTCTCTACTCTGGTGCCAGTCCAGCTGGATGTGGGTGCCTTATTACAGTCCGGTAAGGGAAAACCTAAACTTGGCACAAGTAGGGTAGCGCTGCAGGATGGTTTTTTGTTTCTTTTGGTTTTATTTATTTTTGGCTGCACTGGGTCTTTGTTGCTGTGCACGGGCTTTCTCTAGTTGCAGTGAGCAGGGTTACTGTTCATTGTGGTGCACGGACTTCCCATTGTGGTGGTGGTTTCTCTTGTTGCAGAGCACAGGCTTTAGGCCCGTGGGCCTCAGTGGTTGTAGCACGTGGGTTCAGTAGCTTTGGAGCACAGGCAATAGTTGCTTCAGGCCTGTGCAATCTTCCCAGACCAGGGGTATAACCTGTGACCCCTGCATTGGCAGGCGGATTTTTAACCACTAGACCACCGTAGAAACCCATGCTCTGGTTTTGATGTGGGTGAGGGGCTCAGGGCTGCATCTGTGAGTCTTCAACTTCCCCACTGCTCAAACCCCAAGGCTCCCAGGCCCACATGCTAGGCACAGGCTGAAAACCTCGAGGGTGGAATGCCCGCTGGAGTTTGCAGCTTACGTGGCTGGACTGGTACAGTGAGGCACGTGGGTGGTTGACCTGGTTTTTGGAGACAAGGACAGAGTGGACACTGTGGCACTGATGGGGGGCGGGCAGTGGGGGTGGCTGTCAGTGAACTCTCTGTCCTCTGGGAGCTACCGGGGTGGGTCATGGGAGGGACGCTAGGGGACCTGATTCAGAGACACTCGGATGCCACCTTGAAATCTACCCCAGGCCCTGCTCAGTGGAAAGACTGTACCTGGTCACTGAGGAAGGCAGTCCTTGCCCACCCTCAGGCCAGATGGGCACAGAGTCACCATGTAGGGCAGGACAAGGCACAAATGCTCCTAATTTAGGCCACCCTTGGTGCCCGTGAATGAAGAGACCAAGAGATGATGACGGCAGGTTCTGGGGGCCCAGCTGGTCCACACCACGGCAGCAGGGCACGCCTGGGCACCACACTGCCCTCTCCCCACTCTGGTCTTGCAGAAAACAAGGCCGGTGTCACCTGCTTCGGGGATATAAGTCAGAGTGAGAGCGTTCTTCTGGCCAACACAGCCTCTCAGTAACACCAGCAAACACCCACTGCAGTGGCTGTTTGTAGCCAAGGCTCTTCCAGAAACCCCTCTCCCACTGCAAGGGATCAACTTGCTGCAATGGAGAGAGGGCAGGGCAGCCTGGGTCCCCAGAGAGGGAAAGGGCTAGACCACGGTTTCCACAGGGTCAGGGAGATTGAAGAGGAGGGGAGACGAAGAGAGGAGGACAGTAGGGAGGCCACATGACACACAGATGGACCCCAGAAGCAAATAGAGAGGGGCCATGCTCCTGGGACCTGGCCTAACCTGCCACCCCTCTGCTGTGTGACCCAGGACAAACTGCTTAACCTCTCTGGGCATCCCACGTTTATAATACAACTCCATGATGGTAGGTTCCCCAGCCCTCATTCTGTCAAGCATTCTGTCAATGCTCAGGGCTGGGGTCTCACTCTATGTGTGCTGGGGTAGGAGGGGCTCTTTTTCCATCTCTCTCCACTTGGACCAAATGCAAAGCAGAAGTAGAAAGTGACCCTGGCTTTCCATTCTCCCATCATCATCAGGAAATGTTGACATTTCAAGTCAGGGTCATGCACCCCAATTCCTGCAGAGTCAGGTGATGACCCAATGAGGAAAGTGTGGGTAAGGCGGTAGGGAGCAGTGGGGACTGGGGTAAGGCGGTGAGCAGGTGATTCATCTAAAGGGGCAGCCTCTACTCAGCTGAAGCTGCCTGCTGCCATGAGGCAACGTGGCTTAGGCGAGGACATATCTTCCGACAGTCAAGAGAAGCCAGAAACCTGGATTTTTATGTCAAATTCTTATGAATTTGCATGTTAGAAATAAATGCAATTAAAAAAAAAAAAACACCATGGCGGGTCAAACACAATATCTACAGGCTGGGTTCAGCCCTGGGCTGCATGTAACGTGGTATCTTCTGAGGCTGTGCACAGCACACAGAAGCTATGTGACTTGGACCTTTGCCCTGTCTGAGCATGTGTCCTCATCCCACAGGTGGGCATGGCAACCCCTCCAAGTGGGGGTCAATGGCAGGAATGAACAGCTCAGGGTTTGTAAAGTGCCTCCCGCCATGCCAGGTACAAAGGAGGTACCTGACCGACCTTGGCCTCATCCACTTGCTCCCCAAGCCAAGCAGTTGCCTGTGTCCCTACGACCCCAGTCCTCAGGGGCTTGCCTTGGCACTGTCACAGGACAACCTGCAGAGAGTTAAGACAGCTGAAAAAAGTAGCAGGCAGGAGAGTTGGAGGGCCTGGGGCACAGGGCAGGAATGGGATTCTTCTGCTTAGTGTGTGTGGGGGGGTTGGCTCAGGGAGGGGAGTAGGGGAGTAAGGAGAGGGTGCAGTCAGGGCTGGATCTCGAGGAAACACTCAAGTCCTGGGAACCAAGTCCAGGAGACTGGGGAGAACAGAGTGCAAGGGATTGCCTGCATGCCCACCAGATGCCATCCTCTCGGACATCTGGATCACATGCCTCTCAAAAAGCCAGCATGGCATTATCAAAGGCCCCCATGTCATTATCACCATTTATAATCACTGCCACTTACAGAGCACTTCTGGTATATAAGCACTCTGAGAGCTGGGGGCCACCTGGTGCTTACAAGGACGCCATTAGACCCGCAGTACTATGATCCCTGCTCCAGAGAGGAAGACACTGAGACTCAGGGAAGATGGGGCACTTGCCTTTCATAACAAAACACGCACTGAGCACCTTCACTGTGCTAATGCCTCACGGGCGTTATTTCACGCAGTCTCCAAATATGCCCCTTCTCCTGCCCTGAGCCACACCTCCTGGGGTTCATGCTTTGTGCAGCCCTTTCTCCTTGCCTCTGGCCCCGATCCCTTGCTCTTGACCATCAGAGCACAGCAGAAGTGACACTGCGTGATTTCTGAGGCAGGCTCAGAAAATTCACTTGCAGCTTGCATTTGAATCTCTGGGAATGTCTGCTCTTGGGACACTTTCCAGGGACCCTGCCACCATGCCTGAGAGGCTGGTCCTGCTGACAGCCTGAGCCAAGCTCCCAGCTCCAGACCGCACCACTGCCGGCGATATAAGCACTGAACCCAGGCTGGTGGACACCCAGCCACAGAAACTTCACCTCCCTGGGCAGGTGTGGCTTGAAAGCTGGTCCCCAAGATCGGTTGAGCTCCTCAGAAGTGCAGGACTACAAGCCCAGGGGTTATTCCACCCCAGCTGGGCCAGGAGACAGAGGCTGGCGCTGTCTCACCATGGAGCTGGCCTCCTCCCTGGTGGGGGGTGGGGCAGAATTTTGACAAATGGCCTCACACATATTAAACAAGCGAGATGACACTGCACGGCCCTGGCAAGGCCCCAGATGCGGGGGATGAAAAATGGGGCTGATCCATCTTGCAGGCCTCGGTGACAAGGAGAAATGGATCAGCCCTAATAGGGGCCTCACACCGGGGCCCGGCCTTAAATAAGTTAAATGGGAATTGGGTGCCCCCCAGGAGGCCAGCCCAGGGGGAGCTGAGGAACAGGGCAGGAGGTCTGGCTTCCAGAGGAAGAAAGGTTCCTGTGGCCAACACAGCAGGCTGGGCTCCCCGCCAGGTTGGAGGGCCAGCGGATGCTGGAAAGAGAGGCACCCCAGCACCAGCTGAATCCTGGGCAAGTGACCCAACCTTTCTGAGTCTCAGTGTCTACATATACAACAGGGGGTTATTGTGAGTGTTAAATTTCATGTTAGTATCGGTAATATTAGGAAAACCAGTGTTTCCAGAGCACTTAGGTGTGTCATGTGCTAAACACACACTCTCTCTCTATTACCCCATCCCCAGAGCAAGCATCTTTTAATTTCAGGGCTGTAGTCACCATCCGCAATGATTTTGGAGCCCAAGAAAATAAAATCTGCCACTGTTTCCATTTCTTCCCCATCTATTTGTCATGTGATGGAACCGGATGCCATGATCTTAGTTTTTTGAATGTTGAGTTTTAAGTCAGCTTTTTCACTCTCCTCTTTCACCTTCCTCAAGAGGCTCTTTAGTTCCTCTTCACCTTCTACCATTAGGGTGATATCATCTACATATCTGAGGTTGTTGATATTCCAGGTGGCACTAGTGGCAAAGAATCCGCTTGCCAATGCAGGAGATGCAAGACTCTCAGGTTCAATCCCTGGGCCGGGAAGATCCCCTGGAGAAGGGAATGGCAACCCACGCCAGTATTCTTGCCTGAGAAGTCTCATGGACAGAGAAACCTGGTGGGCTACGGCCCGTGGGGTCACAAAGAGTTGGACATGACTAAGCTCACACACACACACACACACTGGGCCGGGAAGATCCCCTGGAGAAGGGAATGGCAACCCACGCCAGTATTCTTGCCTGAGAAATCTCATGGACAGAGAAACCTGGTGGGCTACGGTCCGTGGGGTCACAAAGAGTTGGACATGACTAAGCTCACACACACACACACACACACACACACACACACTCAGAGGCAGAATATAGAGGATGAGACCGTAGACTGCAGAGCCAGACTGTCTGGGTTCAAATCCCAGCTCTGCCGCTCACAAGCTGGATTACCTTGGACAGGCTATTTAAGTTCCCCGTGCCTCAGTTTCCCCTCCATGAACCACCCGCCTCACACACTGTTGTGAGGTTCCCTACTGCGGATTCCCTACAACTGTTCTACTTAAAGGTATTGGGGTCTGTGTTGGCCAGTCAAGGTCCCTTTAAGGCACCAGTCCCCAACCTTCTTGGCACCAGGGACTGGTTTTGTGGAAGCCAAGTTTTCCACGGACCGGGGCAGTAGGGGGATGGTTTGGGGATGATTCAAGTGTATTACATTTATTGTGCACTTTATTTCCAATATTATTACATCAGCCCCACCTCAGATCATCAGGCATTTGATCCCAGGTGTTGGGGACTTCTGCTTTAAGACACAGGCCTTTAGCTTTAAGGGGGCGGGGCCAAGCAGAGAGTGGGAAGGGGCAGAAATACAGCAGGAGTCCCCACTGGTCCTAATCATAGCTCTTTCTGCTCTATTCTGACCATCTCTACCAGAGATGCCCTCTCACTGCCAAGTCTTTGCACTTGCCATCCCCCTGCCCAGCACCTACTTTATCCCCTCCTCCACCAGCTTGTCTGCCAGATTCTCCCTGAGGACCCTCCCCAGGGGAAGCTGGGCCAGGGACCCCTCCTTCCATGCTTCCATGGCTGGCTGATTCCCCCCAACCACCCGCATCATAGCGTGGTTCAGTGGGTAGCGTGCCTACCTGTCCAGAACTCCTGTTACAACGCTGCCTCAGCCACTGCTGTATCCTCAGTAGCTAGCAGCCCCAGCACCAGCTGCCCCTGAATAAGTGCTCACTCAGCTAATGTGTTAAATGCCTGAGTGGATGAATGGTCCCTAAGCTCCAGAACCGGACCACGGATACCCTGTGGAACAGACCATGGTCACTTGTCTTTCCAGGGCACAGTCCTCCTTTTGATAACAGCTCACTCCACTCATGCCCCACCCCCAGTTTCCCATTAGAGGATCTCTCCTCCATCTCTCTGTCCAACAGTGTGGATGGGGCAACCCCACTCACTGCACCACGTGACTCACGCCAGCCCAATTAGAACAGTCGAGTCCCCTCAGGGTCTAAATCATTGGTTGCAGTACGGTCAGGTGACTTAAGTTAATCCAATGAAAGTTATATCCAGGATTTTGGCTGGCAATATTGGAAAGGGGCCCAGTCTCTCTTCTGGTATTGCTACATTTGTAACATGTAAGCCTAGGACTAGTTTGCCCCAGATGGCGCTAGGGGTAAAGAACCTGCCTGCCCGTGCAGGAGAGGTAAGAGATCCCTGGTTGGGAAGATCCCCTGGAGGATGGCATGGCAACCCACTCCAGGATTTTTGCCTGGAGAATCCCATGGACAGAGAAGCCTGGCAAGCTATAGCCCATAGGGTTGCAAAGAGTCGTACACGACTGAAGTCACTTAGCACAGCACAGAAGCCTAGAACTGGGCTTGGTGACCAAATTTGCTACCACCTGGGGGAAAGTTGCCTATGAGTAAAACTGACACAAAGAGAATGGGGTCAGAAGTGGGGAGAGAATGACTGGGTTCCTGATCAATCACGTGACCACCTGGATCCAGCTGTGCCTGAAGCGGACATTGTGGTAGCTCACTTAGCATCTGTTCCACTCACTCACCATTTAGGAGTGTTGGACTCATTCCTTGTTCCAGAAGAATGGCCCAGCTGAGCCAATCAGCTCACGACATTCCCCCAGCCATGGTGATGATTCAGAAGAGAGAAAATGACCTAAGTTGAGCTCATCAGAGGGAGGATTGGGGGACGTCAGTGAATGTTAGGGAAAGAGCTCTTTCTCCTCCTGTTATCCTGTATGTGAAGCAAGGAGCACCAGCCTCAAAGGAGCTTTCTCAGCACCAGGAGCGAAGCCCACTCAGGGACACATGGGGAGTGAGCAATGCTCCAGTGACCACAGAGGAAGAAAACTCAGCTCTGATGACATCAGCAACTCTGGATCAAACGTTCCCTGAAGTCCCTGCCAGGCTGCGCTTTCCATTTACAGGAAGCAATGTGTACCCTTATTGACTGGACTGAGGTGGGTGGGTTTTTCGTTACAATCCATTCCCTCCATCCCCCACAGCTGACCCACCTGGGCTTTTCAATGCCATGAACTAATACGCTCCTCTTGTTTACTTAGGCCTGGGATTCCATCACTCCCAAGCCAAATAATCCTGACAGAGTCTGCCTTTATTTCATACACCAAGCTCTAAGGTGCTGGTCCCTGCTCCCTGCATCCAGCACCCTTCCCTAGGCTCTTGACAGCTTCTGTCTCTACTACCAGAGCAGCCTCTAAGGCAGAGGCTGGCCAACTGTCTCCGTAAAGGGCCAGATAGTAAATATTTTAGGCTCAGTGAGCCATTCAGCCTCTGTCATAACTGCTCAGTTCTGCTACTCTAGATTGCAAGCAGCTGTAGACAATATGTAAACGATGAGCCTGGCTATATCCCAATAAAACTTTATTTATGGACACTGAAATCTGAATGTTCCAGAGTTTTCGCATGTCACAAAATATTCTTCTTCTCTTGATTCATGTTCAAGCATTTAAAAATGTAAAAAGCATCCCTAGTTGCGGAAAAACAGGTGATGGGCTGGATTTGGCCCAGAGACTAGAGTTTGCCAACCTCAGTTCTAGGATCACAAAGCATCTCTGGACTCTGAGTTTCCCCCACTTCCCCTCCCCACTCCCACCTTCCTCTGTTTCCCAACTGAATTGAGCTACTAAAGTCCCAGCATGCCTCAGGGCTCTGGTGTCTGAAAGTCAAAAGCCACTTACCAGAAGGACCACCCGTAGTCCCAGGAATGGGGTCTCCAGTCTTCAGGGCCGAGGCTCACGGTGACCTGGAACACCTGCGTGTACATCATGTGGGCTACCATTCCCAGGAGGCCTGTCGGGGGGAGCAGGACAAGGTGTCAGGAAGCAAGGTGGGGCTTTGTCTACCCACCATAGGTCTGTTAGTGCTGGGGAGAACATGAACCTCCCCAGGAAAGGGCAGCCAGTGGGACCAGAGCACAGAAGATCAGAGGGCGGTGGTTTTCTAAGCCCACCGAGAAATTTGAGTTCAACCAGACGGCAAAGGGCAGCACTGGAGAAATTTAAGCAAGAAAGACACGGAGTCAGGTCTGTTTCTGGATGGGCAGCTTTTCTGTTAGGGACCAGATAAGTCAATATTTTAGGCTCTGTGGGTTGGGCCATGTGGTCTCTATTGCAACTATTCAACTCTACTGTATTAGCACAAAGGAACCTCAGACAGTGTACAAAGGGATGAACATGACTGTGTGCCAATAAAACTTTATTTACAAAAGCAAGTGTTGGGCCAGGTTTAGCCAATGGGCCAGAGTTTGCTGATACCTGTGTTAGAAGGTCATTTGAGAGAAACTGCTTAGAGAGTGTTTATCAAACTGCAGGTCCTGATGCATTAGACAAGTGGATTATGAAATCAACTTCATGGATTGCAACCAGCATTTTAAAAAACTATTGGAATGGAATAGAAATATCTGATAACATCAAATGTAGCAGGAGTAAATATTGCTTTGTGAAACTTTCAGCTCTATACACATGTGTCTCTGTGTACGGCTGTGTGTGTAGTGATTGTAATTATGAAGTGTTTTTCTGTGGCTCATGTCAAAAATTTTGGAACTGGCTGGGAGGACTTTGATTCCAAAGGATCTGAGTGAGAATCTTTTTTTACCATGTGGCCCTGGGTGAGGTACCTCCCTCCTCTGAGTCTCAAGTCTTTCAACCCTAAGATGAAGATTATGACAGATTAGGTGAAAACTGACTGAAATGAAGCAAGGCAGCCTCCATGTCTGCTGCCTGGCAGGCATGCAACTGATACAGTTACCAGGGTTATTATAAGACAGGGGACATTGTACTGTGTGGATCATGGCATCTAGAGCCTTGTGGGTGCCACGGCAATGTGGCTAACTGGCTCATACCTAAGTTTAAATGGAGCGATACAGTATTGATGAGGACGGAAGGGGCAGATGACAAGAGGAAGGAAGGAAACCAATAATGCATGTGTACCTACTGTGTGCCAGGCACTCGTCAGACTCTTTCACCTCCATTATTAACTTTCACAACAACCCTCTGAAGTAAGTAAGTAAGATGATGTGGGCCATATACCATCGTTCAGGTTGCCCACTGCACAATTCCATAGGGCTCCATTCACATCAAAGTCTAGGTGCATGTCACTCCCTGAAGTCAAAGCAAAACCACACCTCTAATATAGTCGTCCTGACTGTGATTATTCCCATTTCACAGGTGAGAAAACCGAAGCTCAGAGTGGTCAAGTCTGTCCCAGGTCACAAAGAGAGTAAATGGCTTAGTTGTGACTGGGGCCCAGATCCAAATGCCCTTAAAGCCAAGGTTCTTCCCAAGCTGCCGAGAAGGTATCTCTCCTGTTGCCCCAGTCACCCCTTCCCCTCTGATGCAAGAGAAGAGACGGAGATAAAGAGAGGAGTAAAGAAGGAGAAGGCAATGGCACCCCACTCCAGTACTCTTGCCTGGAAAATCCCAAGGACGGAGGAGCCTGGTGGGCTGCAGTCCATTGGGTCACTAAAAGTCAGACACGACTGAGCGACTTCACTTTCACTTTTCACTTTCATGCATTGGAGAAGGAAATGGCAACCCACTCCAGTGTTCTTGCCTGGAGAATCCCAGGAATGGCGGAGCCTGGTGGGCTGCCATCTATGGGTTCACACAGAGTCGGACACAACTGACGCGACTTAGCAGCAGCAGCAGCAGAGATAAGAAAAGACAGAAGTAAAGAGGAAGTGAGGCTCTGAGTCCTGAATCCAGACTTAGGGGCAGGAGTGAGGGTGTAGGTGGACATCCTGTGTTCCCACAGTGTGAAGGTAAAAAAAATTTTTTTTGCCGCCAGGCATGCAGGGTCTTAGTTCCCCGATTAGGGATCAAACCTGTGCCCCCCTGCAGTGGAAGCATGGAGTCTTAACCACTGGATCGCCAGGGAAGTCCCTTGAACGTGACGGTTTAACAACAGGTTCTCTGAAGACAGAAAAATAAAGAAGCTATGATTTGTAGTGTTTTCCAGCTTTCATAGTGTGGATAATCCCACTGTGGTCAGTTTCAAGCTACCAAGGGGATGTCACTGAAAGCAGAGCAGAGCAAAGATGTGCATGGTTGGGGCTTGGGGGCTGAGCCGGCAGGATCCAGAACATCTGTCTCCTTCCAGTCACCTCACCCCAGGTCCCCTGGAGACAGAGGACTCAGCTGGCTGCCCGTATCTCTTGGCTGAAGCCAGCCTATCATGGACCTCTGGCCTCAGATAAGGGGTGCTCTTCAGGGCTGGTAAGGCGTATTTGAGCCAGGAAATCAAGGAAGGGGGTGATCGTGACAGGTGCTGAGGCCCCCAAAGACTCCTAAGGGCTCAGCCTGCCCCAGGCTGTCTCTGCCAGGCTTAGACCTCATATGTAGTCATGCCCCAGCAAAGGTAGGCTAGAAACCTCTCCCATCCCCTCTTCCTTGGCTCCCTCTGTTGGAAGGAAACAAGGATTGAGCCATATGGATATTCTCTTTTCCTTTTTCTGTTTGTTTATTTGTTTATTTTTGGCTGTGCTGGGTCTTTGTTGCTGCGTGCAGGCTTTCTGCAGTTGCAGCAAGTGGGGGCTACTCTTAGCTGTGGTGTGCGGGCTTCTCATTGTAGCGGTTCCTCTTGCTGAGGAGCACAGGCTCTAGGGCACAGGGCTTCAGTAGTTGCGGTGTGTGGGCTCAGTTGTTGTAGGTCTGTAACATGGGCTAGAACATGGGCTCAGTAGTCGGGGTGCAGGGGTCAGCTGCTCCAAGGCACGTGAGATCTCAGTTCAGGATGGAAGCCTGAGCTCCCTGCCCTGGCGGGCAGTATGCCTAAACACTGGACCACCAGGGAAATCCCTTTTATTTTTCTTTACTTGACCTAATTCTTGGTGAACTTCCAAAAAGTACATAAGACATATCTTATTGTTTGGAACTGATGCCTAACATTTCTTGATAATGATATATCATGTTTTATTTATCCAATCAGTTGACACTATTTCCAGCTTTTTTGCTCCCTAAGTGATGCTGCAATGAACACACTTCTACAAGGCTCTTTGTGCAGACAAGCAAGTATTTCTCCAGCGTGAAAAACAAGAGGAACTGCCGGGTCATAAACGCCGTGTACATTTTGAATTTTGATCAATGTCAGTGAATTGCTCACCTGAGAACAGAACCTTGTGGAACTTCTGCCAGCTGTGAGAGTCCTCACCCAAATCCTCACCAATACTTCATATTATAAAACATTACAAATCGTATCCACGGCATGGTGAAAAATGACACCTCAACATTGTTTTAAATTTTACATTTCCCTCATTACTAGTAAGCTTGGGCATTTTTCATGTGTTTATTAACCACTTATATTTCCTATTCTATGATTGTATCCTTTGTCAATTTCCTTTTTTAAAAAAATCTTTCTCTTTATCAACTGGTATAAGTTCTTTATGTGTTCTGGATACTAATCCTATTTGTTATATTGACTCCAAACAGTTTACCGTTTGTCTTTTCTCATGTATAGCACATCTTTTTTTAATTAATAGGTTTTATTTTTTAGAGCAGTTTTAAGTTTACATAAAAAGGATCAGAAAATAGTTCCAGAGTTCCCAAATCCACCCCCCCCCCGCTTCCCCCACAGTTTCTCCTATGATTAACATCTTTCAATAGTGTGTACATTTGTGACAACTGATGAGACAGTAGGAATACATTGCTGTGCTGGGCTTAGTTGCTCAGCCGTGTACAACTCTTTGTGACCCCATGGACTGCAGCCCACCAGGCTCCTCTGTCCATGGGGGTTCTCCAGGCAAGAATACTGGAGTGGGTTGCCATGCCCTCCTCCAGGGGAGTTTCCCAACCTAGGGATCAAACCCAGGTCTCCTGCGTTGCCGGTGAATTCTTTCCTGATTGAGCCACCAGGGAAGCCCAAGAAGGCTGGAGTGGATAGCCTATCCCTTCTCCAGGGGATCTTCCTGACCCAGGAACCCAACCAGGGTCTCCTGCGTGGCAGGCAGATCTTTTACCAGCTGAGCTACCGGGGAAGCCCCGGTGACATATTATTACTAACTCCATCGTTTACATTAGGGTTCACTCTCTGTGTTGTACAGTCTGTGGATTTTGACAAAGGCAAAGTGACGTGTGTTCACCATTGTGTCCAATAGTTATGACCCTAAAAATTCCCTATGCTCCACCTGGTCAACCCTCCCTCCTTAAACCCTGGCAACCAGTGATCTTTTTACTATCTCCATGGCTTGGGTGCTTTCAGAATGTCATAGAGTTGGAATCACATAGTATGTAGCCTTTTCTGATTGGCTTCTCTCACTTAACAATATGGATTTAAGGTTCCTTCATGTGCTTTCTGGCTTGATTACGCTTTTCCTTTTATTCCTGAATAATATTGCACTGTACGGATGTATCACAGGTTATTTACTCATTCACTTATTAAAGGACTTCTTAGTTGCTTCAAAGTTTTGACAGTTATGAATAAAGCTGTTTTTGTCATCTACTTTGATTATTTATTATAGTCAAAGTTAGCAGTCTTTTGATGTTTAGTTTTTGCTTCCTGTGTCTACTTTAAGAAAATCAACACTCTCCTATATTTTTCTAACATACTTACAGATATTTATGTTGATTCATCTGGACTTTATCTTGGTAAGCGGTGTGAGATAAGGATATAACTTTATTTTTTTTAATGAGTAGGTAATGGCTTTGAACCCTTATAGAACAAACTGTTCTTTCCCCACTGACTTTATTTTATAATTTTATTTCTGAGTTGTAAAAAAAGTGAGTTAACTTTCATTGGAGTATAGTTGCTTCACAACGTTGTGTTAGTTTCTCCTGAACAGCAAAGTGAGTCAACTGTGCATAGACATATATCCTGACTGATTTTACATCATGATTTTGTACCATATGCCAAGTCTCACGTGACATGTCTGCTCCTAGCTCATCATTCTGTGCCATGAATTTCTTTGTTGAATTTCTTTGATGCTGCACTGTCTCCGTCACTATAACTTCCGGTGGAGTCTTTTGGCTCGAAGGATAGGTCTCTGTTCCTTTTAGCCCATTGTTCACTCCCTCCAGAAGTGCTACCCTACCCAGAGCCTTGCTTCCCAGGTGGTGCTAATGGTAAAGAATCCACCTGCCAAGGCAGGAGAGGTGGGTTCAATCCCTGGGTTGGGAAGATTCCCTGGAGAAGGAAATGGCAACCCACTCCAGTATTCTTGCCTGGAGAATCCCATGGACAGAGGAGCCTGGCGGGCTGCAGTCCATAGCGTTGCAAAGAGTCACGCGGGACTGAAGCAACATAGCGCGCACACACATTCTCGCTCCCTCTGTGGGCTCATTCCTTAGCCCCATCCCCACCTTGCCCCCTGCCCCAGTCTCCTTCTGAGGGCTGGACCTTGCTCTCCAAACACTCAGCTGTTGCAACGTCTTCAGTTTCTTCCTCACCATGCCAGTCCAGATGCTCTCTGAGTTTATCGGACCTGTCACTGCCTTGGTTTTCTCATCTATAAAGTGCGAATGGTAGCAGGCATATGCAATGTCAGAAAGCATCCACTAAAGAAGGAAAATGTTCATGAGAACAACTACCCCACACACTAGGACAGTGGGGACGTAACAGTATTTTAACACAAAAACTACCAACTAGACCCAGAAGCCGAACCCAGCCTGTTGACAGAATAATCAATTCTCCAAATTGTTACTTTAGAAATGCATTGATTTCTCAATTGAATCACATTTATTCCCAAATATGAAAGGCCATGCTTTAAGAAAAGTCAATAAATGAAGTGTACAAATCATTCAAAGATAGGTTGGTGAGATTTTCTGGTTGCATTCTAAAGACCCTGCTTAAAAAACTGGGCCCTCGATCAAGTTTCAGGAAGCATGTTTGTTCTGTGAAGTGCGATCCACCAACATCTGCTGTAAGAATCTTCAGCAGGAGGAATTGTTTCTAATTCATTCTGAGTTAAAAAGTGACTTTCTGTCAAGTTACGGCACCTCCTATAAATTAGCGGCAACTAAATGAACGTGGCTTTCTCTGCTGCGACCGCTGCTTCCTGGCGTGGGCCCACACCAGGAAACTCGCAGCTGTAAATCTCTCATCCTGTGGTTTCTCCCAACTCCTGACACCATAAATGGGATTTCCAGCCAGGGTGGTGAAGCAAGCATGGCTCCTCCCTGTCCTCTGGGAGACCTGGGAGAGCAGTGGGGTGAAGGATACTGGCCAAGGGCTCAGAGCTGGGCTGAGTGTGGTGCCCACCGGAACCCCAACCCAAGACAAAAAGAGCTGCCGTGACCCCCAGCCCACCCTCCACTGGTCAGACCAAGGAAGCTGAACCCTGTTGTCAAGGCAAGAGGGGCTGGTATGGGGCCAGAATAAAGAGACAATTTGGGAGAGTCAGATCCCTGGGTTGGGAAGATCCCCTGGAGCAGGGCGCAGCAACCCACTCCAGGATTCTCGCATGGAGAATCCCCATGGACAGAGGAGCCTGGCGGGCTATAGTCCATGGGGTCGCAAAGAGTTAAGACATGACTGAAGGGACTTAGCACGCACGGAGGGTCAAGAGGTGAACCCAGAGTAAAGCAGGAGTGAAACAAAGGGAGGGGGAGGGGCTGGTTTCCAGCTCTCTCACCAACTGTGTGACCTGGATTACCTCACCTGTCTGTGCCTCAGTTTCCTCAGCTGTAATAAGGGGATAATAACAACTGCCTCAGTGGCTCAGAGGTAAAGAATCTGCCTGCCAACTCAGGAGACTCAGAAGACTCGGGTCTGATCCCTGAGTTGGGAAGTCCTCTGGAACAGGAAATGGCAACCCACTCCAGTATTTTTGCCTGGAGAATCCCAGGGACAGAGGAGCCTGGTGGGCTACAGTCCATGGGGCTGCCAAGAGTCGGACACGAGTGAGCGATTGAGCATGCGTGCACAGATTGGTATGAGGATTAAGTGGCTTATGCAGTAAAGCAAGCACTTGGAACAGTGCTTGGCTCATAATCAGCCCTGTATGCGTGTTTCATGAATGAATGAACACGTGCTTAGAGCTCGCTGTGTAGGCTCCTTGCCTGTACCCTAGTCCAGGGCCCAGGCCTGTTTTGCTCTCCAGTGACTCCCCAGCACCGAGCCCAGGGCCCGGCGCATAGTGAGTGTGCTGCAGCTGTTTGTTAAACGAATGCTGAGTGCAAGGTGCTTTGGGGAACTGGGCTGGCTGGTGTAAAGGCTTAGGGTCTGGGATATGGGGATAAGCTAGGATAGGGCCAGATTTGAAAACTCTGGAGAGCAAATTGTCTACAGACATGAACAAATGTCAGACTCATCGTTTGTTTACTTATTATTCATTCACTCAATCAGTCATCGAAGATTTATCCATGCTTTTCACATGCCAAGCATTGTTCCTGGGGACGTGGTGGGGGGAACCCTGCTCTCGGGGTCTCAGGTTCTAGTGGAGAGATCCATACAACAAGCACATTGATTAACAAGCAAATGTCAGACAGTGAAGAGTGAGAAATGAAATAGGGCAAATGCTGGGGGCTTTCCAGAGTGGGTGGTCAGGGAGAGCCTCTCCCAGGAGGTGACTCAAATCAGCAGAGATTTGAGCGGGGAACTGGAGGCAGCCACACGGAGGTCTGGGGAAGAGCATTCCAGACGCAGGGAGTGACCGGCTGGGGCAAAGGCTTGGAGGCAGCAGAGCAGCAGAGTGGGAAAGGGGCAGGGGGTTGGGGGAATTAAAGAGGGGTTAGGAAGGCAGGCAAGAGCGAGGACATTGTAGATCACGGTGGGGAGTCTGGCTTTCTTCTAAGTACAACGGGATGCCATTGTAGAGGGTTGAAGCAGGGGCCTAATTTACATTTTAGATCGTTCTGGTTGCAGTGTGAAGACAAATGAAGGAAGTGGGGGTAGAGAAGGGAGCCCAGGCCCAGCTGTTGCTGCTTGAACTAAAGTTGTTGCCAGCTCCCGGGCGGGTTTTGAGGGTGGATTACTCAAGACCTGCTGGGTGTGGAGGGCCAGAGCTACCCAGCGATTGGGAGGACCGTGGGGGTTGGACTTGGGCAATTGGATGGATGATGGTGCCAATCACAAAAATGAAGATGGCGGGAGGAAGATGCCTGGGTGAGTCAAACCCCACCTGGGCCAAGCTAATTTGAAATGCCTATTATTAAACCCACGCTGAGACATCATACCAGCAGTTGGGTGTACAAGTTTGAGGCCTGGGAAACAGAGCTGGAGATTTAAATGCATGTGCCATTGGTATGTGGACGTGGGCCTACAAGAGACCACCTGGGCGCAGATGGTAGAGAGAGCAAAGAAATGTCAAGAATGGGGCAAATGTCCAGTGCTGAGCAGGGTAGGCAGGTCCAGCAAAGGAGAGTGAGGACCAGAGGCCAGGAAAGAAAGAAATGAAAGTAAAGTCGCTCAGTCGTGTCTGACTCTTTACAACCCCACGGACTGTAGCCTACTAGGCTCCTCTGTCCGTCCATGGGATTTTCCAGGCAAGAGTACTGGAGTGGGTTGCCACTGAAAACCAGAGGCAGCACTGCCAAGGCCAGGAGAAGGATGCACACTGAGGAGGAGGAAGCAGTTTGTTGGGTCAGAGATGAAGACCCGGAAGTGATTGCTGGATTTGCCAACATGGAGGCCATGGGGGCAGATGCTCCATGGAACAGGCTGAGAAGAGGAAAGAAAACAGCTGGACAGAGAGAAGATGTCCAAACTCGCTGCATGGAGAAGCCAAATGATGAGGTGATAGCAGAGGGGGCCTGGAGCTCAGGGAGGGTTCCTGAAGAGGGGAGATACAGGATGTTCCCACCTTTACCCAGAGCACTCCAGGTAGACAGAGGGGGCCTGAGAGCACAGATGAGCCAGACAGCAATAGAAACCAGGGAGAGAGAAGGTTCTGGAAGACAAAGGAGCTGGCCTTTTAAAGTCAAGTTTATTTATATGTTTTTGACTGCACTGAGTCTTCCTTGCTGCGTGCAGGCTTTCTCTAGTTGCGCCAAGCAGGGGCTACTCCCTAGCTGAGTGCAGGCTTCTCATTGTGGTGGCTTCCCTTGTTGTAGAGCATGGGCCCTAGAGCTCGTGGGCTCCAGCGGTTAGCTCCACGGCACGTGGGATCTTCCCAGACCAGGGATCGAACCTGTGTCCCCTGCATTGCAAGGCGGACTTTTATCCATTGCTCCACCAAGAAGTCCTGGAGCTGGCTTTTGAAGGAAGCTGGGACTCCTGGCACAAGGGAAGGAGAAGGCCAGCAGGTGCGTGCAGGCCCCAGTACGGGAATGGCTCTGCTTCTCCCTCTCTCCCAGGAGGCCAGGCCACCAGCCCAGAGCGAGACAGCAGATGGGGGGAGGCTTGAGGAACCAGGAGACGGTGTGAAACGGTCCTTTCAGAGTATGGGAGGTGCAGACAAACCGTGGCAGTGTGTGTGGCAGTGTGTGTGGCCAGCGGGGCCATGCTGCTTGTGCGACGCTTGTGCTCAGGAATTTAAAGTAAGGCCACGCAGTGTGGCCGCAGGTAGCGGGTGGGGATAGGAGTCAGCCTGACCACATGGAGTTGTGCCTCCTGGGGCTGGGAGACACACAGGAGGGCCAAGCCAGGATGCCTCCTCTGGGGAAGGATACAGAGCAACGATGTCCAGCTGACTTCCAGACCTCCTCTTGCCTCCAGCCTCCCTCTCTTTCATAGGGTTTGGATGTATGATGCTAGTGGCATGCTCCATTTAATTGAGATATCAGAGGGATCCGCTGATGAATTAATTTTTAATAGAGCTTACCATTAAAGGCACTGTCCAAATTATTACTCAGAACACTCAGGGGACGTTCATGTCTAAACAAGTATTCTATGTACATGGGCCGTGATCTGGACTTGCCAATATCTCGGGCGTATCATGTCAGAGATGTAAGACAGACAGGCCCCTGGGGACCTGGAGGAAGCTGAAATCAGATGAGGTAGGGCAGGAAGGTAGCAAAGGGAAACCCCAGCAAGGGCAGCTTGATCTTTAGTCATTAGTCGCTGAGCATGTATTGAGCACCTGCTGTGTTCCAGGCCACCTTCTAGCTGGGGAAATATGATGGGGGATCAGTGACCTGGCTTCAGTGCTCTCAGGGAGGACAGAGAAAATGGGATGCCTGTGCGGCAGGGCAGTTAATGGGGGAAGGCTGGGGGCCTACAGGAATCTGAGCTGGGGCTCTGAGACCAAGTCTGGGGGGTCAGGAAAGGCTTCTACAGGGGGTGACATTCAAGCAGAGAAGAACCGGGAGGGTAGACCAGACAGTGGAGCAGCCCTGGCCAAGCCCACAGGCATCAGGGCTTGGTGGGGCCGTGATGAGCCGTTAGGTAGGGCGTGTGGGTGGAGAGAGCACTGCTGGAGGGGTAAACAAGACACTGCGTGGAAAGTTTTGAAGCCATACTGGGAGTTCAGGCTTTCTCCTGAGAGCAATGGGCAGGAATTGCATAATTGTAAGTTTGGGGGTGAGAACCAGGCAGCCTTTTTTTCCTCTCTCTCTGTTTTCCTTAGATTATTTCATTGGAGGATAATTACAACATTGTGATGGGTTTTGCCATACGTCAACATGAATCGGCCATAGGTATACATGTATTCCCCCCGCATCCTGAAGCCCCCTCCCACCTCCCTGCCCACCCTATCCCTCTAGCCCTCTCTTGCCACTGATGGAGGACAGACTGGCAGGAAGGTGGCAGGCAGGGAGGTCCTGGAGGGGCAGTTGAGTGAGAGGATGAGGCCAGGAGGAGGGTACTGAGCAGGGTGGGCAGGTGTCAGGAGGAGCCACGTCTGGCACTGCAGAGACGGATGGAGTCCTAGCAAAGCCTCGGGCCCTGGAGAGCCCTGACTCAGGAAAGGGGATGGACTGGGAGAAGCTGGTGGGACTGACCCGATTAACATCAGCCCTATAACATCCTCCCATGGAAAGAAAACTGGGAGAGGCCAAAGGTTGGTATTTCTGACACCAATCAACGTGGGGGCAGACAGAAAAAGAAACCCCTTATCTGTGCACATCTGAAACATCCAGATGTTTGCCCTGATGGGGGCTAAAGGCTGACTCTCCTTCCTGCCCTTTGGCCCGGGGAGGAAATCATACCGGGCATGCCTGCACTTAAAACCATCCCCGAGAAGCCGAGCTGATGCTATGTTTAAAGCTTGCCCAGATCTATTTTTAAAGAACAGGCTATTTTTAGATACTCTCCCGAGAACCCACAGCCTCTCTTGATAGCATATTTCAAGGTTTAAAAAGTTCCTCCTTACACATAACCTAAATCTTTCCAGCGCCAATTTAAGCTAATTTCTTGCTCTGCCCTCTGAGGACAAGGGGGATGGGGGTGAGCCGGTTGGCATCTTCCTGAGAAGAACCTTCCCAGAGTTTGGCAATTACTGAGCTACCCCTCAACTCTGTCATCTGGCACTAGACCATTCCAATTATTCTGCCCTTGCTCCAGTGGTCTCCTTCTAGGCCCCCTGAGTCATTAGCATCACTCCTGTTTGGATTCTGCCCATTTCTCTATTTGCTCTTTAAAGTGAAGTGGCCCAAGTCAGAGCTGGCATTTAAGGAGGGATCAAGGTGGTGCTAGGGATCAAGGTAAAGAACCCTCCTGCCAATGCAGGAGACATAAGAGATGCAGGTTCGATCCCTCGGTCGGGAAGATGTCCTGGAGGAGGGCACGGCAACCCACTCCAATATTCTTGCCTGGAGAATCCCATGGACAGAGGAGCTTGGCAGGCTACAGTCCATAGGGTTGCACAGAGTCAGACATGACTGAAGCGACTTAGCACGCACACACATAATGTTTACTGAATCCCCACCAGCCTCTGTCACCTGGCTACCCTCATCCAGCCCCGAGAGAATAAATGGGTTCAGACAGCCCAGCCCCGAGGTGGGGGTCTAGAATGAGTCCAGAGGCCACGCCCCAGTTCTTGGTGAGTCTCAGGTTAGGGAAAATACTGGCTGAAACCACCCACCCTGGGTGGGTGGCCAGGCACCACAGTAACCATTTGCATGAGGAACACAGAACAAATCACCACCAACTGGAAGAATTTGGGAAAGATCAATAGGACAGAGGAGATATCAGTCCACATGCCCCAGAATCCTCCTCACCGGAATCCATCTTGGCTGAGCGATGCGCACACCACCAGGAAGGACCCTGAGTCAGAATGACTGGCCACAGACAACCCGGGAACTACTCTCATCACTGTAAAACCCAAGATGGTGAGCCATGTGGCCGAGCAGTTCTGGGCTCCCTTACCCTCCTGCTCTCCACCAGCGCCTCTTCCCAATACAGCCTCTTGCTTTGTCAGCATGTGTGTCTCCTCCAACAATTTATTTCTGAGTGTTAGACAAGAGCCCACTGTTGGGCCCTGGAAGGGGTTGCCTTTTCTGCAATAGGCTCAGACACCCCTGTCCCCCAGGTGAGAGTCTAGAATGAGTCCAGAGGCCATGCCCCCAGTGGATCTTGGGGTTGTTGCTACTATTGCTGATGTCCAACTCTTTGCAACCCCATGGCCTGCAGCATGCCAGGCTTCCCTGTCCTTCACTATCTCCCAGAGTTTGCTCCCAGAGATTCATGTCCATTGAGTCGGTGATGCCATCCAACCGTCTCAGCCTCTGTTGTCCCCTTCTCCTCCTGCTCTCAATCTTTCCCAGCATCAGGGTCTTTTCCAATGAGTCAGCTCTTCCCACCCAGTGGCCCAGGGCAATTTGGTGGTGGAGGATTTTTTTTTAATGTTAGCAGATATGTCCCCACACCCACCTTCATTTGGGTCACTAGACAGAAGACCTCCATGGCCTTGGCTGTCACAGAGGACTGGAAAAACAAGAATCAGACCCCTGGCTGTGGGGATTTCTAAAGCCTACATGCAGGTGTTCCAGGAAAAGGCTTAGAAGCATATATGATCAAGCAGAGCCAGTTTCTCCCCACTCCACCTGGAGACCAGGTAAAGTTGTCTGCCTGGGGGAAGCGGGAAGAAGAGGAGGACAAAGAGAGGATAGTGGATCCCAGCAATACAGGAGGGAAACAAACTGGCAGGACACAGCCTTTGAAAGAATGACGTAGCCCAAGGACACGTCTTGAAACGCACTGGTTCCAAACTGGGAAAGGAGTACATCAAGGCTGTATATTGTCACCCTGCTTATTTAACTTATATGCAGAGTACATCATACAAAATACCAGGCTGGATGAAAGACAAGCTGGAATCAAGGTTGCCGGGAGAAATATCAGTAACCTCAGATACGCAAATGACACCACCCTTATGGCAGAAAGTGAAGAAGAACTAAAGAACCTCTTGATGAAATTGAAAGAGGAGAGTGAAAAAGCTGGCTTAAAACTCAACATTCAAAAAACCAAGATTATGGCAACAGGTCCCATCACTTCATGGCAAATAGATGGGGAACCAATAGAAATAGTGACAGACTTTATTTTCTTGGGCTCCAAAATCACTGCAGATAGTGACTGCAGCCATGAAATTAAAACATGCTTGCTCCTTGGAAGAAAAGCTATGGCCAACCTAGACAGCATATTAAAAAGCAGAGACATTACTTTGCCAATATATGTCCGTCCAGTCAAAGTTATGGTTTTTCCAATAGTCATGTATGGATGTGAGAGTTGGACCATAAAGAAAGAGGAGTGCCGAAGAACTGATGCTTTTGAACTGTGGTGTTGGAGAAGACTCTTGAGAGGCCCTTGGACTGCAAGGAAATCAAACCAGTCCATCCTAAAGGAATTCAATCCTGACTATTCATTGGGAGGACTGATGTTAAAGCTAAAACTCCAATACTTTGGCCACCTGATGCAAAGAACTGACTCATTAGAAAAGACCCTGATGCTGGGGAAGATTGAAGGCAGGAGGGGAAGGGGATGACAGAGGATGAGATGGTTGGATGACAAGCTCCGAGAGCTGGTGATGGACCGGGAAGCCTGGTGTGCTGCAGTCCGTGAGGTCGCAAAGAGTAGGACACAAATGAGCTACTGAACTGAACTGAAAAGTGAAACTGAAAGTCACTCTGTCGTATCCACCTCTTTGTGACCTCATGGACTGCAGAGTCCATGGAATTCTCCAGGCCAGAATACTGGAGTGGGTAGCCTTTCCCTTCTCAGGGGATCTTCCCAACCCAGGGATCGAACCCAGGTCTCCCCGCATTGTAGGCAGATTCTTTACCAGCTGAGCCACCACAGAAGCCCAAGAATACTGGGGTGGGTAACCTTTCCCTTCTCCAGCAGATCTTTCCCAGGAATCAAACTGGGCTCTCCTGCATTGCAGGCGGATTCTTTACCAGCTGAGCTACCAGGGAAACCCTGAACTAAAGGACACGACATAAACCAATTAGAACCAAATAGGTCCATGATGGCAGACAAGTCGCCTTCCACAAGACCTTGAGTCTCAGTATATGTTCATTGTAACCCATCAGCAAGCTAACGGACACACCCACAGGTGCATGATGGTCCCAAGGCTGACCACAAAGGTCAAAAAGTGGGTGGTAGCTCAACTCCCGGAAATCCCCACCTCTTACCTGAAATAGTCAGAGTAATCCTCCCACGCATTAGCCTATGAAATTACCCAGCCCCAAAACTAACCACCCCAGATTTCGAGGCCATCCTCACCTAAGGTGGCCAACGCTCTGTCTGTGAAGCGTGTTTCTCTCTAAATAAATCCACTTCTTACATATCCCGCACCACTTTGACTCTCACTGAATTCTTTCTGTGATGAGACACCGAGAACCTGAGCTTCATTAAGTCCTGAAAGCAGGTTTGTCATCTCAGAAGACCATGAGTTTTGGCCGGGTTTTGGACATGTGGGTTCAAGTACCAAACTGAGGTCCACAGTTTCACCAGGAGAGAATGGATTCAATGATGAGGTATAAGCAGGGCAGCCCCAGGGTCCCAGCCGCCACTTCATCCCTGGGAGCACATGGAAATGAATTGGCCTCTGCAAAGGGTCTTGTGCCATCTAAGTGGACAGGGGATATTCTGGGTGTTGATCCACATGCTCACAGACAGGGCCAGCACATCCTATTCAGAATGAGTGCTGTTCACCTGAGTACCAGCCCTGGACTCCTGTATGACTCTTCACGTGGACAACCCCACTGTGGCAGACTTGGGTGCTCCTAAGACCCCCAAGAAGGAAGGCAGGCCCTCCGGCCTAGAGGATAATGGTGGGAGGAAGAGGAGAAAGTCCCCTGGCCTGTGCTTGGGGGACACTCAGTAAAGCCCGCTGGGAACGTCACACAGAGATCCAGGCAGAGACGGGAGGCCCCCTTCACAGGTACACATGCCCAAGTTATGGTCCTGCCCCCTCCCCACCTTCTCCCACATCTCCACCCTGGAAATCCACATACCAAAGCTCATGGTCTTGACATTCCATCTAAGCCTCGGACTTGGGCTGCCTCTGTGGGGAACAGCCTTGACTCTGCAAAATGGAGCAGAACCCTGTGGGCCTCCTGGACCTGAAAGCCTTTCTGTGTCCCCCATTTCTTGTTATAGGAAAAGAATTCATTCACCCTCCGTGACTTTTCCTGAGTCCCAAGAGGCAGGTCCAAACAGTTGCTAATTAGGGAAGGGACAGAGGCGAAGACAGGGGAGGAAGAGCCAAGAAACAATAGTGCGGGGACCTCCCTGGGGGTACAGTGGATGAGAGTCTGCCAGCCAATGCAGGAGACAGGGGTTCGATCCCTGGCCTGGGAAGGTTCCACATGCTGTGGAGCAACTAAGCCTGTATGCCCTAACTACTGAGCCAGCACTCTAGAGCCCATGAGCTGCAACTACTGAGCCGACGAGCCACAACTACTGAGTTTTCGTGCTACAACTACTAAAGCCTGTGGTCCTAGAGCCTGTGCTTTGCAACAAGTCATCGCAATAAGAAGCCCGGGTACTGCAACAAAAAGTAGCCCTTGCTAGCCGCAACTAGAGAAAATCCACCTGCAGCAACAAAGACCCAGCACAACCCAAAATAAAATAAAGAATTAATTAAAGAAAAAACATAGTGCGTCCTTGGGGTAGGGTCCTGCTCCCCGATCAAGGGATACAGACAACAATATCTTTGAATTGGTTTGCAGATACTGAAACCCTCACCAAGTGGGAGAAATTGACTGAACACTGCCCACAAGCACACAGACTCTAGACAGGTTGGAACCAGAAGGTTGATGATGCTGACTCCCACTTAACTCACCACCAACCAATCAGAAGAATGTCCATGAGCTGACCACACCCTGCTCCTTGAACACTGTCAGACTCCTCACAGCCCCCCACTCCAGGTCAGGACACACAGTTCTGAGGGCACACAGCCCCCTGTGACCCCCTTTGCCTGGCAAAGCAATGCAGCTGTTCTTTACTACTTCACCCAAAACTCCATCTCTGAGATTTAATTTGGTGTCAGGGGACAGAGGCAAGATTCGGCTTCACCTGGGCATGATGTTCCCGGCCCTATCTGCTATGTGGCACCTTCTCAGAGGCTCCCAGCCAGTCCCTCTTGCAGCCTCCAGGCCCTGCTGCTAACCAGAGATCCCCGGGCACTTAAAGCAGGATCCAAAGAGGGGGGAGCAAGGAGCAGATTACAGGGCAGAGGAGACAGCCAGGGTGGACAGCCTGCTCAAGCCTGTTCACCTCTCCATCTACTAGAAACAGTGGGTGAGAGTGACAGGGACCACGTCATTGATTGCCCAAGCCAGGACGCCTATGAGATGAAAGGGGATGTAATTAAAAATTACCCTGGGACAAGAGGGATACCGACTCTTGACAATGATGGCGGATAAATGAACGAGGGAATGATCCCCCATCTCTCCAGGGGTCCCCCTTCCACCTGTGGAGACAGACACACGCAGAAAACAACCACCAAGGATCAGAGTGTTGGGAGGTGGGAGGGGCAGGGGCCAGGGGAGCTGATGGCTGGGGTCCTCTGCCCTGGGGATCAGGGCAGGAATCTCTGGGGTGGATGTTCCAGCTGAGCCTAAAGGATGAGGCGCAACTAACCAGATCAGACCTGCCCGAGTATGGGGCATACCTCTCCTGGGGTGCTCAAGCTTATTTTATTTTATTTTTTTTAAATTTTTTTTTTAATTTTTTAAATTTTAAAATCTTTAATTCTTACATGCGTTCCCAAACATGAACCCCCCTCCCACCTCCCTCCCCATAACATCTCTCTGGGTCATCCCCATGCACCAGCTCCAAGCATGCTGTATCCTGCATCAGACATAGACTGGCGATTCAATTCTTACATGATAGTATACATGTTAGAATGCCATTCTCCCAAATCATCCCACCCTCTCCCTCTCCCTCTGAGTCCAAAAGTCCATTATACACATCTGTGTCTCTTTCCCTGTCTTGCATACAGGGTCGTCATTGCCATCTTCCTAAATTCCATATATATGTGTTAGTATACTGTATTGGTGTTTTTCTTTCTGGCTTACTTCACTCTGTATAATCGGCTCCAGTTTCATCCATCTCATCAGAACTGATTCAAATGAATTCTTTTTTACGGCTGAGTAATACTCCATTGTGTATATGTACCACAGCTTTCTTATCCATTCATCTGCTGATGGACATCTAGGTTGTTTCCATGTCCTAGCTATTATAAACAGTGCTGCGATGAACATTGGGGTACATGTGTCTCTTTCAATTCTGGTTTCCTTGGTGTGTATGCCCAGAAGTGGGATTGCTGGGTCATAAGGTAGTTCTATTTGCAATTTTTTAAGGAATCTCCACACTGTTCTCCATAGTGGCTGTACTAGTTTGCATTCCCACCGACAGTGTAGGAGGGTTCCCTTTTCTCAAGCTTATTTTAGATCAGGAGTTCTAAGCCTCAGCACTACTGGTATCTAGGGCCAGATAACCCTTTGCTGAGGGCTGAGCAGCCCTGTGCGCTGCAGGATGGTTATCCACTAGATGCCAGGAGTAGTCACCTCCCTCCCGCCTCCTCTAGTCGTGACCATCCCAGATGTCCCCAGGTGTTACCAAGTGGCCCTGGGGGTCTGGGGAGGGTCTGAGAGGGCCAAGTTACCCCCGGGGTGAGACCACTGTTTTAGATGCTACATAAACATCTTTACAATGGTAATGTTTTCATTTTTACAGATTTACAGTTCCTTTCTATTTATTACAAAAGATACTGACTTTTAGTCCCAGTAGTGATCAGAAGCTTCCTTTCTGAATAAATTTAAATTTCAAAAAGGGTGATTTAGAGGGGAAAAAATGCTAAGTATGTAACAGCACATGGATATGGCTATAGTCACAGAGGAAGAATCACAGGTCTGAGGGGTAAGAAATACTGAGTCAGGGACTTCCCTGGTGGTCCTGTGGCTAGGACTCCACATTCCCAGGGCAAGGGGCCTGGGTTCGATCCCTGGTCAGAGAACTAGATCCCACATGCTGCAACTAAGACTTCGCATGCCACAATAAAGATTCCACGTGTGTGTATTAAGTTGCTTCAGTTGTGTCCAGTTCTTTGCAACCCCATGGACTCTAGCCCGCCACGCTCCCTTGTGCATGGAACTCTCCAGGCAAGAATACTGGAGTGGGTTGCCATGCTCTTCCTCCAGAGGATCTTCCCAATCCAGGGACTGAACTGGGTCTCCTGCATTGCAGGTGGATTCTTTACTGTCTGAGCCACCAGGGAATCCCACGAGAAGCATTAGGGGCCCTGAAATGGATGGGGACAGGGCCAGCATACTGGACAGTCCTGTCTCGCTGTCCTCTGGGGCACATGCTCATAGGGGCCACCGGGCAGACCCCCTCCCTTTGGCTTTTTCTCTTTTGGGGGGCCCTATCACACGGCATGCAGGATCTTAGCTCCCCGACCAGGAACTGCACCCACACCCCTACACTGGAAGCATGGAGTCTGAACTACTGGACCACCAAGGAAGTCCCAGGTTTTTTTTCTCTTCCTGCGCCTGACTCTATCTCCCTCTTTCCGTTTCCTCTGTCTCTGCCTTTGACTCTCACTCTATGTCTGGTTGTCCCTCTCTCACTCACTTTCTCACTGCCCTGGGAATATCTAGTTACATGTGTCCAAGTCACAAGCAGGAATATTCACTGTACTTGGGTTTCACCTCCGCCTCAGCACACAGTAACCAGAGCTCATCATAAGCAGCCTCAAGAACATTCCTCCCAGGGCTACCCTTCCATCCCTCTATCGCATTAACTGAAATGCAAATCTGATTCTTCTGGCCAGTGAGATCTTAAGTGCTCTGAGCTTCCAACTTCCCCACAGCGAAGCTGTGATACCATCCAATTAGTTTCATTGCCCAGGAAGCCACCTTCGTGCTAGGAAAGTGAGATGCCTTCCTGCAAAACCTCTAGAGAACAAAATCTCTGCACAGCCCTTCCCTTCCCTGGGGACTCTACAGTGTGTAAAGCACTCAACTGTCCCATGTCTCATGTAGTCCTTGCCTCATCCCAGGAAAGCTAGGCTTGGTGACGCCTCACCCAGGGTAACACAGCATGAAAGGAGTGTGAGTCCAGGTCTTCCCAACTCCATCTAAATGTTTACCATTCCATCACAGCCCCTTCCATTCACTCATTCAGTCAATAAATATTTATTAAGCACTTACTGTATACCAGGCTCTCTTCGTGGTTCAGGATATAAAGGAGTATGTCACACAGAGTGAAATAAGTCAGAAAGAGAAAAACAAATATCCCATATTGTACATATATTGGAATCTAAAAAAAAAAATGATATAGATGATCTTATCTGCAAAGCCCTGGAGGAGAGCATGGCAACCCACTCCAGTATCTTGCCTGGAGAATCCCCATGGACAGAGGAGCCTGGCAGGCTACAGTCCATAGGGTCACACAGAGTCAGACACAGCTGAAGTGACTTCACATGCATTGCAAAGCAGAAATAGAAATGCCGAAGCAGAGAACAAGTGTATGGACATCGAGGGAGGAAAAGTGAGGTGGAATGAATTGGGAGTTTGGATTTGACATATATACTCTACTATATATAAGATAACTAATGAGAACCTACTGTATAGCACAGAGAACTCTACTCAGGGCTCTGTGGTGACCTAAATTGGAAGGAACTCTGAAAAAGAGAGGATATCTGTATTCGTATAGCTGATTCACCTTGCTGCACAGTAGAAACTAACACACATGGTAAAGCAAATACAGCCCAATAAAATTTTTTAAAAGACAAGCATGATCCCTGCTCTCACAGAGCTGATAGCTTCATGAAGGAAGACAAAATAAACATAGGCACATATGCAAAATTCAGAGTTTAGAATATGCTGTGAAGGTAAAGAGGGGGCATGAGAAAAAAGGGTTATTGGGAGGGTCTTCTCAGGTGGCGCTAGGGGTAATGGGTGATGGGGTAGTAAGTCTGGTCAAGGAAGTCAGGGTGGGCACGTCTAACAAAGTGACATTTAAGCTGAGACCTGAAATTTTAAAAAATTTTTTGTTTTATATTGGTGTATAGACAATTAACTTAGGGCTTCCCAGGTGGCACAGTGGTAAAGAATCCACCTGCCAATTCAGGAGATGCAGAAGACATGGGTTAGATCCCTGGGTCGGGAAGATAACCCCTAGAGTAGGAGATGGCAACCCACCCCAGTATTCTTGCCTGGAAATTCCCAGGGACAGAGGAGTCTGGCCAGCTACTGTCCATGGGGTTGCAAAAAGTTGGACACGACTGAGCGATTGAACATGCATGCATAGCCCATTAAAAATGTGATAGTTTCAGGTACGCAGCACAGCGACTCCTGTATTCATCAAGACCCGAAATTTTTGAAGATTTGGGGAAGACAGGCCGAGGGGTAGATGAGGGCAAGCCAGAGGCCCTGAGGTGGAAGGAAGCCACTGTGCTTGGTTCAGGAGGCCAGGAGGGTGGGAGCCTCGTCTGTGACTACAGGGAAGTGGGCTTATGTGCTATATGGAGGTGGGGGCAGGGCACTAGCAGCTCCTTCATAAGTGATGCTGGCTCAGGGAATCTCTCCCCAGGCCCCTTTCCTGATTTGGCTCAGGAGGACTCAGAGGGGCCCATATGCCAATGGACTGCAGATCCCATGGGGCCCACCTCTGTCCTGGGACAGGAGCCAAGAAGGAAGCCTTCAAGACTGGGACCTGGCCATGCACAGCCAGGGGGATGGGAGGGCAAAGCAGGAGTGGGGCAGTGCAGCGAGTTTGGAGCTGGGCGTTGAGGGGCTGTCCCCTGGTCCCCTCCAAGTGCTGCTGAGAGCTCCCTCAGGTGAGCAGCTGGGATGGTCTGGGCCCAGGGGTGGCTCCTGGGAGAGTAGGGTGTGTCACGAGCATCACCGCAGGACTGGACATCACTGCCTTTGCTCCTGTCCACCTGGCATCCCTGCCCAAGACCCAGTTTTCCTGTTCTGCTCCTTCCTCGGGCAGGGGTGGGTTTTCCAGCCTTTCTTCCAAGGAAGGTCTGGGATTCAGGCAGGTGCCCCCACCAGGGCTCCCCAGTGCTGAGAGCAGAGATTAGGACTGGGGTCGGGGGGCGGGTTGGTCCTCAGACCACGGGGGCTCATCTGCATCTGCACTCTGCGGAGCAGCACAGGCGAGTGAAGGGCGGTTCTAGGTAGCACCCCACTGCAGAGGACCCCTGCCTGTCCCAGCAAGGCTGAGCCACGCAGACACATCCACTCTTGGCTCCCCTGCTCCTGACCTGTGGCCTCCAAGAGGTGGGGTCTGCAGGGGTTCCCTTCCCAAGTCAAGTCCAGGAGTGTCCGCTATGCCTCATCCCACCCCCAAGCTGACAGAGGCCTTCCCAACCAAAGTACTAAGTTCCATCCCAACTGCTGATTATCCTCCCGGGCCCCTGGGAATAAATCATCCCATCATCCCACCCCTGCATCCCAGACTAGACCACCTCCGCCCTCCCCCTTTGCTGGTTGGGCCTCTTTCCCCAACTAGCAGACCACCTCAGATGCTGTCACGAGAGACAGGACAGTGTGGACTCCAGAGTCGGAGTCCACACTGGATCCAAATTTGCCTCCACACAGTCCAGGATTTGCCTAGGTCTAAAGCCTGCACCCAACACTTACTGGCCTTGTGCCCTGAGCAAGTCTGTTAAATGTCGATGACTCAGTTTCCCCATCTAGTTATGAGAATGAGCTGTGGGTCCATGCAGTCTGCTCTACAGGTGCTGAGGCTGTACTGAGCACTGTCCAGGCGCCCCTTTGGAGAGCCAGGTTCTCCAGATATATAACACCATCAGTGCCTCCCAGGCAGCCTGAACCTCACAGAAGAGCTATGACTAAGCATGATGATAAGAAAAGCAGAAGTCTGGCTAGGGGAGGGGGCAGGCCTGAGAGCCATCAGAAGCAGCTCAGGCGACAGGGGATGGAACCCCAGAAGACCCTAGATGAGAAGGATCAGGGCACATGTGAGGCACAGGGGTGGCCTGGAGAGTGACCCAGATCTTGCCTGCTGGTTGACTCTTATGTGGGCTCCATCCCAGTAGGTCTCAGAGCCCCCAGGCCTCTCCAGGACTTGTAATACCACATGGCCAGTGGATGGCTTGGCTCTATTCAAAGAGAAGAGAATGAAGGGACAGCAGTCCCTCATTCCAGTCTTCCCAGACTCCCTGGCACACCTACCTGGACATTGCTGGCCTTCAAGATTCAAACACCAGCCAGATACCTGCCTGTCATCTCAAGACAGCCAACAATGTCAATTTGGCCATCCAGCAGGGAAGAGACCACTGGCTGGAAGCCAGGCAGAATCTCAGTTCTGCCACTTCCCAGCTGTGTGTCCAAGGGCAAGTTACTGAACATCTCTGAGGCGCCATTTCTTCATCTGGAAAGCGGAGATAATAAATACCTAGTCACGTTTACTCACACAACCAATATCCCTCGAGCAGCTATTATGTGCCAGATACTGATTTAAGTCTTAGGGAACCAGTGGTAAACAACACAGAGTCCCAGTCCTCATGGAGCTGACAGGCACGTGGGGCAGACAGACACCAAACATGTGATTTCAAAGAAGAAACTGAGCAAGGAGACAGAGTGCCTGGGGGAAGCTACTTCAGGTTAGACTATCGGGGGAAGTGACTTCAAGCTGGAACTTCAAGCTAGGACCTTCCTAGATAAGAAGGAGTTGGTCATGAAAAAGCCTGGAAGAGTCCCAGGCAGAGGGAACAGCGATTGCCAAAGCCCAAGAGTGGGGAGGAGTCAGGGTGGCTGGAGCCTGAGAGCAAGGGGGTGAAGGGTGCAGGGAGATGGGGAGGTTGGGATTTCATTCAGGACACAGCAGCAGGTCATAGGAAAGGTATAAGCGGGGGGAGGCGTGACACTCCTCCCGTTTACAGTCATATTATATACAAGCGCACAGAGCACACAGCAAGCGTCGGATACATGTTGGCTGACTCTTTGGTCTCCAACTGGGTGGGTCTCAGAGCCGCCAGGCCTTGTGATGTCATGAGAGGTGACTCAGCTTTATCCAGAGGAGAGGCATGGGGGTCGGGGCAGGGGGCGGTGGGGTCTCCTTCCCAGCCAGGTGCTCTGCCATCTGGCCCCCTTCCCAGAGATGGATAATGGGCAAGCACAAACTCAATTCCGTGTCTCAAAATAGCCATCAGTTAGTTTCCAATTCCTGGGGAAAGCACGTTTGTGAGAAGAGTTCTCAGGCGTGGAGAATTTCCATCAAGGGGAAGTGTCCTCCAAGGGGCTCTTAAGACTCCCCAGCCACCTGGAGCTGTGGGGCAGGGGGGCGGGGTGGAAGAAAGATGGGAGCCTGGGAGACAGCAGAGCCCTCCAGTGTGAAACAGCCAGGATGCGACACCAGGCCCAGGCAGGGACCAGGAAAGTAAGGGTGTGGAAGACCCTAAGAGGAAGCCAGCCGAAGGGTCAGCTGTCAAAACTGAAAGCACACCTTCCTTTTGACCCAGTAATTCCACTTCAAGGAATTTACCCTCAGACATATTTGCACCTGTGAGCAAAGATACACGGACAAGGTTATTCATCGCAGAGGAGGACTGAAAACATCCTAAAAGTCCACCATCAATCCAGGGGGCTGATGGATTCAGGAATGACAACAGAAATCTCTGTCTCCCTCCCTGACCTTACCCCTGCCCTCCTCTCCTCTCTCATTCCTCTCGAAACACTCTGGCTTCCTTGCTGTCCCTTGAATGTGCCAATCAAGTTTCTACCTCAGGGCCGTGGCACTTGCTGTCCCTCTACCTGAGCCATTCTTCCTCGAGATCTCCACACATCTTACCACTTCACTTCTGCGGTAGGTAGCTTCCAAGATTTCCATGTCTCGCCAGAGCATCTCTCACCACACACAGAAACCCCGCTGAGTTACTGGCAGGCAGGTTTCTGTTACACTCCCCTGGTCAACAAGCATTTGTGGAGGCCAACTTTGAACCAGGTACTAGGGATTCGGGAACCACCAGACAGATCAGATTCTGCCTTAAAGCAAGAGAGTGCCTGGCACGTTGGTGACAAAACGTAAACTCCTGGGAGCCGAGGGGCCTGGCTCCTGTGTAGATCAGACATGGACAGTGCAGATTAGTGGACCCCGCCAAACAGCTGTGACTGGAGTCCCTCAGAGTCCCCTTCCCTCTGGTGAATGGATAACTCCAGTCCCTCCACTAAGCCCCAGCCCACGCTGCCTGAGACTCCAGAGTGTGGCTTTCTCCCTACAGCAGGACTTGGGCCTCAGTTTCCCTACCCAATCCTCTCCCCAGGGCTGGACCCTGTGCCTGTCCAGCCCCGGCTGGCTGCAGTCCTGGCCACCAGAGGGAGAGTAGAATAACAGGCTTCCGGGACGATCTCCTGCTGCACCGCCCACCTATTTGATTTCCGCGAAAGCCACGCCCCCAGGACCAGGTGACGCTTCCTGACCACACTCCTCAGAGTCCAGCTTCCACTGGGCCAGTACCTGGCCGTCCTTGGGTTTCCCCAGAGACCAGGCATCCCCTGCGCACCTGGCATCCATCGCCACACCCACTCCATAAGTAGGTTAAAACCGCTAGAATCAGGCAGTTCCAGGATCGTGGGTTTTACTTCCAATTTTTATTAAACTTATTAAAATTCTTGCTTCCTCCTATCCCCTTGCCAAAGTCCAATTGCTGCCTGGCTCTGTGCCTGGGGCCAGGCTCATTTGTATGAAAGACCCAGTGGCCTGCATACACCCCCAACCCTCGCTTGCAAAAGCATGCCAAGGATGTGGCAGAATTTTAATCACCACAACCAGTCTGGGCAAGGCCAGGCTGCCAAACAAGCACAGGCTGCCCCCTCAGCCCCACCTACTGAAAACACAGCTGACAGGTCCTGGTGCCCTTCTTTAATCTTCCAACCACTCTGCAAGCCCCTAACTTGCTTCTAACACTCCAACTCATTCATTCAACTAACACTTGTGAAGCATCCTCTATATACAAAGCATTGGATCAGCCACCGGGCTTACAGCTGTGACTACGGCATGGCTATCCTCCCAACACTAATGAGGAGGACCATGTAAACAGTGAAGGAAAATCCTTGATTACAAATACGAAAACAGAAATATGTATATCCACAATCGAAAAACGGCAGGCCGTGGACTGAACCCAACCTGCAGAGGTTGGCTAGAGCTGTAAAAAATGATGAATTTTTTTTTTTGGAGGGGGGCAACACTTAAAAATCTGGAGGATTTACATTAAAAATATGGGAGTTTTGGCTTCTCTTGTAAAAATCAGAAACTCTGGCAAGACTGGGTCCACATTTCCCCTCGGTGACCCTCAGCTGGAGCTGATCAGAGCTGTGCTGTTCAGTGAGGACCAGTGGCCAAGCCTCATGGGCTATGTGGCACCCGTGGGGCCCATCATTGCCCAGTCTGCTGCCTCTGTCAATCTTGTAATAGTCCCACCCACTCATGCATCCACATTTCCTTCCATATGTCGCTGAAAGCATGTACATTTTCAACCCTTGGAAGGAGCCACAGGGAGAGAAGAGGTCAGTGTTACCTGGGCTTAGGGAAAGGCTTGGAAGGGGAGTTGAGCTTCGAGCTGGGCCAGGAAAGATCAACATGTGTTCACCAAGAGGGAACAAGGGGAGGTGGGGAGGAAGGAGAAAGGCAGCCTGGACCGGTAAACAGCCCAAGCAACAGCAGGGAAGAGAGGAACAGCCCGATCTGGGCCTCCCTGTCCTGCTGTGTTTGGCACTTGGCTGCTCTGATGGGGCTCCTGACTCAGGACGGTCCCAATTCTGCTTCTGATCTCCTGGGACCTGCCTCAGACTGGAGAGAGCGAGGCGACAGGCGACACAGAACACACAGTGCAGGGGACATAAAAAGGGGGGGTTTCCAACCAAATCATCTCTAAGCCACCTCGTAACTCTTACTGGATTTTTTTCTTTAAACTTCTTATTCTGAGATAATTATAGACTCACAGGAAGTTGCAAAGAAATGTACAAGGGGACTCTCCTGGTTGTCCAGTGGTTAAGAATCCAACTTGCAATGCAGTGGACGAGGGTTGACCCCTGATCCGGGAACTAAGATCCCACAGGCCTTGGGGAAACTACTGAGTCCTCGCACACTAGAGCCCGAGCCCCTCAACTAGAGACAGCCTGCGCGCCGCAACAAAGAGCTTGCGTGCCACAATGGAGACCCAGTGTGGCCAAAATTTTCTTTAAAAAAGGGAGGAAAGAAATGTACAAGGAAGTCTCACGCATACTTACCCCAGTGTTAACACTTATCAACTTGCATGGTCCGAGCGTCCAATATCAAAGTCAAAAAACTGACCAGGGCACAATCCGTGGTTGACTCAGATTTCACCAGTTCTGCTCGCACCCTTGTGTGTATATGTGCAGCTCCGTGTAATTTTATCGTATGCGCAACTTTGCGTAAGCACCACGCGATCAAGATACTCCACTGCACACTGCACCATCACTAGACCCAGCAAGTTGCCTTTTTCTACACACGCCCAGTTCGCCTGCCATCCCTAATCCCTGGCAATTCCTAATCCATAACTATGTTATTAAATGACGCACAGATGGAATCATGCAATATGTATCCCTTCTTTCACTCAGCATCATTTCCCTGATGTCTATCCAAGTTATTGTGTGTATCAGTAGTGGTCCTTTTTTTTTTTTTTTTTTTTTTGCCGAGTTCCATTGGATGGATGTGCTGCTTATTAATTTACTTTTTAATTTATTAAACAATTATTACTTTTATTAAGTATGTATTACCTGTATTTGTTTACTCACTCACTGAAGGACATTTGGTTATTTTCTGGTTTGGGGCTATTACAAATAAAGTCACTATGAACACTCCTATACAAGTTCCCATGTGAAAATCTGTCTTCCTTTCTCTGGGATCCATGCCCAAGTGTGCAACTCCTGGGTCTCCTGGTAAGTCGTATGGTGATCCATTCTTACTTTTGAAAATAACTGCTGAACTATTTTCTAGAGCAGCTGTACTATCATACATTCCCACCAACAATATATGGGTGATAACTTTCTTGATAATTGGACTTTCATTTAAAAACAAAAATCTAGAGCTTTCACTGGTGATCCAACCTTTCCGAAGTCTCAACCTTTCTAAGTGATCCCAGAATTTTGGCAACCCTGTCATCGTCAGTCATTGTCAGACTCGGACAATGCCTGTCTCCTCCCTCCACCACTCCCAGGCCATAAGTTCACAGAAACCGGGTGGGAGGCGGGGTTGTGGGGGGGGTCACACTTGCTCAGATCTGCAGCCCTGGGTCTCGCACAGGTTCAGTGCATAGGAGGTGCTCTGTGAAGGAAATTAAATTGCACAGAACAACTAAGTCAGCAAAGACCCACAGCCGGCAAGTAGATCAGAGAGGAGGGTAGATGCCAGCCCCCCAGGTCCCAGGGCCATGGTTTGACTCACTTCAAGGCAGGCTGTATGTGAAAGTCTCAGCCTAAAAGGTCACTACCATCCTAGTACATGCAAAAGAGAAAAAAATTCCAACTGTATAGAGAGCACACATGTATATAATGTAAGTAAACAGATGTATAGAATAACTGTGAAGTTCAGATTTCATGAGGGGAGGGGCAATTAGAAAAGAAAAAAAAAGGTATAAAACATGGAACAAGAATGAATATAAGGTTGAGGGACTTCCCTGAAGGTCCACTGGTTAAGAATCCGCCTTCCGATGCAGGGGACGGCGGTTCGATCCCTGATGGGGGAACTAAGGTGCCACACGCGGTGGGGCACCTGAGCCCTCATGCCACAGCTAGAGAGAAGTCCGTGCACCACAACAGAGACCCATGCAGCCAAAAAATAAAATAGAAATGAATGTAAGGCTGAGAAACACTGTCCTGGCAGCACAGGCCCAGCTTTGACGGTTAGGTAACTAGAAAGTATTTTCAACATATGATGTTTTCAACTCCAAATGATGAGTTTATCAAGACGTTGTTGTTATTCAGTTGCTCAATTATGGCCAACTCTTTTCAACCCCATGGACTGCAGCACACCAGGCTCCCCTGTCCTTCACTAGTTCCTGGATCTTGCTCAAACTCATGTCCACTGAGTCGGTGATGCCATGCAACCATCTCATCCTCTGTCACCCCCTTCACCCCTGCCCTCAATCTTTCCCACCATCAGGGTCTTTTCCAACGAGTCGGCTCTTTCCAACAGGTGGCCAAAGTATTGGAGCTTCAGTTTCAGCGTCAGTCCTTCCATTGAATATTCAGGGTTCATTTCCTTAGGGATTGACTGGTTTGATCTCCTTGTAGTCCGAGGGATTCTCAAGAGTCTTCTTCAGCACCACAATTCAAATGCACCAATTCTTTGGCACTCAGCCTTCTTTATGGTCCAACTCTCACATCCATACATGACTACTAGAAAAACAGTAGCTTTGACTATACTGACTTTTATTGTCAAAGTGGTGTCTCTGCTTTTTAATATGCTGTCTAGGTTTGTCATAATTTTTCTTACAAGGAGCAAGTGTCTCTCAATTTTGTGGCTGCCGTCACCATCCACAGTGATTTTGGAGCCCAAGAAAATAAAATTTGCCACTGTTTCCATTTTTTTCCCCCATCTATCTGCCATGAAGTGATGGGACCAGGTGTCATCCTCATTTTTTCAATGCTGAGTTGTAAGCCAGCTTTTTTACTCTCCTGTTTCATCTTCATCCAGAGACTCTTCAGTCCTCTTTACTTTCTGCCATTAGGGTGGTATCATCTGCATATCTGAGGTTGTTGATGTTTCTCCCAGCAATCTTGATTCCAGCTTGCGATTCATCCAGCCCAGCATTTTGCATGATGTGCTCTGCATATAAGTTAAATAAGCAGGCTGACAATATACAGCCTTGACGTACTCCTTTCCCAATTTAGGACCAGTCTGTTGCTCCAAGCCCGGTTCTAACTGTCGCTTCTTGATCTGCATACAGGTTTCTCAGGAGGCAGGTCAGGTGGTCTGGTATGCCCTTCTCTTTCAGAATTTTCCACAGTTGGCTGTGATCCACGCAGTCAAAGGCTCTGAGGCAGAGGCTCAGTCAGTGTTGGCGTCTTTCTAGCTTTCTCACTGTGTCTCCTCCCTGCTCTGTCTCTTTCTCCCTGTGTGTGTCCCCCTCCACCCTAGCGGGTCTGTTCATCTCCCTCTGCCTCCCTCAGCCTCCTGCTCCATCTCTTTTGTTACCAGGGGCTTTCTACCCTCCTCCGTTGCCCATCCCCTCCCTCCTAGCCCTGGACAGGTTGAGACATGATGAGCGAGCATTTCCCGGGAGAGGTCCTGTCTCAACCCTCACCCACCCAGAATGCAGCCCTCTGTCTTCCTGACCTCAGGGCATGACTCTCCACTTCTCCATCATGGTCAGCTGTGATGGGGCACACTGACAACTCCCACCCCTGCCCTCTGGTTTACAGACTGCCAAGTCTTGCCGACCCTGCTTCTCTCAAGTCCACCCCCATCCTTCTCTGTTCACACTGCCACCATCTCCTTGTGGCCAGATGGCCACACGGCCTCATAGCGAGGCTCCTGGATTGTGCCCACCCCTTTCTCCTCCCCATGAACGCGTGCTTAGTCACTTCCGTCGTGTCCAACTCTTTTCGACCCTGTGGACTGTAGCCCACCAGGCTCCTCTTTCCAAGGGATTCTCTAGGCAAGAACGCTGGAGTGGGTTGCCATGCCCTCCTCCAGGAGATCTTCCCCACCCAGGGACCAAACCCATGTCTCCTTGGTGGGTGGATTCTTTACCACTAAGCCATCAGGGAAGCCCCTTCCTCTACCCCAAGAACCATCTTCATAGAACTTGCCCCTGGACCTTACTACTTCTTCACTTAAAGCCTCAGAGGTCCCCAGCTGCATCTGCTCTCGGGTAAGGCCCACATTTCCTGGCTTGGCATTCACAGCAGGTCACCATCAGACCCACGTTTCCACTTCTCTCCTGTTGCCCAGTGCACCTGGTCCATGTCTGGCCCCTCCAGGGACACTTCCCTGCTGAAAACCCCTAAAGCTTGCCTTCCTCCCTCTTGTTCTGCTAAGAAAACTCAAGCCCTGCCCCTGGCCTCTGTGTCTCACTCATCTCCAGGCCCCCCTTGCTCTCCAGTCTCCTCCCACGGCCACCTTCTCATCGATCCTCCAAAATCCCACCCGTTTGGGGCTTTTGAATGCACTGCCCCTCTGATGGAGCACTCTCTCTCTCTTGCCCCCATCACCCCCACTGCCTCCTTCCCCAGCTGAGTCCTCCCATCCTTAGGGCCTCTAGGAAGGCCCCTGAGCCCCCCGCAGGGCATGGTCTCCACCCTTGGGACTGTCTCTTCACATCAGAGTCCCAACCACTTGCTAATTCCCTGCCTTCCCCACTAGACACAAGCCCCCAAGGGCAGAGTGCTCACCTGCTTGCTCTCCTGGTACCTGGCACAGAGAGGCTCCAGGACTATTTGTGGAAGGAGAAATGGATGAAGGATGGATGCCGTGTGTCCCTGGAGCCTCAGCATCTGTCATCCAGCTTCCTCCTGGGCAAGGGCTTTCACACCTTTCCACCCATCCTTGAAGGCTCAGAGAGTCTTTTTCTACATTTCTGTCAGCCCCAGCGTGGAATGAACACTTACACCCAGGGGACAGGCTGTTGTCAGAGCCCGTCCCCCCAGCTCCAAACAGTCCGACCCTGCCCAGCGTTCCTCCCAGCTGCCCAGCCCACGACAACCACAAGGAAAACAAAGCCCAAATGAAAGTCAGCAACTCAGAGTCAAAAAAAAAAAAAAAGTCCCATGGTTCTAGCAAGCTGAGAGAAGCTGAGCAGAAATAGACCAAGCCCTGGACTAGAAGAGAAGGAACAATTCAAACAAGCAGCGACAGCAGGAAAGGCTGCCGTTGGGGGGGGGGGGGGTGATTTCTGCCTTAGGAAATCAGAGAGAAAGGTATGGACTCTTTTTTGGCTGCACCGGGTCTCAGTTGCAGCAACAGGATCTTTTGTTGTGGGGCATGGACTCTCTAGTTGTGGTTCATGGGCTTAGTTGCTTCGAGGCATGTGGGATCTTAGTTTCCCCGCCCAGGGATCAAACTCTTGCCCCCTGCATTGCCAGGCGGAGTCTTAATCACTGGACCATGAAGGAAGTCCGTGATATGGACTCTTTCAAGCAGAAACTCACAGAATAAGGCAAGAGCTGATCCAGTCCCCATCCCCTCCCCCTAGCCCAGCCAAACTGCCTGAGTGAGCAGACAGTTTAGACGGTCTCTCAGCAGAACCAGGATGCTTCTGAGAGTGAAGTGGGCCCTGTTTACAATGATACTGGGACTCTCCTGGACACACCTGGACACAGGGTTGCCTCCTCGTACAGGCAGAGCCCTCCGATCCCACCGCTGTCACTGTTCTCACCCACACTTTTCAACGAACAAGACTGAGAACAGGCTGTGTGCCCACCCTCTCCACTGGCTCTTGGCGTGGTCGGGTGATTTCATTTGATCACCCAAACCCATCTTGTGTGGGTGCAGACTGGGACAAAGAGCTAGAAGTAACTTGCCAGAGCACACCATTTCAACAGGATCCAGCTGTGGTTTGATCCAGTCTGTGTGGTTTGAGTCCCTGATGGTCCTACTGGGACAAGGTGCAGACCCCAAAGCTCCAATACCAATAACCTCACTGTGAGGGGCTGCCCTCTGCAAGGCACGCCTACATTCAAAGAGAACGCTCTAAGGGCCAGGCCCGGGGGATACAGCAGTGAAAAAGACACTCACAGCTATTGGGGAACCCATTAGCCGCGGCAGTGGTTCTCAATCAGGCATGATTTTGCCTCCCAAGGGACATTTGGCCATGTCTGGAGATGTTTTTGGTTGTCACGACTTGGCGGGGGGTATTTCTGGCATCTGGGGGGGGGCGTAGAGGCTTGGGATGCTGCTGGTCAACAATGCACAGGGCAGCCCCTCTCCCCCCACACACAATAAAGAATGATCCAGTGGGCTTCCCTGGTGGCCCAGTGGTTGAGAATCCACCTGCTGGTGTGGAGGACATGGGTTTGATCCCTGGTCCAGGAAGATTCCACATGCCATGAGGCAACTAAGCCCATGGGCCACAGCTACTGAGCCTGTACTCAGCAACGAGAGGCCACCGCAATGAGAAGCCCAAGCACTCCAACTAGAGAGGAGCCCCTGATCGCTGCCTGAACACCACCACTAGAGAATGGCCCCTCATCCCTGCAACTAGAGAAGAGTCCACACACCAACAAAGGCCCACAGGAGAAAGAACGATTCAGCAAAGAATGTTGAGAAAACCTGGTCTGAGGAGGAGAGATAAGGGAGCAGACATGTAAATGAATTAGCAAACAGTGTGAGTTCACTTATCCACTCAACGAATACTCATCGAGTATCCGCCACGTTTTAGTTGCTGCTCAGAAAGCATTATGTGCCATTAAGAGAAACAAGCGGGAGGGGGTGGGAATGACAGGGGCCGGGGGTGGTGAAAGCTCCTAAAGGAGATGACATTTGAGTGGAGAGCTGGCTGAGGGAAGAAATGAGCCAGGAGCGGGTGGGGAAGGCAGCGCCAAGGAGGGGACCCCAGGCCTGGGCAAGACCAAGCTTGGAGAATGTGAGGACCAGTGAGGAGGGGCTGGGTTGTAGGAGATAAAGTTAGAGAGGACAGCAAAGGTCATATTTTGTAGTCTTAGGAAGGAGTTTAGATCTCATTCTACAAAAGTAACATTTGATAAATACCAACTAGAAATGACAAAAACAGACTGTGTTAAAAAAAAAAAAAAAATTCCCCTAAAATGGTCCAGTCAGGCTAAGTGAGAAAAAAGCCTGCTAGGTTTAAAATTCTAAAGGAGATGAAACTTCATCACATGGAGAGCCGTACATCTGATGAGTATCAACTTGAGGTCAACCATTAAGTATGCAAAATGATGACTTGGCAAATAGGCATGGAGAAATATTTTTAGATGGTAATTCATGTTTTTTTCCCCAGCATTTTTCCCCCTTTTCCTTTCGCTTCATTCAAGGGGTAAGAGGCTCTGGACTTTTTGGTCCCAGAGGTTTTGCAGCAAAGAGGGAAGTAAAATTCATCTGCAAAATCCTTCCCTCCTGGCTTTAATCTTTAGAAGCCTTAATTTACAGAGGAGATTAGGACAGGGACCTCTGAGTGGGGGACAGAAAGAAAGAACAATCTTCCAGTCCTCATTGGGAGGGGCGGGGGCGGGGGGAAAGGTGGTATGGTCTGTGGCAGGGGCAGAAGCGGAGACTGAGGGTCTGCAGTGATGTTTTGTTGGCTGGTACAATGGTTTAAAACATTTTGAATTAAAAATTTAAACAAGGTAACTACAGTCTCTCCTAGGAAAATGTATGTGCACACCAACACTTGGACACGACTGTTCATAGCAGTATTATTCATACGAGCCACAAAGTGGAAGCCACACACGCGTCTATCAACCGGCAGACAGAGAAATAAGATGTGGTATACCTGTGCCATGGAATATCATTTGGCAATAAAAAGGAAGCTACCTAATGTGAACAGCTGACTCATTGGAAAAGACTGGTGCTGGGAAAGATTGAGGCATAAGGAGAAGGGGGCGGCAGAGGATGAGATGGTTGGATAGCATCATTCATTTGATGGACATGAACTTGGGCAAACTCCGGGAAACAGTGTGGCCGGGGGTGCTGCGGTCCATGGAGGTCACAGAGTCAGACACGACTGAGCAACTGAACAACAGCAAAAAGGAACGCAGGGTTGATACAACCTACGACGTGGATGAACCCTGAAAACACCATGCTAAGTGAAGGAAGTCAGTTATAAAAGACCACATCGTGGGTGAGCCCAGGCATACAAAATGTCCAGAGCAGGTAAATCCATGGAGATAGTAAGAAAGGACGTCAGTAGTTGCCTAGAGCTGGGGTGGGGGTTGGTAGAAAATAAGGGGTGACTGTCACTGGGTATGGGGTTTCTTTTGGGGGCGATGAAAAGATTTTCAAATTGGATTCTATGGTGGTTACTAAAAGCCTTTATACACCTTACAAGGGTGACCTTTACGATATGTAAATCCCATCCCAATAAAGCTGTTTTAAAAAACATTCTGAATTAAAAATCAGGCGATTTTTCCATAAAAAACTCAGATTTTGGCTTTCCTTGAATGCCACGCATCTTCCCCCATGGCAACACCGGGGTGCTGAGGGGGTGTGCACTTCCAGGTTTGCCATCATGCCCACATCCACTGTTGTGTTACATCTGGACAGCTTGACCCATTTATGTCACCTGCATGGGCCCTGTGGGCTCTGCACTTGAGACCTCTGATCAGGAGTGATGAGGCCACAGACACTGTCACCAGCTCCCTTCTCCCATCTCCCTCCTGACCCGAGCAACAAAGCCCTGGGGGCCAGAAGGGACCCTGTGGACAGCACTAGAGGCTCAGTGGCAACCTGCATGGACCCACATAATAGTAAAGCACATGGGCTTGGAAGCCAAAGCCGCCACTTACTAAATCTGTACCTCAGTTTTCTCAGCTGTGAAAGGGGAATAGTAACAGCACCTACTATCATAGGGTTCAACAGAAGGAATGTGTTCAGAACAGTGCCTGGCATAGAGTAGGTGCTCAATTCAAGGGAGCTATTGAGACCATAATTTCTCGTCTGCAATTGCAAATTCCCAGACGTTCTGAAATCCAAAACCTTCTTCATAATTTACTTGGCCACAAAAATCTGACATGGTCTGAACTCATTTAGCAGTCACGCCTGACCTGAATGGACATGAGGCTGTTGACCATCTTTATTTATGCCCCCAGCATGAACACTCATGGGTTCTGCTGTATTTGCTTACAGAGTATGGCCCTAATCCCTGCTGGGGTGTTATGCAATGGATGATCTATGTGTTACCATAACTCCTCAAATCTGAAAAGTTCTAAATTCTGGAACACTTCTAGCCCCAAGGGTTTCAGATCAGGGTCTGGGCCGTTTGATGAAAATGATGATGACAAAGACACTTTGTCAGACACTGCATGAGTCTAGACAACTGTAGCACAGCCAATACAGAGTAGCCCCTCAAATATGACAATAAATCCGCTACCAGCCCAGGAGGATGGGAGCATAGAATCCAAGCGAAGTTCTTTTACAGAAATGAAAAAGCTGCAGCGTTCCTCACACACCTGGCTTCGGGGGTGAGAACGACACAAGCCAGCTTAGGTTTAGAGGACAAAGCCTGGGGAGCCTCCTGGACCTTTCATTCAATGTCTCTTCCTTTGGCTGATCCTGGCAGGGGTCATTTTTTTTAATGCATTTTAATTTTATTTTTAATGAATTCACTTTATTTTTGGCTGCACTAGGTCTTCGCTGTTGCATGCAGAATTTCTCTAGTTGTGGTGAATGGTGAACGGGGGCTGCTCTTCACTGCAGTGCAAGGGTTTCTCATTTCAATGGCTTCTCTTGTTGCAGAGCCCGGGCTCTTGGGTGAGTAGGTTTCAGCAGCTGTCACACACAGGCTTAGTTGCCCTGCGGTATGTGGAATCTTCCTGGACCAGGGATTGAACCCATGTCCCCTGAGTTGCCAGGTGGATTCTCAACCACTGAATCACCAGGGAGGTCCCAGATTTGTATCCTTTATGACAATGCCAAAACCCTAGTGCTTTGCTGAGTTCTGTGAGTAGTCCTAATGAAAACCAAACATAAAGGGGTCTTGGGAAGACCGATTTGCAGTCAGCTGGTCAGAGGTAAGGGTGGCCCGAAGATTCCCTGAACTAACAGCTGGCACCTGTACAGTGGAGCAGTCTTGCTGGGACCACGGTTTCTGATGGCAAATAGCATCAGGTCTGCACTGCAGGGCACAGGTTAATATCAGCATACTCCCCTTTGCCTTGGTTTGTCCTCGCCCCTCACCCCTGGCCAATACCAGAGGTCACCTGCAGCTCTGATTGGCAGCTCCTGTGAGTGTTGGTGACCTCCTTCCTCAAACACTTTCTTTCTTAGGTGGAAAAGGTTAGAAATTCAGGGGAGAAAGGGGTGGGGTGCTGACTCAGGAGTGACTTAGAGCCAGTGGTGGTGGATGGAAGCCGGTGAATAAATTCCACTGCTTTCTCATCCCTTGTCCTACATAGTCTCTTGGAGGGTCCCCAACAGAAGGGACTCCCAGTTGCCTGTAGAGGTCACCCACCCACCCACACTTCCTTTACTGGCCCTCCTGCCTTCTTGTCTTACAAATCCACTGTCCCACCATACTTCCTGGGATCACCTCCCAAATAAACTACTTGTACACATATTTTAACCTTAGGGTTTGCTCTGGAGGAACCCAAATGAAGACCTATGCCATTCCTGGGGCTCTGAGTTCTTCAGCTCCACTGCTGCTATCTCCCAACTTGACAAGTCAACCAACTCCCAACCACCAGGATTTGCAATCAACCAGTGCCTTTGGGTAACCACTTGTCCACCATTGCATACTAGTCCTGCTTGGTCCTTGGCCAAGCCCATACCACAGGTGTGCCTAGAGACCCAGATCTGGCTAACCAGAGTATTTCATCCTCTGGCATGAGGACTGGTTCAGGAGTAAATCTATGAATCTCGTTAGTCCAACCACAGTCTCCCTTGGAGTTTTGTACTGGAAAGAAGCTCTCTCTGCTTCTGGAGTCTTATCTAAGCTTGGAGCCCCTTGTGACCATCCTATCTCCATAAGGACGGGCTTGACTGAGACCGAAGCTAAAAGAAATCAGAGCCTGGAGATACAGCTAGATTCCTGATGACATGATCTTCTGGATGCAGCCATGCCTGAAGCCTACTCACCCTGTACTCTTCAATTTACAAGAAGTCAATATAGTTCAATCACCTTCTCCCACCTGCCTTTCTTCCTTCTGCTAATATGATTGGGTTCTGGTCACTTGCAAGCAAAAGAAACGTTTAATAATGCGGAAACACTCATTTCTCTTAGAGCCTCTGCATTTTTAGACACAAAAATACATAAAAATACTTGCTCTCTCAGCTATGAGCAAGAAACCTAGTCTGGTCAGGCAGAAGAGAAGAACAAAGGGAATTATAGGCAGAGGATTCTTCTAGGACAGGCCTAACAGGTGGGACAGTTAGTGGGATTATTGTCCCAGGAAACTCATGCTAAAATACAGTGGTCGTTTACAGTGTGTGCATGCTTAGTCCCTTCAGTCGTGTCCGACTCTTTTCGACCCCATGAACTATAGCCCGCCGGACTCTTCTGTCCTTGGGATTCTGCAGGCAAGAATACTGGAGTGGGTTGCTGAGCCCTCCTCCAGGGGATCTTCCTGACCCAGGGATCGAACCCGCAGCTCCTGCAGCTCCTGCAGGCGGATTCTTTACCACTGAGCCACCTGGGAAGCCCAAGTGTCCACTGGCTCTGCATATTTTTGGTCACAAAAGCATCAGAACATCCCCATTCCCATCATACCCTATTCAGTTCCCTTTCATATTTAAGATATTCTGTATTTTAAAAAATTAAAACAACTGTTTTGAAATCATATGTTTTATATATAATGTCACAAAATAATTTCTAAAACGTGGTTGAAGTTAAGAAATTAAATACAGGTGTAATAGTGATGTGCTTACTGTGCAGTGAAATATACACTTTATGATGAAACCAAATACGCCAAGATTACATCAAAGACAAGATTCTAGCTTCCCGGATTCAAAGAGCTACCTCATCCTTGGGCATTTTTTGTTTAGTCGCAAAATTTCTTTCTCTTGATACTTAACAAAATAGACGCTTGCTGACTTCTCCACAAGGTCTCATCATTTCCTGGAAACAGACATGATTCCCTTCATGCCAGCGCAGGTTTTACTAAAAGCCCACCATTGTTAGCCTGATGATGTAGGAATTCTCCAAATGGCTTTCTTTCCTTCCTAAGGAGATCACCCTCATCTTTCAGAGGAACTGGGGAAGAAGAGACATCTTCTGGCCTGCTTTCACATCCCCTCCAAGATACAAAACCCTGGCCACTGGGGGAAGAGACAGGGGCCGAGGAAGCTCCATCTTGCCCAGCACCTCAGCTAAAACCACAGGACCGGGCGGGCAGGGGGACCTGGCATCCGGAACCGTACTGCCCCCGCCCCCACCCCATCTGGAATCAGTCTTGCTCCATCCCTGAGAGACAGAGAAAAGCCATAGCCCAGTTCAAGACCACATTATGACTTTCATGGGCCCCAGGCACTTTTCCCTTCAAGGGCCTGTTCCTCCATAAAATAAATATTAAAAATTACATTTTATGATGGCAGTGGTATAAAAAATATAATCCAGTCTAGATTCATTCTTATGTCTTCATTATTATTCTATTTTTTCCTTCTGATTCTAAAAGCAGTCAAAATTTAAGCACTTTGTAGGTACCTAGAAGCATGGGGTGTGCCGGGCTCTGAACCAGAGAGCCAACCATCACAGCCCCTGCCTCCAGCCCTCAGGGGGTGTCTGCTCTGTACAAACACCCTCCTGCGGAACACAGGATCTGAACACAACCCTGCTGGCAAGGCCCCACTACTCCTTCTCGGTTTGCTATAGAGTCCAGATCCCTCCATCCCAGCCTCACTGCAACAGGGCTGGCCCCTGGGGCCGCCATCTATCCCTCAGTTTATTCAGGGACAGCTAGGAAGAATACTAACAATAATAATAACCAATGACAATCTGAAGTCCTCAGCTCTGCTCAAAGCACCCTGTGTGGCAGGCTCTGGGTTCAGCCACTGACTAGCTATGTGACTGCCGGCAAGTCAGTTTTCCCATCTGTGGAATGGGCATAATGTTAGTCCCTCCCAGAAGGACAGTGAGGCATAAAGACATTAACACTTGCGGCAGGTCAGCCCAGGGTTGGTGCAACCTGGCATCTCAGTTGGTATTGGTTATTACAATTCACCCTAACCCACCGATTCATTTTTTAAAATATTTATTTATTTGGCTGCATCGTGTCTTAGCTGCCATGTGCTGGCTTTTTTTCCATCTCGGGGGCTTCTCTCAAGTGGTGGCACGAGCTCAGTAGTTGAAGTGCATGGGCTTAGCTCCCCCCACGGCATGTGGGATTTTAGGTCCCTGACCAGGGAGCAAACCTATGTCCCCTGCATTGGAAGGGAAAGTCTTAACCACTTGACCAACAGGGAAGTCCCCCACTGGTTCTTTATAACAATTATTTATAATAATTGGTTCCAGTAGGGGCTGCCTCACCTCCTCCCTCTCCTTTGCCCTAGACGCACTGACCTTGACCTGAGCACCCCTCAATGTGAGCTGGTTCAGCAGCATCAGAACCCAGCCCTCACCTCATATGGCCTCAATCAACGGATTCTCCCTGATCCTGCTTGCCTGCTTCTTCCCTCCCAGAGAAGCAAACCAAAAGCCCACCCACCTCCTCCAAGCCTCTCACCCCCACCTCCGCATCCTTCCCCAGCTGACTTGTTCTCAAGGGGACTCCCGAAAAACCAGCTTTCTTGTCCCTCCGGGTCAGGCAAGTTAGGGCTTGGCTCCCTCTTGGGCTCCTGTTTCTCCTAGGTTTATCTTCTCCCAGTTGAACCATAAACTGCCAATCAAAATAAATAAATTTATATTTTTTTAAAAAGGAAAAAAAATTAAAATTAAAAAAATAATAAAATTAAATGTAAAAAAAAAAAAGAGAATGCTGAGTGCTGAAGAATTTATGCTTTTGAACTGTGGTGCTGGAGAAAACTCTTGAGAATTCCTTGCACAGCAAGAAGATCAAGCCAGTCAATCCTAAAGGAAATCAACCTTGACTGTTCATTGGAAGGACTGATGCTGAAGTTAAAGCTCCAATACTTTGGCCACCTGATGCGAAGAGCTGACTCATTGGGAAAGACTCAGATGCTGGGAAACACTGAGGGAAGGAGGAGAAGGGGACGACAGAGGATGAGATGGTTGGATGACATCACTGACTCCATGGATATCAGTTTGAGCAAACTCCGGGAGACAGTGAAGGACAGGGAAGCTGGCGTGCTGCAGTCCTTGGGGTCGCAAAGAGTCAGACAGGACTTAGCGACTGAACACAGGCATGAATACAGACTCCTTTCTCTCCACCGACTGCTTATCACATCATCTTATCAAGTGATCTGGCTGCTACATCCCTCTCAGTTACTGTTTTCTGAGGATGTAAAAGGCTTCTCCCTCCCCACCCGTGGGTTCACTCCTGCAGTGCAATCCTGAAAAACAAACAGAGGGCTTTGAAGCCAGCAGGAGTGGGGTTTAAGCCCAGCTCCACAACTGACCAGCCGTGTGACCTTAGGCAAATCAATTAACTTCCCTGAGCCCGGCGTTGTTTATCTGCCTGAAATTACGAAGACAATCTTATTTTCTTTCGCAGTAGGGCTCCCTGCTAAAGGAAACTGGGGTATTTTTGAGGGGTGAAAACTTTGATAAGCTCTTCAAGGTAGAGGCAAGAGCCCCCTACTTGCTTCCCCATGAAAAGGCTGCTTGTAGAACTGGAGACGTTTGCCTGGGGCTGGCCGCCAGCTTTTGTTATGTGGCTGGAGTAAGCAGGTTGAGGGGAGGGCTGGAGGCTTGGGATAATAGAGGGGATTCTTCGATGCCTGGTAGAGAGAAAGAAAAGGAGGGATAAAGCCACTGACAAAGAAAAGAGCTGGATATCTTGCGGTGTTGCAGGAAGGGGGACCCCTTCCCACCCCGAGAGTGGGCTCTTGTCTAACACTCAGAATTGAGTTGTCCGAGGAGACACACATGCTAACAAGCAGGAGACGTTATCGGGAAGAGACGCCTGGGTGGAGAACAGCAGAGTAAAGGAACCCAGGGAACTGCTCTGCCATGTGACTCTCGCAGTCAAAGGTTTTCTTATGACGGGATTAGTTTCCGGGCTGTCTCTGATCCATCATTCTAGCCCAGGTTCTTCCTGGTGGCATCACTCAGCCAAGATGGATTCCAGTGAAAAGGATTCCAGGAGGTTGGTAGGCCATGTGGGCTGATGTCTCCTCTCCTTTTGACACCCAGCCTCTTCAGAATGGACCCATCATCTCTTCCACCTGCTCTTTTCCCGCCTTCGCCTTCTCAATGGTACCACTATTTACTCTGTCCCAGCCAAATGCCAGCCCAGATCAAGGGGTCTGGTCATCTCAACCTAGGGTCCCATCCCCAGAATAATGTTTTTAGCTGCATAAAATAAAATAACAAGATTACAGAAGAAACCAGTTATATTGAAATACAATTAGCAAAATACACAAACACATGTGTTGTATCATAATATACGTGCGCCTTCATTACCATGTTAGATAAGATTCAGCGGAAGCTCTAAGAAGCATTGCCCTTTTGAAGGAGTGCATTGCAAGATATCTGCACATCCATAGCATGATATGAAAACTGCGGTTCCTATTGGTGGCTACGTCACAGATGCCGCCCACGACTGTGATGTGTTGCCTCCCTTCATATTTAAAAGATATTCTAAATGTCAGTTACAAGTTAAGAGAAATAAAGATGCAACTTCCCCCCTATCCAGGTTCATAGTCTCCCTCAAGTCTGTGGACTCCACACTAGGAACCCCTGACCCAGAGGCTCTGTTTTTCCACAGTCACCCACTCCCGCTTACCTCTCCTAATCAGTCTACAAGCCCTGCTGACTTCTCACTGGAGGGCGCTGGGGCTCATTTCCCATTCCCAGAGCCACTGCACAGGGCTGGGGACTCACCCTTTCTCACCTCCTTTCCCATCTCCTCACCTCCATTCTTGCTCCACTCTGCCCGTGCTGCACCCTGAATCCTCATCCTCCAGTGCACACCTGACTGTATCACCCTTTGCTCTGGATTCTTCAATGGCTCCCTATTGCCTGCAGGATAAACTCTATAGACCTTTGCAAAGCACCAAGACCCTCACCCGGCTCTCCAGCCTCACCTTTCAACATTCCTCCTCACCTGACTTTCCACACTCCCATCATTTTTAACTACATGAAGTTGCCAGAATATGACAACTCACTAGGCTTTTTCCTGTGCTTTTCTCTCCACCTAGAATGCCCTCCCCAAGCTATCCATTGGGCTTCCCAGATAGTAAAGTACTTTACCACTACCTAGTGGTAAAGCACCCTCCTGCCAATGCAGGAGACATAATAGACACAGGTTCGATCCCTGGATGGGGAAGATCCCCTGGAGGAGGGCACTGCAACCCACTCCAGTATTCTGGCCTGTAGAATCCCATGGACAAAGGAGCCTGGCAAGCTACAGTCCAGAGAGTCACAGAGTCAGACACGACTGAAGCCACCCAGCATGCATGCACGCAAGCTGTCTATCAAGCAAACTCAAAGTTTACTCCAAAGTCTCAGCTTGAATGGTTGCTTGCCCATTCCCCACCCCACCCATCTGCACCTCCAGGCAAACATATGTTCCCCCCCTTCCCCACCCCCATCCCTCTACCCCACTTCCGCCCCACCCCACAGGACTCACCCCACACAGTTCACCAAGTTACAATCTTTTAATGAGTCTGTATCTCTGAGTCTATATCTCTCCAAGATCACAAACTTCAGGAGGGCAACAATGGAATCATTTTTTCTTTGACTCCCCCAAACCTAGTACTTTCCCTGGAGCCCAGCAGGCCATCAGTTGAATAAATGAATAAAACATTAAAAGAGAAAAAGAACCATGAATGAAAACTGATTTTAGGCATAATAAATGCATTAACAACTGCAAAAAAAGAATAAACTATCTCTCGATCTGGAATAGCTGAAAACAGAGTAAGCAGGGGGCCAAAATCAACACTGTGCCGAGAGGCTCACTCTGATTTTCTGTTCTTCCCTTTACTATTTCGGTTAGATTGCCCACATCCTGGGAATGACGATGCGCATGTTTTGATCTATGGATTGTGCTATAATTTCTTGAATTCTGCTCCTTATTCTTTGAGAGATCTTTCTGCTACATATACATACCTCAATTAGGGGCCGATTATTTCCCTTACCTAAAGGTTCATCGTTTCGGTTTCATTAAACAGAGAGTTCTTCCAGTGCATGAAGAATAGGATTAGATTTATAGAAATTCAATTTACATTTGGCTTTTGAGGAATAGCTGTCGTACACAGCCAAGCCACGGCTCTATCTGTCAGGCCTCCTGAAGTTATGGTTTACAGGCTTCTTTCGCTCCCTTCTGGCCAACTCCCAGCTTAACCCCTTATGACCTGGATCTGCTGAAGCTATTCTGGGCACCTGGCCACCTAATCCAATGACCTTTCCTTGGAGTCTTCTGTCTCCAGTTCCTGGAGTTGGGCTGCTGCCGCCAACCACCCAATTCTTCCTAAAACCCTCAAAATCCCTGACCTTTGCCCACGATCTCTGCTCACCCCGCCCCCACTCTTGAGCTTCCAGATGGGTTTGTTCCTTTGGCTATCTGCTGGCCATCTCCCCAAGGATGTCTCAAGGGCAATAAGCTAAAGCAGATAATCAACGTGCCCGCCACCCCCAACAGGTTCCCCTTCCACGTCCTTCAGGACACCACCATCTAGCCTTTCTCGTGGCCACCTCCCTCTCGCTTGTGCACACATCCCATCCATCACCTCGCCATGTGGCATTCATCTCCTGGAAACATCTCCAGCTAACCATCTCTGTCCCACATGGGTAAAGCTTCACCAAGAGCCGCAACTGTCTGTTTCCATTCATTACTCTAAACCCCGGTACTTCTTAGCACCCAACCTGGCACACAAGACACCAGTAAACACATGCTGATTCAGAGAATAAGGAAGCAGACAAATCCCACTCTACAAATTGTAACACTGAGGCTCAGAGAAAAGAAGTGATTGGTCCACAGTCACCCGGGGGAGCCAATCAGGTCTTAGCCCGAAGGTGGCTCCACCCCCCTGCATTGTCCTCTGCTCTGAGGGCAGGGCTGGTTCTGGTGTGTTCTTCCCCGACTGCCCGAGGCCTTCTGCCTTACCTGAGAGCACCGTGAAGACAGCCGCGAAAGCATTGAGCTTGAGCCCGTCGATGACATTGCTGGAGTGGAAGAGCTCAAGACACATGAGGCTGAAGCCAACCACCAGCAGGAGGATGTAGAGTACCTCGGAGACCACCGACAGCCACAGGACCCCTGCACGGAGGAGGAGGGAGGTCGTGAGATGAGGACCCACAGGGCGGACTCTCCCTGGGTTCACTCCACCCCCACGCCCTTGGGTTGGCGGATCAAGTCGTTTTAGAGAAGACCATCGGATCTAGGGTGGGTCCCAATTGGATAAGGAGATCCTGGCCAGCCATCCTCCTCACCGGGACTGGCTCAGGAGCCCTAGCTGAAGTCCCTCAGATCATGGCACTCTCAGGGTGATGGTTACTGGTCCAGGCAGGCATGTGGACCATAAGAGGGTCCATTCAGATTGGAGGCAAGAACTTTCATCCTGTGACTGGGTAAGAGGCTCTCTTTCTCTTCTCATCTGTAAAATGACTGCCGCTGAGAGCCACCTCAGGGCTGACACTAGTTGCTGAGCCGAGAGATGGAAAGATGATCTCATCGTTGTTGTTATTCAGTCGTTAAGTCATGTCCGACTCTTTGCGACCCCATGGACTGTAGCCCGCCAGTCTCCTCTGTCCATGGGATTTCCCAGGCAAGGATACTGGAGTGGGTTGCCATTTCCTTCTCCAGGGGATCTTCCCAACCCAGGGACTGAATCCCTGTCTCCTGCATTGTAGGCAGATTCTTTACCACTGAGCTACCAGGGAAGCTCACTGGGATACCCCACCACCAACCACCAACCCCCCAGGCTTCCCTGTAGCTAAGCTGGCCGTGTGGTGGTCTCTGCTGCCTGCAGCTATAAACATCCCACCTCTTACGCACATCATGGTTGCCCTCAAGGGACACTTACATTTTTATTTACCCTGTACCCCACTCCATTTTTTTTTTCTAGAAGCCACTTACCTTCCAAGCCACACTAACCATAGGTTTTGAGAAGGGACTATGGACCAGACCTGGCCAGCAGGAGATGGACATATGACCCAAGTCAGCTCAATGAGTCAGACACAGGACTTTTGCTGGAACTACGAGAAAAGAAAATTCCTTTTTTTCCACTCAGTTTGAGATTGGGAAGGATGGAAGTGGCTGCACTGAGTAGCAAGAGCCTCCCTTAGGGCAGAGCCAAGGCCAAGAAGGGCAGCACCGAGGGACAGAGGAAGATCATCTCCTGTGACGTTGTTTGAGCCCCGAGATCCAGACATGCCTGAAGCTGCCAGTCATTTGTTCTTTCAATGAGGAACCAAGAATTCTTTCTCTTTGCCTAAGCTGGTTAGAGGTAGAATTTCCATCTCTTATAACCAACAGTCCTGATCTTCAGCTTTTCTTTTCTCACAAGCTGTTAGACCTGTCCTTCCCTACCTTTCTGCCTTTGCACAAGCTGTTCTCTCCACGTTAATGTCCTAGGGACACCCCGATACACAGCATCCAGTGAAGGAAGCAAACAAACAGCGATTTCAGATCCCCTATCTATTGGCTGATGAAGGACCCAGATTCTCATACATCCACTATCATTCCTGACGTAACGGGCCTTTCAGACCTTTGAAGAACTTTTCTTTTCTCTTTCTCTCTCTTTTCATGCTACAAAAATATCACCTTTCTTGGGCAATCCCTTGGATTTCTGTAAGAGAATAATGTGCTCTTGGCAGCCTGGATGTTGTTAAAACACCCCCTGGCACCAAACACTTGCAGCCTCCAAAGCCCTTTGCTGGCCCAGGGCCCACCAGGCAGCGGGGAGGAAGGCAGGAGGTGCAGGGCGAGCCGGGCCCTGCAGGGGGGCGGATGCCTGCAGGGAGGCCTGATCTCGCTCCCAGAAGCCTTTACCTCCAGCTGCTGTTGCACTGCTGGTGGGCGGAGGCCGCCCCTCACCACAGTGAGGCTCACTGACTCAGCCAACTCCCCCACATCACCCCCGCTCCCCCAGCGGATGCTCTCCTCCTGCCCACATGGGCCTGGGGCCAGGCCCGCACCCCACCACCTGCCCCTCCCAGCAGGGCCCAACTCTGCTCTTTCAGATGGGATGGGAGATGACATGGGCGTGGGGCAGTGAGATGCTCCAGGAGTGAGTTAGCCACGGAGAAAGAGGCACTGGAATCTCAGATGCATAACTGGGGTTATGCTGCTTCTTTCTGCCAGATTTATTTTCCTGTCTACCCACTGGGCTCAGAGCATCTGTCTGAAATTTCCAGCCCACCCAAGGCAAGGAAATTAGTAACAATGGTAAGAAGCAGGATCCTTGCTGAGGTTATGCTAATAGTAGCAGCAATGCCGCACTAAGGGCCAGGGGTTTTAGGCATCTTTCCGGTGCCAAGTCATACTGGATGGTGTTAATGTTCCACCCGATGTCCTCGCATCTCTTTTCAGTGTTTCTGTCTTTGGAGGATTGTCTTCAGGAAGTCTTTGGACTTCGTTTTGCCCATCTTCATTCAGAAAGTACCTGGAAACTTGTCTTTTCCTCTCTGCGATGTCATCAGCCAGAGGCTGATCTGGGTGGTCCGGCCCCGTGGCTCTGGCAGAGGCAATTTTGGGACCTGATACACTTTGCAAAATTCCCTCTGGGCCAAAGCGGAAGCTGCCCTTCCTGGGCTCCGGCCTCACATCAACCCCTCGCTTGCCTTCCTCCCTTCCCCGGTCTGCTCTCTCCAGTTCCCTTACCACTCTCCTCTGGGGTGTGTGTGGGTGCTAAGTTGCTTCAGTTGTGTCCCACTCTTTGCAACCCCCATGGACTGTAGCCCGCCAGGCTCCTCTGTCCAGGGGATTCTCCAGGCAAGAATACTGGAGTGGGCTGCCATGCCTTCCTCCAGGGCATCTTCCTGACCCAGGGATCGAACCCACATCTCTTAGGTCTCCTGAACTGGCAGGTAGGTTCTTTACCACTAGTGCCACCTGGGAAGCCCTTCCCTGGGGCATTTCTTTATAAATGACTTGCACATGGGTCCTCATCCCAGGATCTGCTTCCAGGACTCTGGCCTCAGACACCAGTATTCACATGCATGATCTCCCCCCCACCCCCAGTCTTCCTGACAGCTTAGTAAGGCAGCACCCATTTTATAGATGAGCAAACTGAGGTTCCAAAGGATTAAGTCACTGGTCTACACAGCTGGGTAGTGAGTGATACAGTCAGTCTGGGTTGAGACTCAGGCCTCTCTGACTCCAGAAACCATCATGGGCAGGGAGATCATAAATTAGCAGGAAAGAGTGGCCCTTTGAAGTCATACGGGGGAGTTGGGTTCTCTGACCACGGCTCTCATCTACATGCACCCCAGCACCCCTAAGAATTCCTGAGCCAGGATTCCTGCAGGAAGAGGGCCACGGAGCGGGATTGTGGTGGGGGAGCATATTCTCAATGACCCTGAGCCCAGCTGGCCACGAGGTATGGTGGGGAAGGAGGCCACAGGGGAAAGTGGATGAGTCTTAAGGATGCTGGTGAGACAGGCTGGGACTTGGGACCCTTGGTTGCAATGCTTGCACCTGGACAAAACTCTCTTCAAGCAACAAAAACACACAGAAACCATAAGGGACTAAAAATAACTGTGCCTGCGCAGTTAGGGCAAGTTATGGACAATAAGATACAAAAAGACCAAAAACCCAGGGCTTCCCTGGTGGCTCAGTAAAGTATCTGCCTGTAAATGCAGGGGACAAGGGTTCCATCCCTGGTCTGGAAAGATCCCACATGCCTCGGACCAGCTAAGCCCAGCGCACCACAGCTACTGAGCTGGCTCTCTGGAGCCCACACTCGGCAACAAGAGGAGCCACTGCAATGAGAAGCCTTGGCACCAACAACTAAAGAGTAGCCCTCGCTTGTCACAACTGAAGAAGGCCCGTGCGCAGCAAGGAAGACCCAGCACAGCCAAAAAATATCTAAGTAAAATATAGAGTAAAAGATACTCTTTAAGAAAACAACTGCCACCACTAAAGAGCTGGGAGCAAAAGCAGGTACTGCTCATGACCCCTACACACACCACCATCAAAGGGGTGGGCAAGCCACCTCTGTGGCCAGATCCCTGGACTCTCCCTACTGTTAACCCATATAGGGAAATAGCTTGTCCTCCCCCCTCCACCCTGCAGGGGGAGCGAGCAAGAGAAACTGTTGCTTGTTTTCACCCCCAATAAAGCCTGGCCTGAATAACCTGTCTGGCCTCGTATCAATTTCTGTTGATTAAGGAGGTTAAGAACCCTGGTTGGTAACACTGAGAACCACGCTGAAAAAGATGGGCTTGACCCATGACGCAGAGGTAGGTGTTGTCCTAAAGGCCTTAGCAAGGAAAAGACCTGCCAGGAGGCTCACTCTGGAAGGGGGCCTGACTAACAGATCCACTGGAGGCTTTAGCCATGCTCCATGAAGAATGGCACTAGTGGTAAAGAATCCACCTACCAATACAGGAGACATAGGACCTCAGGTTCAATCCCTAGGTTGGGAAGATTCCCTGGAGGAGGTAATGGCAACCCACTCCAGGATTCTTTCTTGGAGAATCCCATGGACAGAGGAGCCTGGTGGGCTACAGTCCATAGGGTCACGCAGAGTCAGCAATGACTGAAGTGACTTAGCACACACGCACCCATGAAGAGATGCTGGTGGTCCAGACCACGATAACGGCAGGGCGACGATGGTGAGGACAAGTAGGGAGCTTGATAACTCCAGGGGGATGGGCTCAGTGGTCTGCTGACCCATGGATGTGATGGCCAAAGAGAGGGAGGAGTCCAGAGTGGGGCCATGTTTCTAGCCCAGGCATCTGAGCAGTCGGTCATTGCTCTGCAGTGAGAATGGAACAATGCTAAGACAGGAACATGTGAGTCGAGGCCTACAGGTGCAGAATCTTCAGCTGCTGCAGGACCTCTGGTGAGGATGTGCACCAGGCAGCTGGAGCCCAGACAGGGACGTGGGGGCATTGGCAAGACATAGCACTGAGTGTTTGCCATGATTGTTTGCCATGATTGTTACAGGGATGGATGCCCCCCAGAAAGTATGCCAAGCAAAAGAGAAAATGGTGGGAAGCAGAATCCATGGGAACATGAAGACTCAACCAATAGGGTGGTGAGGGGGCTGTGACAGTGCAGCCATACTAGGGATGACCCACCCATTCCTGCCCATGACCTTTCAATGCACCTGCCACCTGCCAGCACCTCTCTGCCCCAGGGTTTGCCTTGGTCATCAGAGCCCATGCCCCACCTGCTGGGAGATTGACACCACCCTGCCCTCCACCCCAGGAGCAGCCCTCAACCGATGCCTAATGTGAGTGAATAAGTACCCAGGGGGTGGGTAACACTGGGTACCCACCAGGTGGGGTGGGATCTTCAAATCTGTGTTTCCCATTGTAATAGGGAGGGACAAATCTGACTCCATATTGGATCTGTTTCATTTACTTTTTAAAAATTGTTTTAAAATAAAAATAATTTTCAGTTCAGTTCAGTCGCTCAGTCGTGTCCGACTCTTTGCGACCCCATGAATCGCAGCATGCCAGGCCTCCCTGTCCATCACCAACTCCCGGAGTTCACTCAGACTCACGTCCAACGAGTCAGTGATGCCATCCAGCCATCTCATTCTCTGTCGTCCCCTTCTCCTCCTGCCCCCAATCCCTCCCAGCATCAGAGTCTTTTCCAATGAGTCAACTCTTCGCATGAGGTGGCCAAAGTACTGGAGTTTCAGCTTTAGCATCATTCCTTCCAAAGAAATCCCAGGGCTGAGCTCTTTCAGAATGGACTGGTTGGATCTCCTTGCAGTCCTAGGGACTCTCAAGAGTCTTCTCCAACACCGCAGTTCAAAAGCATCAATTCTTCGGCACTCAGCCTTCTTCACAGTCCAACTCTCACATCCATACATGACAACTGGAAAAACCATAGCCTTGACTGGACGGACCTTAGTCGGCAAAGTAATGTCTCTGCTTTTGAATATACTATCTAGGTTGGTCATAACTTTTCTTGAAAGGAGCAAGCGTCTTTTAATTTCATGGCTGCAGTCACCATCTTCAGTGATTTTGGAGCCCAAACAAATAAAGTCTGACACTGTTTCCACTGTTTCCCCATCTATTTCCCATGAAGTGATGGGACCGGATGCCATGATCTTTGTTTTCTGAATGTTGAGCTTTAGGCCAACTTTTTCACTCTCCTCTTTCACTTTCATCAAGAGGCTTTTTAGTTCCTCTTCACTTTCTGCCATAAGGGTGGTGTCATCTGCATATCTGAGGTTATTAATATTTCTCCCAGCAATCTTGATTCCAGCTTGTGTTTCTTACAGTCCAGCATTTCTCATGATGTACTCTGCATATAAGTTAAATAAGCAGGGTGACAATATACAGCCTTGAGGTACTCCTTTCCTATTTGGAACCAGTCTGTTGTTCCATGTCCAGTTCTAACTGTTGCTTCCTGACCTGCATACAGATTTCTCAGGAGGCAGGTCAGGTGGTCTGGTATTCCCATCTCTTTCAGAATTTTCCACAGTTTATTGTGATCCACACAGTCAAAGGCTTTGGCATAGTCAATAAAGCAGAAATAGATGTTTTTCTGGAACCCTCTTGCTTTTTTCCATGATCCAGTGGATGTTGGCAATTTGATCTCTGGTTCCTCTGCCTTTTCTAAAGCCAGCTTGAATATCAAGGAGTTCATGGTTCAAGTATTGCTGAAGCCTGGCTTGGAGAAATCTGAGCATGACTTTATGTTTTTAAAATATCTGTCAGTCTTCGTTCCAATCCCAAAGAAAGACAATGCCAAAGAATGTTCAACGTGGTAAGTCGCTTCAGTCATGTCTGACTTTTTGCAACGCCATGGACTGTAGCCCACCAGGCTCCTCTGTCCATGGGATTTCCCAGGCAAGAATACTGGAGTGGGTTGTCATTTCCTTCTCCAGGGGATCTTCCTGACCCAGGGATCGAATGCACATCTCATGTCCCCTGCGTTGGTAGGCGGGTTCTTTACCACTAGAGCCATCTGGGAATTATCCAAAAAAGAATGTTCAAACTACTGCACGACTGTGCTCATCTCCAATGCTAGTAAGGTTATGCTCAAAATCCTTCAAGCTACCCTTCAACAGTATGCGAACTGAGAACTTCCAGATGTACAGGCTGGATTTAGAAAAGGCAGAGGAACCAGAGATCAAATTGCCAGCATCTCTCAGATCATAGAGAAAGCAAGAGAGTTCCAGAAAAACATCTACTTCTGCTTCATTGACTATACTAAAGCCTTTGATTGTGTGGATCACAAAAAACTGTGGAAAATTCTTAAAGAGATGGGAATATCAGACCACCTTACCTGTCTCCTGAAAAATCTATCTGCAGGACAAGAAGCAACAGTTAGAACAAAAGACTGGTTCAAAATTGGGAAAGGAGCACAACAAGACTGTATATTGTCACCCTGCTTATTTAACTTATATGCACAGTACATCATATGAAATGCCAGGCTGAATGACTCACAAGCTGGAATCAAGATTGCTGGGATAAATATCAATAACCTCTGATATGCAGATGATACCACTCTAAGGGCAGAAAGTGAAGAGGAACTAAAGAACCTCTGGATGAAAGTGAAAGAGGAGAGTGAAAAAGCCAGCTTAAAACTCAACATTCAAAAAACTAAGATCATGGCATCCTGTCCCATCATTTCATGGCAAATAGATGGGGAAAAAGTGGACAGTGACAGATTTTGTTTTCTTGGGCTTCAAAATCACTGTGGACAGTGACTGCAATCACGAAATTAAAAGACACTTGCATTTTGGAAGAAAAGTTATAGCCAACCTAGGCAGCATATTAAAAGCAGAGACATCACTTTGCTGACAAAGGTCCGTATAGTGAAAGCTATGGTTTTTTCAGCAGTCATGTACAGATATGAGAGTTGTACCATAAAGAAAGTTGAGTGTTGGAATTGTGGCGCTGGAGAAAACTCTTGAGAGTTCTTTGGACAGCAAGGAGATCAAACCAGTCAGTCCTTATGGAAATCAGTTCTGAATATTCATTGGAAGGACTGATGCTGAAGCTGAAGCTCCAGTACTTTGGTCACCTGACTCGAAGAACTGACTCTTTGGGAAAGACCTTGATGCTGGGAAAGATAGAAGGTGGGAGGAGAAGGGGATAACAGAGGACGAGATGGTTGGATGGCATCATCGACTCAATGAACATGAATCTGAACAAATTCCAAGAGATAGTGAAAGACAGGGAAGCCTAGCGTGCTTCAGTCCATGGGGTCGCAAAGAGTCAGCTCAGCGCTGAACAACAACAGTTTATTTACTTACTTACTTATTTGGCTGCATCAAGTCTTAGTTGTATTCTGTTGCTTTTGCTAAAAGTTAAGAATGTTGCCTGTAGCCTGAAATATACAGGATGGCCCATTCTCAAGGTTCTAACCCTTACAAGTGTGACACTTTCCCATTCATATAGAGATTTTTTTTTAAAGTGGCAGAATAGAGAATAACCTTTGTCTCATTGGAGGTTTACATGAATATTATGTCCTGAACTAGGTGGACAGCTGCAAGAACAAAGAATTCCTACACCAAGAAGTTTGCAACACTAACCACAACCCCTCCCCTTTTAGTATAAAAGAAGCCTGAATTCTAACTCGGGCAAGGTGGTTCTTTGGGACTCTAGTCCACCGTTTTCTCAGTCTGCTAGCCTTCTGAATCAAGTCATTATTCCTTGAGGAAAGGTGGGGTTAAGTGTGAAGAAGCACAACGTTAAATTGTCTGCATCTAAGTGAAAACACTATTCATTTTTCCATTATTTAAAAAATTTTATCAGCTCCACCAAGCATCTCTGTTTGTTGCCAATATGCTCTTAATACCTTCCTAACACTTTGTTTGAAACAATGCTTAGATCTTCAGCAGCTCCTAGGCAGGCTTGAGGCTGAAGCTGAAGCTCCAATAATTTGGCCACCTGATGCAAAGAGTCGACTCACTGGAAAAGACCCTGATGCTGGAAATATTGAAGGCAGGAGGAGAAGGGGATGACAGAGGATGAGATGTTTGGATGGCATCACCGACTCGACGGACATGAATTTGAGCAAGCCCCGGGAGTTGGTGATGGACAGGGAAGCCCGGCGTGCTGCAGTCCATGGAGTTGCAAAGAGTCGGACACGACTGAGCAGCTGAAGAACATCAAGGCAGACCCGAAGAACATTTTGACAGTTTCCTTGTGTGCTGGGAACTCTCCATCTCCCCCACCCTCTCTTTCCTCACAGGCCACTGCTCTCCACCCCTCTCTGCCCCGCTCCGTGCCCCAGGGGCCTGACTCCTTAGACAGCATCCCCCAGGCTCCCTGGCTCTCTGAGTCAGCAATGGTGGGCACTAGCTGGAAACTGGACCACGGGAAGAGAGAGGTCAGCGTGCTTCTGCCCTGCTCCCTCTCAGTCTCTGCCCACTTTTCTGGCAGTGACCTCATTCTTCTGCCCACGACTGCAGCTCCGCTGTCACAGCTACTATTCTTACAGGCACCAGAACACCGCTCTGCCCTTTTCTCCTTCCTGTCCAAAGCTGGTAACAGCTCCACTCCATTGTCAGCCTTCGGGTGCCTCAGATTCTCTCAACCCTTCCCATGCCTCTATGAGTGCTTTCATCCAAGAGCCTTCATTTGAACCATGTGGGGGATTCTGTTTCCTGCAGAGAGCTCCCCAGCATATCATTTTTTATGGCAAGGGATCCAATTAGAGGAGTGATCTAAGCCAGTGATCTCAGACTGGACTCCTGACCAGCAGCAGCGGCAACGCTTGGGAACCTGCGATGCAAATTCTTGGGCCTTCCTGGATCTGGAAACTCAGAGAGTGGAATCCATCTGTGTCTTAATGGGCTCTCCAGGTGATGCTGATGCATATTCAAATACAAACATCACTGATCTGCAGTGCCCTTTCAAACGTACTGAGAAAAAAAGCCAGTCAACTTTAGGGGATGGGAAACTGAGTCAATGCTAGACTGTAGGTGCTGGCGCCGGGCAAACAGAGAGAAGGTAGAAGGGGAATAATGAAATAATTGGGAATCATCACGTAGTGTCTGGTCTAAAACCAATGCCCACTGTTATTATTAGTGCTATGGAATGCACCGTACGTACGTGTGAATAAGGGAAGCCGGCAGGACAGTGGTCTGGAAGCCTCTGGGCAGGATCAGCAGGGAGCCTTGGTGATGCCTGGAAAGGCTCAATAATCACAGAGATGATTGTTTCTAGTCTCTGAAACTTGCCACTAATGGCTCGATTCACAGCTGAGAACTGGTGACCTCCTGGGGCAGGATCAATGAAATGATGTCTCATCGGGTGTGGGGCCCACGAGGTGACAGCTAATCCTCTTAGCTGCACTTTTTGCCTTTTTAAAAAACATCTTTGTGACGCCAACTCTGACCCTCCACTGATGGAACTGATGCGTTTGGAAGAACGATTTCCCTTTCGCCCAGGAATCCCTCCCTTGCTAAGACAGTTTCCAGGGCCAGCCCTTTAACGGAGGGGAAATCACAGGTGGGAACTGTGTCTTGGATGGGTGACCTTGGCTGGGAGGGCCTTACTCCTTTGCCCTCTGTTTCCTCCACTGAAAAATGGCCATAAATGACTTGTCATCAGCGTTCAATGAGACAATATCTTGCAGTCACACAAGCCTGACACTTGGAAAGTGTTCACAAGAGTTTTAAGTGTTACTATTACTTCCTAATTAGTATAATTATTGGCAATTATGATAATTACAAGAGGCAGGGAGGCACATGGGTGAAGAGCCAGACGTGGGCCAGGCCACAGAGGTTGACACCTGCTCTGCCTGTTATCAACCGGGAGACTGTGTCATCTCTCATGGTATCTGTTTGTATCTGTTTTCTTGCTTAAATTGGGGATAGATCCAGAGCGCACTTATGGATGGTTGTGAAGATAAAGCGATTCAGTCAATGAGTGAAGAGCTCAGGGCAGTGCCTGGCACATAGCACGAGTTATGTTACTATTATTCGCTGTTACTATTATTGTTGTCATCATCGTTATTCACATGGGTAGAGCCAAGGAGTGGGCAGCCTGGAACGAGTGCATCTCAGCCACGGGACAAATAAAACCCTCGTGGGGAAGGCGAGGAGGGCAGAGGGGGATTGTGGCAAAAGCACATGAAATCCCAAGACGCAATGGCATTTTAAGAGAAAACATTTTTCCTTCCCAAATCCATCCGTTTAATATGTCAAATCACTAAGTCGTGGTGCAGTGGCCGCTGGCTGTGGGCTCGGTGACACACCCCCTGAAACCCAGCAGGTTAAATCATGTAAATGATGTGGTTCGGAACCTCTGAGGCTAGAAACCGCTCGGTGACAGCTGCTGTATGTGAAATGTCAATATTGGAAGCTCAGAGGCATAAAGCCAGAGGCCTCGAAGAACTGTAGTGAGGGGCTTTGAGGGTCACCAAGTCCCCAGCTCTCCATCTGCAAATAAGAAATTAGCCCAGAAAAGAGTCAGGATGTGTGCGTGTCACAAAGCAGGCTAGGGGCAGACTGGAGCAGGGGCAGGTCTTCCACCTGCCAGGCTACGTGAGGTTGCATCTTTAGGGAGTGAGGGGATGCTGTCAGAGGCACAGGGATTGAGATTTTAGGGGAACGAGGCTGCCTTGGAAATGGTGGCTGCACTGCACTTCTGCAGCCCTGAGTTCCAGCCCCAGCACTATGGGTCCTCTGGGAGGCCCTGGTGTTTGCCAGGGGCCTCAGTTTCCCTCCTCGGTAAAACAAGTGGCTTCTCAAACAAGCTGCCAACAGACCAAAGCCAGCCCGCAAAATTGTCTTGTTTGGCCCACACAGTATTTTAAAAATATCTGAATTCATTATCAACATTTAAAAATAGGAGACTTCACAGAAAAAAAATCCAGATTTCCGGATTTGTTTGCAAAATGGGTGGATGCAAGAATGCAGGACCCACACCCCCATATGACTATGGAGCTGAGGTGCTGCGGCCCCCCTCCAACAGGGCATGTATTCCTGAGTCAGCACAGGCCCCAGCCAGCCCCCTTCATCCCTTCATGGCTCCTTCCAAGCACTCATGACCATTTGAGTTTACAGCCCTCATACAATGACGTCTAAGGTCATGTCTATCCCAGTCACTCCACAGACATGCAACATTTTGAGAGCCTGTATGGTCCTTCCTGATAAATACATGTAGGAGTGAAATAGACATCAAACTCTCAGTTATCCAGCTCCCTCATGGATTCGGGGGTTCTAGCAAACACCATGACACTCCACCGTGAAGGTGCTGTGTTTCAAAGGAAATTAGCTTCAAAGGAAAGGCATTCAGCTCTAAAAATATGCCCAGATTGATTTATCTGAGTCAAACACATGGATCCGAAATCTATTTCCAACAGTCCTCTTGTCTACCTCAGCCCCACATCCTGAGGGGGCCGCTGAGTTGCTGGAGGGCTTGACACTGGGAATCTTCTTTTCAGGAGTCAGACAGAACCTTTGAGACTTTGAGACTTTGACTGCAGGTCATGGCAGGGGGCTTCCCAGGTGGCTCAGTGGTAACGAACCCACCTGCCAAGGCAGGAGCTACAAGAGATGCGGGTTCAATCCCTGGGTTGGGAAGATCCTCTGGAGGAGGGCATGACAACACACTTCAGTATTCTCACCTGGAAAATCCCACAGACAGAGGAGCTACAGTCCATGGGGTCACAAAGAGTCGGACACGACTGAGCAGCTGAACACGCACGTACAGGCAGACGTGCCCGGTGGAGACCCTAGATGGCTGCTCCTGCAGGATGCAAAAGCATGCGGCAACAGAGCCCCTGGGACTGGAATGCCAGCCAAATGCCGACCTGGGGGCCTGCGTGAGGCTGTTTCCTGTGTCAGTCACCATCTTTTCCAGAACTGTCCTTTTCTAGAGCCTCTCTGGACTTCCCAGGTGGCACTAGTGGTAAAGAACCCGCCTGCCACTGCAGGAGATGTAAGAGAAGTAGGTTCAATCCCTGGGTTGGGATGATCTCCTAGAGGAGGGCAAGGCAACCCCCTCCAGTATTTCTGCCTGGAGAATCCCATGGACAGGAGCCTGGCAGGCTACAGTCCATAGCGTCGCAAAGAGTCGGATAGGACTGAAGCAGCTTAGCACACACAGAGCCTCTCTACACAAAGCAGACCAGCAGCTATATTTTCAGCTCCCCAGCTGCCCTGAATGCACGTTCAAGTGTGGGGAGCGCTGTTCTAGAAGACGAAGTTTATCTGTCTTCATATGGGACCCTCATCCTTGACCAGCAGATCCTAAGCAACTCTGCCCACCTCCACCCTCAGCACCGGCTACTTGCTGAACACTTCATCGTCCCCATGCCTCCAGCATGGCCCCGGCCCTTGGAATGTTGTCCTTTTCCAGGGTCAGCTGAATAATGGCCACAAAGATATTCATGTCCTAATCTCCAGAACTTGTGAAGATGTTACCTTACATGCCAAAAGGGACTTTGCAGACGTGATACTGCCCCACCCTTGGGCTGCACCATGCAACATGTGGGCTCCTAGTTCCCTGACCAGGGATCGAACCTGTGCCCCCTACAGTGGCAGCTTGGAATGTAGACATGATTATGATTTTGAGATGGTGACGTTATCCTGGATTAATTGTATGAGCCCAGTGTAATCAAAAAGGTCCTTATAAGAGGGAGGGAAGACTTCCCTGGCGGCTCAGTCATAAAGAGTTTGCCTGCCAATGCAGGAGACGCGGGTTCCACTCCTGGTCTGGGAAGATTCCATGTGCCTTAAAGCAACTAAGCCGGTGAGCCACAGCTCCTGAAGCCCGCACACTCTAGAGCCTGTGCTCCGCAACAAGAGAGGCCACTGCGATAGAAGCCTGCGCACCACAACCAGAGAGTAGGCGCCCCTTCCCATCATCACAACTAGAAAAAAGCCTGCGCAGCGTCAAAGAGCCACCACAGCCAAAAATAGATAAATAATAAAAAAGAGGGAACCAGGAAGGTCTGAGGAACACAAAATGGGACAATGGAGGTAGAGGTTGGAGCGACATGGGACCATCGGTCAAGGAATGCGGGCAGCCTCTAGAAACTGGAAAAAGCAAGGAAACAGCTTCTCCCCTTGAGCCTCCAGAAAGGAATGCTGACACTTCAATTCTAGCCCCATGAGGCTCATTTCAGAATTCTGATCCCCAGAACTTTAAGATAATAAATCCAGGTCATTTTAAGTCATTGAGTTTGTGCTTAATTTGTTGCAACAGCGATGAGAAACTAATATATCTTCTTTCTTAGTTCAAGACACCACCTCCAAGAAGCCTCTCCTGACTACCCAGCCCCACTGCAGCCCTCAGACAGACCTCAGCAAAGAAGGAAGCTTCTCCATCACTTCTGGGTAGCTAAATGCCTGGCTGAGATGGAGAGAGCCTGGACTTGGAGTCAAGCAGGTCTGGATTTGACCTTGGACACTTACCTAACCTCTCTGAGCCTCAGTCTCTTTGGCTGTAAAATGGAGTCAACACTACCAATCTCACACATATTCTGGGCAAGTTAAGTAAGACAGTGTCTGCAAACCACCCCTCCATCCTGCTTCCTGGCACATTGTAGGTCCTCAGTAAATGTTGGTGTATCAAGCTGACAAGCCGGGCCCAGAGATATGAGTTGTCCTCCTCTGAGCTCACAACTGGATAAATGAGTTGATCAGTAGAATGGATTCTGACAATGTCTCATTGCCCCCAGAGTTCCACAAGGTTACAGTCCCCATCAATTTAGAAATGACTCTGGTAGACATGCCCTTTAGAAATGGCTCTGTTGGAACCTGGGGATAGTCACCGAGCATTTGAGATGTGTCACGGTGACCTTGACCTATCAGACTACAATGACTGTCCTCTCTCTTTAGGATCCAGAAGCTGGCCTTGAACATAATCTCTGGCCCACTCATGCCAGGTCCTGGGGAGGAGGCTGGGAGGGAGAGCGTGATGGGAAGCACTTAGAAGTCGAAGGCTGACTCTGGCCACCACTCCACCGTGGCCTCTCATCACTTGGGTACGTCCTCCCACCACGTGAGCCTCCCCTCTCCCATCTCTAAAATGGGCTTGCTCTGCAGACCAAGGAAGCAGGATGGGGGAGGTCAGAAGTCCCAAACTGGTCTGAAGACAAGTTTTTGAGATTCTTTTATTCTGTTTCCTGGGTTTGTTTTTGTTCTTCCTTATCTTTGTCATTCTATCTTTCTGTCTCTCTTGTTATACATGGTATTTTTTAAAATTTTGAAATAGATACCAACATTTGAAAAACAAGGGCTTCCCAGATGGCTCAGCGGTAAAGAATTAGCTTACAAGGCAGGAGACATAGGAGACGTGGGTTCAATCCCTGGGTCAGGAAGATCCCCTGGAGGAAGGCATGGCAGCCCACTCCAGTATTCTTGCCTGGAAAAAACTGCATGGACAGAGGAACCTGGTGGGCTATGGTCCATGGGATCCCTCCCTGCAAGGGGTGGGGGGAAGGAAAGGTTTATCTGCTGTGAGATGATAGCGGTGGGCTTCCCTTGTGGCTCAGCTGGTAAAGAATCTGCTTGCAATGCAAGAGACCTGGGTTTGATCCCTGGGTTGGGAAGATCCCCTGGAGAAGGGAAAAGCTACCTACTCCAGTATTCTGGCCTGGAGAATTCCATGGACTGTATAAACCATGGAACTGCAAAGAGTTGGACACGACTGAGCGACTTTCTATTCTATTCTATATTCTAACGGCATGGCCTGCAGACAGACCTCCTCTCTGCTACTGACCTGCTGTGTGACCTTGGGCAAGTTACTTCACCTCTCTGAGCCTGTTCCCTCATCTACCTCTGAGGGTGGTAGGTTGTGAGGATTCAATAAGACACGTAAAGAGGCATAATCCAGGTTCAGCTCACAATAAGCCTCAATACATGCCAGCTATCCCCATTTAACAAATGAGAACATGGAGACTTGGAAAGAAGAAAAAATTCATCTGTCTCAAGCCTGAAAGAGGCAGGCTGAGCAGGCATTAGGAAGATACTGTCAACTGGGTGACCTGGATTCAACATTTGCTCAGGATCCCAAAATGAAGCACATTCTAGCCTCTGCCTGCAGACTCTTTGTAGCCCTCTTGCAGAATCCAGGGCACTCTGACTTGCCCTCCCTGATCCTGGCCCCTACAGTGTTCCTCTTCCCTGAAACTCACCTGAAAAATTCACAGTCTGTGCACCACATTTCCCAAACTCAGACCCTGCGTCAGGCACTATGAGGAATGCAAAGGGGAATAAATTTGGATCCAGCCCTCTGGAAACCCCCAATTTAACCTGAGGGGTGGAACCTTCCTAGTAGCCCAGTGGGTTAAGGATCCACCTGCCAATGCAGGAGACAGGGGTTCGATCCCTGGTCCAAGGAGATCCCACTAAACCCATGCGACACAACTGCTGATCCTGTGCTCTAGAACCTGTGTTCCGCGACAAGAGAAGCCACTGCAATGAGAAGCCCCTGCACTGTGGCTCGAGAGTAGCCCCCGTTCTCTGCACCTAGAGAAAGCCCTCTCGCAGCAACGAAGACCCGGCACCGTCAAAAATAAATCCACCTTGTAATGTCTTAAAAAATAAATAAGTAAAAAAATAACCTGAGGGGTGAGACACACACCCAATAATGACCATCACATTTATTGGGTTGGCCAATACCACATGACAAAAAAAATCCGAACGAAATTTTCGGCCAACCCTATACAGGTGACACTATTGGTAAAGAACCCGCCTGCCAATGCAGGAGACAAAAGAGATGCGGGTTTGATCCCTGGGTCGGGAATATCCTCTGGAGGAGGGCATGGCAACCCACTCCAGTATTCTTGCCTGGAGAATCCCATGGACAGAGGAGCCTGGTGGGCTATGGTCCTGGGGTTGCAGGGTTGGACACAAATGAGCAACTTTGCACGCACGCACATACATCACCTAAGGAGTGTCAAGCCTTGTGCTGGGCCCTTAGCAAACAGAAATTCATTTCAACCTTATAATGGCTTAGGTGTTATGATTATCACCAAGTTACAGATGAGAGAAAACTGGGCATGGGCAGGTTAATTATCCAGCCCAGGATCACAGTTAATAAATGACAGAGCTGGGATTCAAAGGGCAGCCAGCCCAGGTCCCCATGAAGGACAAGCCCAGCTGGCCTCAAGGTCAGTGGAAGAAAGGGCACCTCCCGATAGCCTCTGGCTGGCCTGGCTGGTCCCTTCCAAGAAGCATTCAAAACAGCTGATACAGGCTCCATCTTACCGATGAGCACACTGAGGCACAGAGAAGGAGAGTGATTTGCCCAAGGTCTCACAGCATTGGCGAGGGGAGTAGTCAAGACTGATGCTCAGCCCTGTCTGAGCCCCCTTCCGGCTCTTTGCAGGGGATCCGCCTCTTTTCTGGGGCATTGGACGCCTATGGCATCTGATGAAGCTTCACACTTCTCCCTGAACAATGTTTTTAAATGCATAAGACAAACATACAGGATTGTAAAGGAAACCAATATACCGAAATGGAGTTATCAAGACATTTTAAAAAAATCAAATGTATAATATCAACCTATATGCTTCTTTATTAATGCACAAAATAACAAGATCAAGTGCAAGTCTAATAACTTCTGAGACTTTGAAGCAGCCAGGAAGAAAGTGATATTTTCAAGACCTCTGCACGCCCTGTAATGTGTTATGAAAACTCTGGGATTCCACTCAGAAATAAAGTCCCAGGTGGGGCTGGGACACCACATATCATGGAGGGAAATGCTGACTGCCAGTTAGAAGGCAGGGAGAGTAAAGATGTGATATTTGGCCACCCAAGTTCTGGGATCCCCTGAATTCTGACCACTGACCCCTTGGGAATTTCCAGGTTAACAATTTCTGCCTGAAGCAGTTGTTCTCAAATATGTAAGTGCTTGTCAAAGTGCAGTTCCCACGCTGGCCCCAGGGAAGCTGATACTGCAGATGGGGGAAAAGGATGGGCTCTGCATTATGAAAAGTACCCCAGGTCATTCTGATTTGCTTGTTGTTTAGCCTCTAAGTCAAAGAGTCCGACTCTTTGCGACCCCATGGACTGCAACACACCAGGCTTCCCCGTCCTTCACTATCTCTCAGTTTGCTCAAACTCATATCCATTGAGTCATTCTGATGCATGGGCCATATTTTGAGCAGTGTCTTTTAAAAATACAAATACCATGAAGTCTCCTCCTTATTGCAACCTTCTGGAGAGTTCTCATTGCACTTGGAATAGGCCCCAACTTCCTGCCTGTCTTTTGAACCAACCCCCTCCACCACCAAAATTGTCGAGCCTCCGCCTATCCTCTGACACCTCCTCGCCCACCATGCTCCAGCCACCCCAGGGCCTTTGCACTTGCTGAGCTCTGTATCCAGAATGCTCATTCCCCAGCTTTGCTCAGTTGCTTTCCAGCTTAGATGCCATGGACCACTCCATCTAGAGGAACCATTCCCACAACATACACACAGTCACTTCCCATCCCTCACCCTGTTCTCTTTTTTATTATTTGAAATGGTAACATTATCTTTTGGCCAACACACGTGATAGGTTGTCCAGCCACAGTGAAAATTCCACACAGGCAAGGGTTTTATCAGACCATTCAGTGCTATCTCCTAGAACAAGATCTGGCCTTGACCCGGGAGATGCTCAGCAAAAAGTTGTTAAACAAATAATTAAGAAAGGACATAAGCCAAGAGGAAACAGAGGAGACGGCCAGCAGCAAAGGAGCCAAGCGAAGAAACTGCTTCAAGGATGAGGCGGCTGCTGCTGTGAATGCCACCCAAAGGTCAGGAAAATATGAGGACCAAGAGATGAGGGAAAGGCCACAGGCTTTGGAGATTTGAGCCCCTCTGGTGACATTTGCAGGGAGAGAAGCAGATTCTTCGGAGGGGCCGATGCCAAGGGGAATGTGACTTGAGGCACTGGGAAACTAGTGGGCAGTGATGAGGCAGGAGGCAGATGCCCTGGCCACATCCCCCACCCAAGGGTAAAGCAATTGGAGATTCATCCTCTAGTGACTGAAACTCCAAGACAAGAATCACAGGGCAATTACGAGAGGAGGTTGAACCCTGCACAGACCACATATTTCTCATTCCCGAAGTCAGGAGACCTCTCTGACCACACAAGCGCAGAAAAGTCTCCTTGGAGACCGAAGGGGAGTCATGACAAGGGATGTTCTACCCAGATGCCTTTTTGGTAGGATCCATCTTGGGCAAGAGATGCATGTGCACACATTGAAAAAACCTGAGATATACCAGTATGGACCATAAACCAGGCAAATCAAAATGATTGGCCAAAAGAAAACAGGAAGAAATGTCCCATGGAAGTGATTTAAACTGCTGTGTGGGCACAACTCAGAGACTCACATGAGCCCACCCATGTGTCTATCCACAAGCTCTATACTCTTTTTCCTCCTAATGAACACTTTACTTGCTTCACTAGTGTCCATCTTTGTGGAAATTCTTTTCTGAAAACCTGAAGAACCAAGGCGCTTGTCATTGACCACTGGTCTAGTGGCTAGGATCTGATGCTGTCACTTCCATGACCCAGCCCACCTCTGGCTGGGAACCCAAGCCCCACTCCAAGCCTTTGCAGGCCAAGGCCCAGAGATCAGTGAGGCTGGCGGTGCAGACGCTGTGGGTTTTGATGATGATACTGGCCAGCCTGAAGGGAGGTTTACTCAAGCTTCATTGCAGAGGGAGAGAGAAGGGGAAGTTTGAGGGTTTTTCATCTGAACTGGGTCAGTACCCAAGTCATTCATCCCATTCAGTGGGGAGGGACAAGGTGGGGACAAGAACAGGGCTTTAGGGAGCCCTGACAGAGTGGATTCAGTCCTCTTCCACTTACCAGCTGTATGATGTGGGGCAAGTTATTTAAATCCTGTTGGGCCTCAGTTTCCTCATCTGTGAAATGGAATGCCTCCAACGCCCACATCAAGGGTTATAGTGGGGATTCAATGACCTATGTGGAAACAGAGCCTGGCACACACTGAGTGCCTAGCAAGTGTCCTCTTTTATTTCCTAATTGTGCCGGCACCATGATGAGCTGGAATGTCATGATGAAAGGCCACTCTCAGGACATGCCAGAAAGAAGAGAGCCAGAGCAGCAAAGCACAGATGGTTCACTGATGAGTCTGTAAGCCGGGACTGTGGCTAGACTGGGGAGTCCCAAGAGTTTCTGTAGGAGGTACTGCATCCAATGGGACTTCAAGGATGAGAGGGAGCCAGGAAAGGCGAACCAGACCTGGGGAAACAGGAATCAGAACCACAGGGGCCCTCAGGTGTGGCTGGCCCACAGAGGCCAAGGGGGTAGGGGCTGGGGCTGGGCAGAGGAGGCCACTTTATCTCAAGGGTAGCAGGGACCTAGTGTCCAAAAGTTCATGCTGGAGCCATGCAGACGGGGGAGGGGGGAGGGAGCCTGGAGTTGACACTGATCTGTGGGGGCACGATTGTGACGATCATCACTGAACGGTGACGATTCCAAAGGTAAGGGTGGAGACTTTGGCCAAGGCAGGCACAGGGCTCACCCCTGACAACTCCAGGTTGTGCTAATCTGACACGTGTCCCACGAGGACAAGTACCCGAGGCAGCTGCCAAATTCCCACCCAACTCTGTCCAGCCTTGTTCCCCCAACACCATGGCTGGCAGAGGGTCACAGGTGGTGCCTACTGGTAGCACAGATGGGGAGGGGACTTCAGCTGCTGAGACTCCATCCTGGGGGCTGCAGACAGACAGAACAGCCTCAGAGCTGGAATGAGCCAGCAGGGCACCGCCCCCTGTAGGGCAGGCCAGGCTTTCAGGGCTTGGTGGACAGACTGCACCTCCAACCTCCTCCTCAAGTTCTCACTTGGGAAGTCCTGGTCCCAGGAGGTCCCAGCCAAGACACACACCCTCCTTGGTCCTCCATGAAGCCACTGGGAGAGGGCATTGCAGTGGGCTCAGCATTCACTCACCTGTTCAGGGTCAGCAGTACAATAGCCTTTAACTCACTGACACCTCCTGACCTCACCTCTACCCCTCCTCCCCCTTGCTCACCTCCTTCTAGTCAAACTGGGCTCCTTGTTGTTGGTCAGTCGCTAAGTCATGTCCGACTCTTTGTGACCCCATGGACTGCAATGCGCCAGGCTTTCCTGTCCTTCCTTCCTTGCTGGTCCTTAAATACATCAGGCATCCCTGGCCTCTTTGCTGGTCCTTAAATACATCATTCACACACCTACCTCAGGGCCTTCGCACTTGCCTCTTCCTTCCCCTGGATCCCCTCCCCCTCCCCTAAGTTTCTCCCAAACGTTATTTTTTAGTGATGTCTTCCCTGATCCCACTATTTGCCCACACCCCTCCCTAATATTCCCAATCCCCTTCCCTTTTTTATTTTTCTCTCTAGCATTTATCACCATTCAGCAGCTCAAGTCCAGAATGTAAACGGAATCTTGCTTCTTCAAGCCCTCAAATGTGCAAATGTTTTCCCATCACACTCAAAATAAAATCCAAGTTCCTTCAAGGATTCTAAATGATCTGGCCCCTGCCCATCTGTCTAGCCTGATCTCCCTTCCTCCCTGAGTCTCTTTTCCCATCCACAAATGCACAAAACTCATTCCCACCCCAGGGACTTTGCACATGTTTTCCCCCCACTTTTGATAGAAAACATGGGAACAAGAAATCTCTTACTTTCTTCCTTCAGTAAAGGCACAAGCACAATAATAAGTGGAACTGACCCCCTGCTTCCATGTCAGGAAAACAACAGGGCAACAGGATGGCAACTGCGACCACCTGGAGGGCCCCACCGCAGGTAAAAGGAGAGGCCGCTCAGCAGACCCATGGGATGTTGCAACCAGGGCTGCCAGATCCTCCAACTTTTTAAAAGAAACCAGAAATCCTGATTTTTTTTTTTGTATGTGACATCTCCCCACTCCAAAACATCAGCAACAAATTCTAATATTTCCAAACACCACAGGAGCTGAGTCTGTCATGCAGAGTGAAGTAAGTCAGAAGGAGAAAAACAAATATTGTACACCAATGCATATACATAATCTAGAAAAAAATGGTACAGAAGGGCAGGGCAGGGATAGAGACGCAGACATAGTGAACAGACGTGTACATGGTGAGGGGAGAGGGGAGGTGCGAGAGACTGGGAGATTGCGGTTGACATATATACACTATATACACTACCATTTTCCAATAGTCACGTATGGATGTGAGAGTTGGACATAAAGAAGGCTGAGCACCAAGAAGAACTGATGCTTTTGAGCTGTGGTGCTGGAGAAGACTCTTGAGAGTCCCTTGGACAGAAAGGAGATTGAATCAGTCCATCCTAAAGAAAATCAACCCTGAATATTCATTGGAAGGACTGCCGCTGAAGCGCCAATGTTTTGGCCACCTGATGCGAAGAGCTGACTCATTGGAAAAGACTCAGATGCTGGGAAAGATTGAAGGTGGGAGGAGAAGGGGACGACAGAGGATGAGATGGTTGGATGGCATCACCAACTCGATGGACATGAGTGTGAGCAAACTCCGGAAGACAGTGAAGGACGGGGGAGGGGGGAGGGTGGGGATGGAGAGCCTGGCGTGCTGCAGTCTATGGAATCGCAAAAAGCTGGAAACGACTGAGTGGCTGAACAACCACCACAAATGTGTAAAATAGATAGCTAGTGGGAACCTGCTCTCAAGCACAGGGAACTCAGCTTGGTGATCTGTGATGACCTAAATGAGTAGGATCAGGGTCAGGGGGAGGGAGGTCCACGAGGGAGGGGGATGAACATATACATATAGCTGATTTACTTCGTTGTACAGCAGAAATTAACACAACATTGTAAAACAAGTACATTCCAATTAAACACACAGACACACATACAGCTGAGCAGTGGTGGGACCCTAAGGACACTAGTGTGCAATACTTCACAGAACTCAAAACCCCGTCATAACTGAGCGCTCTCCACATCATTATTCAAATAGTAAAAATTCACCCCAGGGAGGGAAGAAGTAAAGAAGGTCACACAGGGTAGGTGTGTGGGTTTCAGTAGTTTCGGCTCATGGGCTCTACAGAACAGGCTCAGTAGTTGTGGTTCACGGGCTTAGTTGCTCTGAGGCATGTGGGATCTTCCCAGACGCGGGATCGAGCCTGTGTCCCCTGCATTGGCAGGTGGATTCTTAACTATTGGACCACAAAGGAATTCCCAGGACTTCTGATCCTTAACAGACATTTCTTTAATGCACCAGGCTAGACCACACAAAGGGGAAGATGCTAGTCAAGTTCCTATCCGCTCCATTAAGGCATGCACAGAATCAGATGGAAAAAAAAATGTTTGTGGGCAGAGATCTTTTAAGGCTTATCTGCAAGGGTGCGTGAAAGGTTATTCTAGCACTTCTGAGTAAGGCATTCATCTTGGCACGGGGTGGGGGGAGAAACGTATGATTCTGCCTGAGTCTCCTGTGCACTTGGAATGTCTATTTTATTACCCTGGACCCAGACAGCATCTTTTCTTTTGCAAGAAGACCAGCGCCCACCATGGTCAAAAGGATCCCGGGTTTTAACACTCTAGCAGAAGCTTCTAAAAATACCTAAACTCACCAACTTCAGGGGTTTATTTTCTCATCTGGGAGGCATCCACAAAGCTTTGCCAATATAAATGGCATTTCCTTTGGTATTTTTAAAGATCAGAGAATCCAAGAGAATATGCAAGCTGGACAGGGCCTGTGAGATCACAGCTTCCAAATGCCTCATGTTTCAGGCTTTTTTTTTTTTAAGGGTTTTTTAAGGAGACCCAAAAGGTTAGGTTTCCAGATAATTCACAAAAGAAGAAACAACTGTAGCTAGAATTGTATGGGAAAATATATTCAACCTCATTAGTAGTAAAATTTAAATGAAAACATCCATGAAATAACACCTCTAACAAGCCTACTGAGCAAAGGTTTTTCAAGTAATAGATTCTGGAGAAAGGGGGCTTACTTGGTGGCTCAGCTGGTAAAGAATCTGCCTGAAATGCAAGAGACCTGGGTTTGATCCCTGGGTCAGGAAGACCCCCTGGAGAAGAGAATGGCAACCCACTCCAGTATTCTTGCCTGGAGATTTGCAGGGGGAAGATGGTAAGGGCAAGTGGGTTTCTCTTGCAGGAACGCTTACTTCTAACTCAACAACCATGTGAGTTGAGAAACAACACCCCCTGTGTTCCAGACCCCTTGCAGCCTGGAAGGGCTCGGTGACTTCTCCTGGCCACCATGCTTTGAGAAGAAATATAGATCACTTTTGAGGAAATGCATAGCAAAGCCAGTGTGGGACCTCTGCAGCCCTCACTCCTGATAACCCGGAGTGTGAGAGACCACGCATTGAGATGTTGGTGTGTAGACCACCTGCACTTCAGCCTCGGGCCCTCTACATGTAGATATTCCTTCTGGAATGTTCTTCCCCCTTATCTTCATGTGGCTGGCTCCTTTTTCCGTGCAGGTCTCAGCTCAGATGTCAACTTTTCAGACAGGATCCAGAAAAGTTCCAGTTTCTCCACTAATCCAACCTTCCACTCCCCAGACCCTCCCCACGCTGACATCTTGTTCATCTTCCTAGCAGCTCTCCCATTTTGATCTCACCAGTGAAATAGGCAGCTGGACTCAACAGTTCCTAAAGACCCTTCCTCTAGACATGACTTGAGGACCCTGATAGGCACTCCACCCCCTTCCCCATCCCCCACACCCCCACCCCCATAGTTTCCACCACCTCCCCCACATCCCTCTTGGGAATAGAATCAGCTTTTCCTTCCAGGGACCACAGATCCCCACTTGAGTCCCCGTCAAAAGTGGGACAGACCCCCCCGTTCCGGTTCCAGTGGGGCTGAGACCCAAGCCACAGTGATTGGTTCAGGGATGGGCACGTGACTCAAAGCTGAGCCAATCAGAGCCAGGTCCCAGCTTTGTGGCGATGTCTGGGAAAGCCGAGTTCCTCTTTGGCACTGTGGATTGCTAAACTGAGGAAGATGGAGCTGTCATTAAATAACCCACCTGAGAACAAAGCTGACACAGGAATGACGAGCTGACAGAAGCGACCTCCTAAGAGCAAAGTGGACCCTGCTGTGCATTTCTAAGATCTACCCCACCGCCGGGTTACCTGAGTCAGCAACTTCCTCCTTTGGCTCAAGCCTGTTGCAATGAGTTGTCCAGAACAAGAACAGCCTGGTGAGAATGTCTGTCACAGCCCACAGAATGTTTGCTTATTGGCCTAGTGTCCCTCCAGGCTAGGAGCTCCTCATAGCCTTGGGCAGAGCCTCTGGTCTCTCCGCCCCTCCACAGCCCTGGTCAAGCGAGCAGAGAAGACAGAACGCTCAGCAGCTCCCAGTCTTTAATTGGGGAGCCATTCTGTCAGTCCAAGAAGCTTCAGACTGCGTGATCTGAGCAATTAACCTTTCTGCAGAGGCCAAGGCCAATTACATCCCCAGGGCCATCTGTGACATCTGTGTAACAGACCAAGTACCTCAGCCTGACTGCCTTGGTTTTTATAGGACAAATGTAGCATAATCAATCTCCAGCCCCACTGCTGTTGCCGTGGTCCAAGCCCAGGTCTTTTCTCCTGGCTGCAGCAGCCTCCTTGCCATTTCCCTTCCGCCCTTCCGCCCTTCCGGGCCTTCTCCACAAGCTCGTTCCCAATGACCTCTGTTGCTTCGTCTGCAGCTTCCCCACACCCCAGCTCTCCAATCCTCCAAACTCCCAGTGCGACAGATTGCAGCCATGGCCCCAACTCTTCACCCCTCCTTGTGTCTGTGTCCTCTGCACTACCCCGCCCCGCCCGGGGACTTTGGGCTTCACCACGTGATTTGCATTGACCAATGGGGTTTCAGTGGATGAGCCGCCACCACACAGGTGCCCTTCTGCTTGCACCTCTATTGTTGCCACAAGGTCGGGCCCTGAGGCAAGAGATGACTGACACATGATGACACGCAGGAGACAACTAACATGCATGACACGTAACTCACATGTCACTACGCAGCAAGAGCTCACTAACACATCTTCCAGTTCGCCTAAACACCTTTAACCTTTGCAAGGGCTCTTCCCTCTGCCTGGCGAACGAACCTCCCCGTCCCCACTCTGATCTACAACTCCTACACATCCTTCAATACTCAGCTCAAGGGACTTCCCTGGCGGTCCAGTGCTTAGGACATGGAGCTTCCTCTGAAGAGCACAGAGGTTCGATATCTGGTCAGGAAACTAAGATCCCACGTGCCACGGAGCACAGACAAAAAATAGGAATATATATATACTCAGTTCAAGTGTCTCATTCAATGGAGGCTTCAGTAACTTCCTCCTCCCAACCCACCGCAAGATAGTTCACTACTTTGTGCCCTTGCAACACCCCTCTGTTAAAACAGGCTGGAGTCAAGGGCTTCCCCGATGATTCAGTGGTTAAGACTCCAAGCTTCCAAGCAGGGGGGCTGGATTCAATCCCTGGTCAGGGAACTAAAATCTCATATACTGCACAGAGAAGCCAAGAAAAAAACACCTTGAGTCGGATATTGTGGGTCAAGTCCTAAAGCCATCACTCACCAGCTCTGGGGGCTTTGGACCCATCCCATCACCTTTCTAAACCTCAGTTTCCTCACCTGAAAACTGGGCTGATGAAAATAGTGCCAGCCTAATAGATCCAACCAGTCCATCCTCAAGGAGATCAGTCCTGGGTGTTCATTGGAAGGACTGATGTTGAGGCTGAAACTCCAATACTTTGGCCACCTCATGTGAAGAGTTGACTCATTGGAAAAGACCCTGATGCTGGGAGGGATTGGGGGCAGGAGGAGAAGGAGACGACAGAGGATGAGATGGCTGGATGGCATCACTGACTCAATGGACATGAGTTTGAGTGAATTCTGGGAGTTGGTGATGGACAGGGAGGCCTGGCGTGCTGTGATTCATGGGGTCGCAAAGAGTCAGACACGACTGAGCAACTGAACTGAACTGAATAGATAATCCACAGGAAGGGCTGAGCATGGTGTCTGGAGCACAGATTTAAGTACACCGTACAGCCAGCTGTTGTTATTGTTACCATGGTGCTTATCACATCATGTGTAAAAAAGGAGTGTAAAAAAGGCCCTCCATGGGGCAGAACTGTGCAATTATTTTAAAAAAGAGAGAGAGAGAGAGAAATCAGTCCCCCAGGAAGCCTGGCTGGGGTCTCAATCTCCCAGGGCCAGGACATGCAATTATCTGGCTTCCTCATCAAGGCAAGAACGTATTTGGGCCCCAAAGTCAAGACCCACACCTTGTTCACCACTATCTGCCCATGGCCTGGACAATGAAAAGATAGGAAACATAAAGTGACCTAAAACCCACCATAACCCAGCTCTAGATAAGCTGGCACTGCTCATTTTATAAAGAGGACATTAATAGTCCCATTCATTGCCAAGAAAACCAAGGTGCAGGGACTTCCCTGGTGGTCCAGTGGCTAAGTCACCACACTCCCAATGCCAGGGGCCCGGGTTCGATCCCTGGTCAGGGAACTAGATCCCACACGCCACAAGTAAGAGTTTGCATGGCCCAACTAAAGATACTGCGTGCCGCAACTAAGACCTGACATACATGTGTGCTGAGTCACTTCAGTTGTGTCTGACTCTTTGCGACCCTACTGACTGTAGCCCATCAGGCTCCTCTGTCCATGGGATTCTCCAGGCAAGAATACTGGAGTGGGTTGCCATGCCTTCCTCCAGGGGATCTTCTTCACCCAGAGCCAAGTAAATAAATAAATATTTTTTAAAAAGGAAAACCGAAGTCCAGAGAAGCAACATAAATTCCCCATGATCACAAAGCAATCAAGTGATGTACACCTTTCCATGCCCCTCCTGTCCTGTCCATATTTGGGACAAAGATAAATGCTGTGATCTCCAAGACAAGTGAGTGCTTTTCTTTGGTATAAATAATAATAATGATCATAATAATAATATCTAATATTATAAAGTATTTGTTATAGTACTGGTGCTACTCTAATTAATTGACTTATTTCAACATACTTAATCTTTGCAAAAACCTCTACAACTTTTGGCTGATTCACATTGTTCTATGGCAGAAACCAACACAACATTGTAAAGCAATTATCCTCCAATTAAAAATAAATTTTTTTTAATTTTAAAAAACCTCTATGACAAATGTATGTACCATAATACAAAACAGTTTGAAATAAGGGGGTGGGAATCCTAGAAACAACCAAATGGCCATCAATGGTAGAATAGATAAATAAATCATGGTCTATTTACACCATGGAATGCACCATGGATTAGGAAAACAGGTTAGTCTACACATATCAACATGGATGAATCTTAACATCAAAGTGTAAGCCAGTGATGGAATAACACACACGCCATTATTCAACTGATCTGCTATGTACGTATGTAATCAGTCACTCAGTCGTGTCCAACTCGCTGTGACCTAGCCTGCCAGGCTCCTCTGTCCATGAGAGTTTTCAGGCACGAATGCTGGAGTGGGCTACCATTTCCTCCTCCAGGGGATCTTCCTGACTCAGGGGTCAAACTTGTGTCTCCTAAGTCTCCTGAACTTCAGGTGGATTCTCTACCACAGAGCCATCGGGGAAGCGCTTCAACTGATCTGAAGAATAAGCAAAACCACATAATGTATCTTGAGAAAGCAAACTGTAAAACTATGAGCAAAGGAACAAGCAAGTGAATGTTAAACAGGGAAGTCAGGAAATAGGTTCTCTTTGAAGGAAGGAGCTGGGACCTGGATTTAGGGCATCCAGGGCTTCAACACTAACAGTAATTTTCATGACGTTGGTGATTGGCAGGACTTCCTTGGTGGTGCAGTGGCTAAGACTCCGCATTCCCAACTTCAAGCGACCCAGTTTCAATCCCTGGTCAGGGAACACATGCCACAACTAAGAAGATCCCATGAGCTGCAAACTAAGACCCAGTGCACTCAAAGAAATAAATATTTTTTAAAAGAAATTGGTGATTGGATGTTCATTGCATTTTCATTATTAGTACTTTGAACTTATTTTCATAAATAGTCTTTAGTATCTATTCCAATATTTAATAAAGTCAGGTATTTTTAATAAGGAAAATGATAGGGCTTCCCTGGCGGCTCAGTGCTAAAGAATCCACCTGCCAGTGCAGAAGACACAGGTTTAATCAATCCCTGATCCAGAGAGACCTCACATGCCACGGAGCAGCTAAGCTCCTGCGCCACAGCTACTGAGCCTATGCTGTCGAGCCGGCGAGCCGCAACTCCTGAATCTGTGTCGTAGCTACTGAAGCCCACGCACCTAGAGGCTGTGCTCTGCAGCGAGGGAAGCCATGGCAATGGGAAGCCATGGCAATGAGAAGCCTGTGCAGCGCAACTAGAGAGCAACCCCTGCTCGTCGCAACTAGAGAAAACCTGCACGTAGCAACAAAGACCCAGCACAGCCAAAATTAAATAAATAAAACAGTGCTGAATAAATATGAGTTAATTTTTAAAAAAACAAGGAAAACAATAATTAGGGTAAGTTAGAGCAGAGGTTGGCAAACTATACTCCCTGGGCCAAGTCTGGCCCATGTCTTGTTTTTACAAATAAAGTTTTATTGGAACACAGCCACGTCCATTTGTCCATGCATTGTCTGTGGCTTTCACACTGCAGTGACAAAGGTGAGTAGCTGCAACAGAGACTGTAGGCTCATAAAGCCAATGTTTACTATCCACATATTTGCTATCTGGCCCCTTTGCAAAACATTTTTGCTGAACCCTAGGCTAGAGCAATGAGCCAAACTCACACACTTAATTATTTTCAATGTTTCCCCTCCCCCTTTTCTTTTAATTTAAAATTGATACATGCTCATTGTGAAGATTTTGAAACATATAGAAGCATGAAAAAAAAATAACACTTTTCCATATAAGGTCACCACCCAGCAATAACCATTAGGAAAATTGGGAGATATTCCCTTCCTTTTTTATGCATCTGTACATCTCCCCACTCCATAACCAAGGGCACGCTGATTATAAAATTTTGTATCCTGCTGCTTTCACTCAATATCATCTTAGAAGCATTTTTTTTCCTGTGTGGCTTAATTACATTCCATTTTTGCCATTATAAGTAATGATGAGATTAGTATCCTTGTACACACATTTTTGTTGACAATATGAAATATTGTCCATATGAAATATTATATAGTCATCCAAAATGAATTCTTCAGGGAATTCTGAATGATATAGAGACTGTCACGACTGCATTATTTATACCAGCAAAAAGACTGGAAAAAAGATGAATGGGATGGCAGTGGGAGAATCATTATCTGAACTTGGTACATCATCGGATGGAATATTCTGTAGCGACTAAGAGTGATGAACATACAGAATGCAAAAATGGCTATCTTTCAGAGCCTCAGTTTCCTCCACTGCAAAGTGGAGATAATACCTTTCAGAAATGTTTTAGGATGATTAAAGGACATGCTGCTCTGGAAGCATCTAGCACAAAAATAACAATATGGGACTTCCTTGAGGGTCCAGTGGTTAAGACTGCGATTCCAATGCAGGGTGTGAAGGCTCTATCCCTGGTCAAGGAACTAAGATCACACATGCTTCATGAAGTGGCCAAGTAAATACACATTAAAAAAAATAGATAAATAAATACAATCCACCCATCTAAAATAAAAACAGTATATAAACAGGTAAAAGGATATAATCAGGCTGATAGGTCAGTCCTGCATGCTGCGTGCTCATGTGCTCTGCTAAGTCGCTTCAACCGTGTCCAACTCTTTGTGACCCTATGGACTGTAGTCTGCTAGGCTTCTCTGTAAACAGGATTCTCCAGGCAAGAATACTGGAGAGGGTTGCCATGTCCTCCTCCAGGGGATCTTCCCAACTCAGGGATCCAACTCATGTCTGTTTTTTCTCTTGCATTGCAGGCAGATTCTTTACTGCTAAGCTATGGGGGAAGGCCCCAGCTGCTGAATTTCTGAAGATCGCCCCTGGCTACATCCACACCTAAGTGAAAATAACCAGCATCTGGCAGGGACCTGGGCAAAGTGGCAGAAGGCAGTTTTCCAGCTCAACTTTGCAGCCCTGTGATGACTCTTCACATACCATTTGTGTGATAATTGAAGGACTATGATCGCAAATGGGCTTTGTTGAGAACCCACCAGCAAACAAACAAACAAAAGCAAATGGCTCTTGACTGCAGACAGAACTGAGCTGCTACTACATAGGTATTGATCGAAGCTGAGACAGACCGAGCTGAGTGACAGGACGACTCTCTCTCCCCAAGAGGATGTGTGTGCGTGCACGTGTGCACACACACATGCCTACATGCACACACCAAGTTGGTTTCAAAAACAGGAAGGAAGGAGGGAGGGATGGGGTGGGGTCTGGCTATGGGGCCTGCTGCCAGGGAGGTCTAGTGATTTAGGGAGGGTTTGCCGGACTCCTGTTTCAGTTAAAGAAAGAAACATTTGAAAGCAAAGAAATCCATGAACAGCAGGAGGCCTTGTGGGGTCACAAATAAAGATCAGTCATACAGGGCAGGGTAGTGAGCAAACAAACCACAGCGGAGAGTCAACTAACTACCTGGGCTCATAGGCTGCACCAGTCCCCATTCGCACCAAGAATATTTACTGAGCACCCACTACGTGCCAGGCGCTGATCAAGGTGCTGGGAATGTAGCTGTTTTATTCAAAACAATGAGTCTGCTCTCTTGGGGAGACTGACAATAAACAAGCTTTAGCACTGTCGACTCAATGGACATGAGTTAGAGCAAACTCCAGGAGAAGGACAGGGAAGCCTGGCCTGCTGCAGTCCATGGGGTGGCAAAGAGTCAGACATGACTTAGCAACTGAACAAGAAGTCAATGAATCTTGTAATAACCTATAATGGAAAAGAATCTAAAGCTGTACACCTGAAACGAACACAATACTGTAAATCAACTACGGGTGTGTGTGCTCAGTCACGTCCTACTCTTTGCAACCCTATGGACTGTAGCTCACCAGGCTCCTTTGTGGGATTCTCCAGACAAGAATGCCGGAGTGGGTTGCCATTTCCTACTCCAGGGGATCTTCCCAGCCCATAGACTGAACCCTCGTCTCTTGCATCTCCTGCCTTGACAAGCAGATTCATTACCACTGTACCACTTGGAGAGCCAATAAATTTTAAAATTAAAAGAGAAAGAAGCAAATGAGATCATTTGAGAGAGTGCCAACCAGAGCAGAGTGGCTGGGGGCACAGACTCTGGAGCCAGGCAGCCTGGGTTCAAATCCTGACTCTGTCACTTCCTAGGTGAGGATGTTGGGCAAGTCACTGAAGTTCTTTGTAGTGAATGCTACCTGCGCTCTCCCCATATCACTGGCTGCCCTAAAGGTGGACCACTAAATATTCACGTGGCTTCACACTGCCCTCTTCTGCAGATGCCCTTGATCCAATTACAGCCACCTCACCTGGAAGATCACGTTCATTTCCTAACTCTTAAGGCAGCCAATGAGGGGGCAAGGCCCTCCCCTTCGGCTAAAGATGGGACCAGTTCCATGGTGCAGTTTATGCTCCGAAGCCTCCCATGGGATCAGATTGAAGCCTTAGCAGCATCATGCTTCCTTCACTGCCCTTCTCCTGAAAGTACCTCCTGCACCTGAGTCTGTACCTTAAGCTATGTTTCTAGGGAACCTACCTAAAGACACTCATTCTTATCAGTAAATGGAGGCCATAATGGCATTTCTAACTAGGAAATTGTTGAAGACTAAATGAGTCAATATATTTCTTTTTCCTTCTCAAGCTACTGAGATATAATAGACATTATAACATTGTGTAAGTTCAAGATATATAATGTGATGATTTGATAAACCTGTGCATGTCCAACTCTTTGCGACCCCATGGACTGTAGCCCACCAGGCTCCTCTGTCCATGGGATTTCCCAGGCAAGAATACTGGAGTGGGTTGCTGTGCCTTCCTCCAGGGGAATCTTCCCGAGCCAGGGATCAAACCCACGTCTCTTATGTCTCCTGCATCAGCATGCAGGTTTTTACCACTAGTGCCACCTGGGAAGCCCTTTGATATACACATATATTATGGAATGATTACCACAATAAGGTTAGTATATTTTTAAGGTCTTAGAAGAGCACATTATAAGTCCTATTTAAGCATTCGTAATTATTAATGAAAAAAATTGTTCAAAGCAAAATAAGTGTCTAAGAAGCTGCATTCATTAGAAGTGTCCAGGGAAAACGTCTATGAGGAGATGACATTTGAGCTATGTTCTGAGTGATGAAAAGGTATCAACTAAGTGAAGAGCTGGATGAAGAGAAATCCACACACAGCAAGTGCAGAAGCTCTGTGGTGAGAAAAAGTCTTGCTAAGTGTTTTGTTCCTGTAACAGAAAGGCGGGTGTGCCTGGAACCTCAAAGGGTTTTAAGTAAAGTAAAAAGTTAGTCGCACAGCCGTGTCTGACTCTTTGCAATCCCAAGGACTGTAGCCTGCCAGGCTCCTCTGTCCACGGAATTCTCCAGGCAAGAGTATTGGAGTGGGTTGCCATTTGTAGGCTAATCTGATTTACACTGCAGATCACTCTGCTTGATAAGAATGGATTTGTTGGCTGCTTAACAAATACTTACTGGTGGCTCGTTTTGTGCAGGGCAGTATAACAAGCATTTGGAAGGAGCCAAAGGTGAACCTCACATCAAGGGGTCGTGTCCAGAAGAGGCAGCGAGGCGTGGCATCAGAACTCTAGAATCTAGGGACTTCCCTGGTGGTCCAGTGGTTAAGAATCTGCCTTGCAATGCAGGCGATGCGGGTTTGATCCCTGATCAGGGAACTAAGATTCCACATCACATGGGGCAACTAGGTCATCATGCCACAACTACTGATCCCGCAAATGAAAATCCCACATGCAACAACTGAGACCCAGCACAGCCAATAATAAATAAAAACTTTAATGTATTTTTAAAAAGAACGCTACAATCTAGAAAGTGCTGATAGAGAGGGAAAGGGGAAACCTGAAGAGCCTAGGGCTGGAAGGCTGCTGGACCATAAAATACAGCGGCAGGAATGCAGATGTGGAAAGAAAGTGAAGGTGTTCCAAGTAGATGGAACGGAATGAGCAAAGGCACAGAGGCGGAGAAGGAGGAGATGGTTGAGGGAGTTTAGAAGTCCAATTAACCTAGAACACAGGATGCCTTAATCTTCTGAAGCCAGAGAGAGGAAGTGGAGCCAGACTTTGGGAACTCTTGGGTGCTGGGTAAGAACTTGACCCAAGGCAGTGCAGAACTATTCACAGAGTTTTGAAGAGATAAGTATTAAACCATCTGTTCTCTGCATACTCAAATACAAAATTTATAACAACTTCTTTTAATTGAAAGGGATAGAAAATAAAACCCCAATAGACTTAAACAGAAGAATCATTTATCAGCTGCAAATATAAAGGCAGGTCTAGCTTCAGGCACAACTGAATTTCAGACCCGGTCCTCTCTCTCATGGTCTACTTCCCACTTTGTGACTTGGGTCTTAGACTCCTGGAAGTAGCAAGAAAGCTGCTGGCGGCCCCCAGGCCAGTGGAGTATTGGCAAGTCAGTTCTCAGGGGAAAATGGTCCCTGATTTATGGCAAATACTTCCACTTGAGAGCTTCTTGGAAAGCAAGGAGATCAAACCAGTCAATCTTATAGGAAATCAACCCTAAATACTCTTTGGAAGGACTGATGCTGAAGCTGAAACTCCAATATTTTGGCCACCTGATGCAAAGAGCTGACTCACTGGAAAAGACTCTGATGCTGGGAAAGATTGAAGGTAGACGGAAAAGAGGGTGACAAGATGAGATGTTTGGATGGCATCATCAATTCAGTGGACATGAACTTGGGCAAACTCAGGGAGATGGTGAGGGACACGTGCTCACAGTCAGACACCACTTGATGACTGAACAACAACCACAACTTCCACTGTGGCTAATTTTGAGCTACCGGTACAGTGTCACTGAATGTCAAGTTTAGAAGAGGTGTAAAAGGAGCTTCCGGAGACATCTAAACAGGCCTAGCACACTTAGGCCTATATCCTCCCACCTGCAAATCCACGGGCACGGGAGCCTTCCCCAGGGGTTGCAGCAGATATTTCAGTACATCTCATTAACCTCTATATGGTCCTAGGTCCATCTCTGTCTTTTTTAAAAAATACTTATCTATTTGGTTGTGTTGGGTCTTAGCTGTGACACTCGGGATCTTTTCCAGTTGTGGCAAGTGCTTAGTAGTTGCGGTGCATGGACTTAGTTGCTCCGAGTCACGTGAGACCTTAGCTCGGTGACCCAGGCTCAAACCTGTGTCCCCTGCACTGGAAGGTGGGTTCTTAACCACTGGATCAAGAGGGAAGTCCCATGGGTCCATCTCTTGATCCACTGCCATGATGAGGGGACAATCTATGATGGTGTAGGCCTGAGTTTCATGCTCCAGCCTCAGCCTCAAAGCACACAGCCTGAACACAGGAAGGGATTGGTATCAAGGAAAAAAATCCAGAGTATGGTTACCAGAAGAAGGGATGCTGGGTATGAGTCAAACATAAAAGATTGCTAAGCTCGCATGAGAAAATAGCCATGGAACTCTTTGTAAACTGGGAAACTCTGTGTAACTTTCCTAACTTGCTAGCTATTTTTATTCTTGGTCTGGTGCTCCAAGCTGCTGATACATCTGATTTCAAGGGCCATAAAATGCCATAGGAGACACCTCCGGGAACGTGCGGTCTTGAGATGAATGATTCACCACTCCTTTTTCTTTACCCACAGCAGACATGGCTAATGGATCACAGCACTCTCCCATGGAGCCCAGGAGGTGCTCACAGTCCTTCTCCCCACAGCTGTCCAGGCAGGCACTACCAAGTGAACAGAGGAGGAATGAAAGATGGAATCCTTCTGTTATCCTTCCTCTAGCCCACTTCCATCGTGAACCAGCATGGAAACAGGTGCAGAGAAGGATGCAACTGCCCCACTTCACTGAGCAAGTCATCGGCAGAGCTTGGGGACACCTTGAGTCTTCCAATTTCTAATTAATCCTGGTAATATCCAAGATGACTCATATGGAGGGATGAGTCAGGGGCAAAGAAAGTTTGAGGGTGTGGGGATGGCTTCCCACTTCTGTTAGAATAAACTCTAATTCTTTTTTTTTTTTAATGTTTATTTATTTGGCTGCATTGGATCTTAGTTGCAGCATGCAGGACCTTTTAGTTGTGGTATATGGGATCTAGTTCTCAGACCAGCGTTCACACTTGGGCCCCCCACATTGGGAGAATGGAGTCTTAGCCCCTGGACCACCAGGGAAGTCCCTCCAAATTCTATAGTATAGAGTTCAAGGCTTTCCATAGGCGGTCCCTGTCTTCCTCTCTGATTTCATCTCCTACAAGTCTCCCTTCGCACTCCAGGCTTTGGCCAGCCTGTCCTTTTGTTCCTCAAAACATGCGAAGCTCAGCCGCTGCTCAATGCCTTTGAGAGATTTCCTTGAGAGGAGACAAAGACCTTCACCCGCAGCTCCAGACTAATATCCCACCAGCTTAGCCCACAAATCCCACAGAAGGAGATCACCCCTTTTCCACTGAGTGCAGCAAAAGCCCCAAGCCTGCATCTCACTAGCCTATTAGCATCCAGACCCCACTGTGGCAGCCAAGAAGATGGAAAACTGATTGGCCAGGCATGGATCCTGAATCCCTGGAGAGCACAGTCAGCCTCACCCTGACCACAAAGACTGACAAGGATGGAGAGGTGGTTGCCCATGGGGAAATTAAAGCACACTGGCAGAGGAAGGGAAGATGGGCTCCACAGACACTCTAGTGGATAATGGAGAATCCGTGCCATTTGGTTTTCACCTGGAAGGAAGAACTTGAGAGACAGGATGTTTAGATGTTTATTTTCCAGGATCAAGAATAAATGGTGCAGAGTAAGTGGGTTTATACCATCTCTCCGGATGAGGGTCATCCTACCCCTCATACCCCTACACCCTGCAGATGGTATATTCAGAGAGGGCTGCACTGGGGAAATATTGGGGAATCTTGACGGGGGTGGGGGGAGGGGAAGGCCATTTTAAGCCATGATCAGAATGTTTTCCTTTGAGAGCTATTGAGGCCTTACGTTATCATTGTACTTGAAAAGGATCACACACAAGAAAATTAAAAAAAGGGAGAGAGGGGAAGAGCGCTCTCTCATGTTTTAAGATACTCCCCAAGCCCTGAATAGCCAACATTTGCATCCACGCCCCTGTAGCATTCAGACTTAGTGGAGCTATGATCAGTGAGCAATGTCTTCCACGGGCAGAGGAGTGGGGAACAGTGGTATGCCTGCTGTGTATTTGCTGACGCTAGTCTACCAACTTTCTTGGACTGTCGCGTGGCTGCCTAAGGCCAAAAAGATTCCCACCTGGACCTGATCTGTCAGCACACCAGGCTGACTTAATTAAAGTGAGCAGAATTACCAAGTCATTATTTAACAGATCTAAAGCGTTTTCAGAAGTCCTTGGAAGCAGGTACCACCTCCGGGGGAACAGCTATGCTTTCTGTCCTCCGCCCTGGCTGCGTGGCTTTCTCCCTTTTATCATCTCTCCCGTTGCAAGTGTTTTCCCCGTTTGCAAACTGAACTTGGAAAATGGGAATGAGACATGTTTTGCTCAGGAAAATGCAGAGCAGCCCGAGGAGCGTGGGCTGGCCAATGGGTACAGCCACCATGCCGGGGAGCCGCTGTTCATCACTGCACGCTCCTGTCACCCTCCCAGCGACAGCCTGCAGGAGCCTTGTGAAGGGCTGAAAAGCCCTCAGGGAACCTGTAATTAAATCCCAGAAGATTGCCAGTTCTCCTGCTGGTAAGGGGAGAAAAGAGCAAGGCACAGCAGGCGTGTCCAGACAGAGCCAAGCACAGACAGCTAGCTCGGGCAGAGGCAGCTCGGGCTGCAGGGGCCAAGAGCAGACGGACGTGGGGGAGCTGGGGATACGTTCAGTCACGGGGAACGAGGGGCCAGATGCAAGCAAGTGATTTCTGGCTGGGCCCAGTCTGAGAAGGAAACTGGGTGGAAAGAAATCAGCCCAGGTCCCTACCCATTCTAAAATCCTATAACCCATCAATCTATTAATACCTGGCGAACAAACATTGGCTGTGACCAGAGCCACTTTTCAAAGCATAAATCTGATTGTATCATTCCCTTGCTCCCTTCTCAGGTGTGATGGT